>NC_042619.1:162301015-162641205 GCF_901001135.1 Rhinatrema bivittatum
GCAGCCCTAACCAATATAAGTAAACAATGCACATCTCTATTGAAAATTATTTATAACCCACAGATTTAAATTACTTTATCCTTGCAAGGTATATCATGACATCCTTAAAAATATCAAATACTGAAGCACTGTAAAACAACACAACAACACAAATGCATATTTAACACATACAATCAGGGATAGTCATAGGGGTAGATTTTAAAAAGCATTTACTCGAGCAAAACTGGTTTTTGCTCGAGTAAATACACTTTACTCAAGTAAGTGGGCTTTTCAAAATTGCTACTATATATGCCATTGAATTGTCCATAGGATTTACTCAAGTAAGTGCACTTTACTCGAGTAAATAGCTTTTGAAAATTGCTACGATAGTATGTCACATTTACATGCGTAACTCCTTTGAAAATGACCCCCATAGCTTCTAAATCAAAACATGCACAGCTCAAATTTATAAAGCCCCTAAAGTACTAATAAAAAAGACAGCTGGCAGTTTCTTCCTAAACATCAGGTACTCTCTCTCTTCCCTCAATTTATCTGGGAAAGTATTAAAAAAAAAAAGTTCTCAAGTGAGCTTGTCTCATTGGTAGACCTGTAGTCTGATTGCACTTAATGAGCGAAGATTTCAGGAAATGACATAAACCTGAATCAGCTTTTTAAAAAATTCAGGAACTTGATTATGTATTGCATTATGGATTAAGCACAATATTTTGAATTTCACAAGCCAATAAAGATTTTTAAAGCAGGTGTAATTTTTACTTGGTATGGTATTTGTAAAACTAACCATGAGGGCACATTCAGGATTACTTGTAGAAGTGAAAAAGAACCAGAGCTACCACAATATATAGCATTACAATAATTAATACTTGGCATAACCAAGGACTATACCACTGATTGAAAGTCATGGGTTGCCAACAGTTTTCTCAATCTCTTCACTGTTTAAATTGAAAAAGAAAGCAATACAAGCAATTGTCTCTTGGAAGATGAGGCCTTTGTTCAATTCCTGCATGTTGCCATTGACACTTATTTTCTAAGTAACGATACTGAAGAGGTTTTGCCTACCATCTTTTCAAAAGCTTTTAAAGTAACAGTAAGAGGAGATATCATAAGCTTTTGGATTAAAAAATAAAAAGTATCATCAAAAAGCAGCTTTGTTACAGCAAGAAATTGATAGGCTGGAATGAAAGTTGTTTCAGACTTATAATAATCTTTTAATCTACTCTATTAATTGAAGTATCAAAAAATAAGATCTTGACCCAATATGCAGGTAAGTAAAATTTTCAAAAAAATTCCAGATATTATTCAGAAAACAATAAGAGTGGCAGGTTATTGGCAAATTATCTGTAGAATAAAAAGGAATAAAAGATGATTTCTACCCTTAAGATGCATACTTCAATTTTACATGTGAAGGATGAGGAGATCATTGAGCAGATTCAGCTATATTATTCTCTTTTATACTCTTTCAACTCACTTCATAGCACTAATTTATTTGATGACTTTCTAAGTTGACTCACCCCTCTCTTACAGAGGCATACAAGCAACATTTGGACTTTCCTGTAAGTCTGGAGGAAGTTAAAAAGCCCATATCATACTTTTGGCTGGGGAAATCTCCAGGCTTGGATGGTTACTCTACTGGATTTTGCCAGGCTTGTTCCAATCATATAGCCCTTAAGTTATTATCATACTTTCAGGTATTACAGAGATTAGCATTCCCTGCAACAAGCTTTAATTAAGCTAAGATTGTTATTTTCCTGAAACCAGACAAGATTAGGTATAGCAAATGATAGATCTATTGTTTTTCCTAATGTTCACTATAAAATATTTGCTAAAATACTGGCAACTATACTGAAATGAGTAATTAAGTTGCTATTGATCAATCTTGGTTTATTAAAGTTTGTTTTATTATTGAAAATGCTTGCCTATTTCATAGTGTTATCTCCATAGCTCAAACTTTGGTGGATATGGTGGTTGCTATTTCCATTGATTTAGAAAAAGCATTTGATCGTGTAGAATGGGATTACTTGTTTTATGTTTTAAATTGGTTTGGATTAGGGGATATATTCATTAATAATATGTGGGTATTCTAATCTCATCCTTGCTCCTTTCTTGTGGTGAATGATTTATTATTGACTCCAATTAACTGTTACGAATGGGCACTGGTAGGTACAGTGGACACCACCTACAGGGGTGTCTCAGGGTGGAGAGAGACAGGAATGCAGTAGAGTCTAGTTGCTGGCTGGTGCAGGCAGGAAGTGGATACTAACAGGAACTGTGAAAGTGGGAACTGGCTAGAGGGAGTCTAATACAGGCTGGAGGAATCTGATACAAGGTGCATGGAGGTAAAGGTGAACTTGAAATACTGGAACAGCATGGAGGTATGTATGAAAGTGAATGCAGGTAAAGGTGAACAGAAAACTGGAACTGGGTGCTGGTAAGGATGAATTCAGGAAGCGTGCAGGTAAGAGTGATACTGACTGGAGGTATAAGTGACTGGACTGAGGGAACCCAGGGAAACAAGACTGACAAAGAACTAGAAAGACAAACCAGGACAGCACTAACACTGAACATGAAACACATAAGCCCGAAGGCAGCGGAACAAGGCACAAGCCTGAAGGCAGTAAGGTAAGACAGGGAGCCCGAAGGCAGCAGGGCGAGACAGGGCCAGTAAGCTAGGCGGAAGGCCCAAAAGCCACACACAGGCAGGCAGAAGGCCTGAAGGCCACACACAGACAGGCAGGCAGAGGGCCCTCAGGCCACACACAGCAAGGAGGCTAGAGCAGGGAGCCCAGACGAGCTCGATGCCGAAGCACTGAGGGAATTGCTAGGCAGGGTTATAAAGGAAGTCTGGGATATAGAGTAGACAGGGAGGGAGGACTGGGCCAGCCCAGGAGAACAGTCCAGAACCCCCGCTGAATGACCTCCTGCAGTCGATCTCCTGCCAACGCCATTTTCCGTACGAAAAACAATTTGCGGCAGGAGATCTTTTTCCGGACCCCCGCTGGACCCCCAGGGACTTTTGGCCAGCTTGGGGGGGCCTCCTGACCCCCACAAGCCTTGCCAAAAGTCCAGCAGGGGTCCAGAACGACCTCCTGCAGTCGAATCGTGTTGGTCTATGGCCGCTGCCATTTTGTGCCGCCATTTTGAAAAATGGCGCCGGCTGAAGACAACACTATTCAATTGCAGGAGGCCATTCAGGACCGTTGCCATTCCGGACCGCCGCTGGACCCCCAGGTAATTTAAGGCATTTGGGGGGGGTTCGGGAGGGTGGGGGATTTAATTTAAAGGGTCGGGGGTGGGTTTTAGGGGGTTTTAGTGTGCCAGCTCACGATTTTCATGATTTTCACGATATTTTAAACACCCAAACGGCAACAATACGATTCCCTCCCCCTCCCAGCCGAAATCGATCGTTAAGACGATCGAGGACACGATTCACATCTCTATCAACTAGTAACTTGAGATGAGGTTTTGGTGGTGGTCTAGAGTTTGGGGGGAAGCTTTACATGCAAAATCAGAGGTTCATACAGCACAGTACAATTCAGTGAAGATTTGATGTGATTTGGAGTAAGGAGAGTTTCACAAAGATGAGATTTGTACAATGTACTCTTGACTTAGTTTGATGCAGCTTTGGTCAGTAAATCCTCAATCCCCATCACACCGATGACTGTCTCCATTATTTGAGAAGGGTTTTCTGCACCAGTGACACTAATGGAAGAGGCCCCCAGCATGGATGTGCAGGCACCATGAGTAACCGGGCACCCACTGCTTCTCTGTGGGCTTTGCCTCTGCCATGTCAGAACCAGCATACCTCCAGGATTTAGTGGGAGGGTTCTGCTCCCCTCCACCTCCCTCTTCCTCATCGGTGCGGTCAGCAATGGCACCAACCACATACCTCGGCGCACCTACAGCGCTGGCCTCCCAGGCATTGTGGGCTCACTGATGATGATGTTGCACCCCCAGGTTGGCCTGGCATTGGACACGATGACATCATAAGAATGAGCCCCGGCTATGGGCCACTCGATTGGCTGGGGGAGTGACACAGTAATGTAAGCCACAGGGGAGGGGCTGGTGAGAGATTTAAAACCTGCCGCTCCCACTCATCCAGTCTCTTCTTCCTTGGCCTGACACGGCATGATTTACCTCTCTAGCTGTTCCAGTCTTGCCCTGACCCTGGTGGGACCCAGACAGTCCTTGTAGAGTTCCCAGCAGCCTCTAAGGGCCTAGAAGACCTAGGTGAGTTACATATATAAAACAAAAAAAGGGAAGCAAATTTAGGTAGGAATTGACATTTAAAAAAAAAATCTCCAGTCTCAACTGGACCTCCAGGTCAGCAGACACAGCATGTCATGCACCAAACCACTCCCCAACTCCGTGCTTTGCCCCTTTCTTGATTCCATGCAGTCCTGCTGTTTACTCGTTCCCCCCAAAAAAATTCTGCTATTAGCAAGGAAATATTATTTGGTGAAATTGGCATTCCAAGTTAGAGGTGCTGCAAACGTTTGTCCTAACCCTTGGATGTGGCTCAGGAGGCCCCAGCACAGTGCACCATGGAGGCTTTAGGCACCTCCATCACTGAGGTGACCATCAGATTGCCGATTCCCTTCCCATGGCCCTCCCGCCTGCCGGAGTTTCTGACCAGAGGGAAGCCAAAAGCTGACAGGGAGGAGGATTGGCATCCAGGCCACCTCAGGGAGCAACAGCGGGCAAGATAAGGTCTGGGAGAAGTGGCACAAAGAGGGATTGTGTGTAAATGGGCAAGTGGAACCCAGGTGGTTCCGCACAGAATAAGGGCCTTAGAAGAACAGCGCAAGTGAGTGCCAGTAGAGATCTTGGTCTGCCTTCATAGAAAACCTTCTTAAAGCACCTTTACACACTTATTCAACTTCCAGCATTCAAATTTCAGCAACTAATTCAAAGTAAAAATAAAACTAAATGATGTGCTGATCACACACTGAGGCATTTTTGTAGCATGCTTGCTTTCTCAGTTCTCCATGAAACCAAATCTTCATATGTTGAACAGGACTTCCCAGTCTCAAATATATCATTTTGGCCAACAAATTTAAAGAACCATCCTGGAAACAAACATATTTGTATAAAATGAAGAATCACATGACATACATTTTCAAATCTAAATTACAAATTTACCTTCAGAACATTCACCACTGGAAGGTTCAATTTTCTTTCTGATGGTAGCAGTTCCAAAATCAAAAAGCAAGGGGTTAGGAAGAGGGGGACTACAAAGGCTAATTTAAGTTTCAGAGATGGAAAAAGATCCCTTCCTACTAATGCTGGCAACCCCTTCTTCTCTACAACTCGTGTTACTTGGACATATTTCTCTGGGCCTGCAGGAGTCAAGGAAGAACACAACAGTATTAAAGTAGACATGTTCAATTTAATGCTGTCATTAAACTCCACTGCAAACTACATATCATTTGTTTTGTAGATAAGGTGTTAAATCTCTTTGTTACCCTATCTTTTAAACTCACAATTAACTAATGATACCTGCTGGTTTTAACTTAGTTTTAAGATACTAGAATTGTTTTATTTTCTACTCTGGTTTTAAATAAGTACTAACCCCTATTAATAAGGTGTATGATAGTCACTGAATACATTATAGATGGTCTCTTAATAGTGCAGAAAAGGGTTACATACATTTAGAAAGAATGATAAATTACTGTTAATTAGAAACATTATGCATGCACCTAACAGCCAAATGATAACTCTGCTATGTGCTTACAATTTAATTATCAGGCAAGTATTGTAATACATAAAGCGTAATTACAATATGTGAAATTGCAAAACAAGGTGCTTTAGAAAAGCTCTGACAGTGCAAATTTAATTCAAAATGGAATCTCTCGAGGTTTGAGGCACCAGGCACAGATGGTATATGTGAACAAGAAAGACTCCTAAACCACAATCAAATTTTGTAAACAATGTTTCAGCACACATGGTGACAGAAACTGACTCATTGATGTGTTACCAATTACAAAATATATTAATATAAGACAGAAAGCTTTTTTTTATTTTCTGTATTTCCATGTTGTATTATACAGCTGAAAAAAACTACTTTCTACTTTGTATATGTAACTTTAACTTACGGGCCAAATGCAATAAATGTGAACATCATACCTATTTATTCAAATATGTTTTCAACTTAAATATAATGAATTTCTAATTTATTTATATGTAAACAAAATGATTATTCTGCCTCCTTTTAGCAGGATTTAATTTCCATAATTGAGGATATGCAAACCACCTAAGTACATACTTTGAATACTAAAGTTTTTCATATTGTACAGTTTCTACAGTACTGAACTCATTCCTTGCCTCCCAAGTACTGCAAATCTAAGAAAATGGCGCAGGCCATCCATTGCTCCTTCTATGTGACAGGGGCCGACCAATGGCACCGGTAGCCCCTGTCACATGGCAAGGGCAAAGGGCCACCGGCGCCATTTTGATTAGTGGCAGCTCTAGGCCCGAGAGGGAGAAATCACTCCCGGGACCCTGCTGGACCACCAGGGCTTTTAGTAAGTCTTGGGGGGGGAGGAATCAGGATGGTGGGATTGTTGTCATTAAGTAAATTTGAAGGGTTGGGGTGGGGTTTTTTTCCGGTTTGTTTCGAAGAAAAAAAAAAAGAACCGTTGGAAAACAAAGTTTTCCAAGAAGCGCCTGACCTGAAGCCCGACCCGATAGCTAAAATGATGCATATCTCTAGTGTATAGGTAGTAGAATTAGAATCTGCATTTGCTGTTGTTATGGTTTTGAGGTGTTGGAGTGGATTATTGGGTACTGCGGTGATGGCCACTCCCACAGGGAGGAGCCCCATGAGGAACCGCAGTACTAGGCTAGACTTGAGACACACAATCACGGAAGATTTGTCTTTTATTATACAGCAGAATGATACCACCAGAGGTGGCAGTAGTGAGGTGATCCAGTAGTAGCAGTCCAGGTGCCCTCGGCAGAGGAGACCTGTCTCACAATGGTAGATGTTAGCAGCACATTGTAGTATAGGGAGTTCCGGATTCAGGTTCCCAGTGCTGAGCTGTAGATGAGACTGACTGATAAAGGTTAGATTACTCACTAACAGGCCGATACAGTACCGACACATAAAAAAAAGTGAGGCAGAGCCGGGCGCCCGTGTGTTTGAGTTGCACATATTTTTGTTCGCAAGCCGCTCGATTCAGTATTCAAATTAGACGCAAATCCAAGCGACAGCAAAGGAGCGTCAAAAGTGCGCCTATGAAACAGTAGGCATTCACAATCCATTTTACTGTATAGATCGGTATACAGCGCCTATACAGTATCCAGGGTGCGCTGGCGCAATACCTTTCATTTCAAATGTCATTTCAAATGTCATTCCAGCAGGGAAGTGGATGGTTCTTTTCTACAGACCCCGCATGGACACCGGGGCCGCAGCCCTGAGCATCCGGATGTCCTTGATCGGAGGCCACCCCCAACCTTCCATGTCTTGGCACTTAAGGACGTGCAAGGATGTCCAGGCATCTGTGAAGGTCGGGGCCTCTGAGCATAGATGCCTGGAAACACACGGGACTGCTGCCTTCCAATGTCCATGGCCGCTGCCTTGAGCGCCCGGCCGGATGTCCAAGGTCGTGGCTTCCGTTCATGGACGTTCCCGCTTTTTTCCGGGCGTCCATGATCAGAGGGGAGGCCCCACTGTCTTCCAACATCCATGGCCACTGCCTTGAGTGCCCGGCCGGACGTCCAAGGTCGGGGCCTCTGAGCATGGATGCCCGGAAAGAGACGGGAATGATGCCTTCCAACGTCCATGGCCACTGCCTTGAGCGTCCGACTGAACGTCCAAGGTTGGGGACTCCGAGCATGGACATGCAAGGACATCCAGGCGTCTGTGAAGGCTTGGCATGGCTTCCATCTCTTCGGCGTCTGTAGAGGCATCCATGTCTCTGCTGGATCCCCGGAGCCTCAGGACGCCTTGTAGATGCCGGAGGAAGGCCTGGCATTGCTCCCATCTCTCTGGCGTCCGTAGAGGCGTCCATGTCTTCGTTAGACCCCCGGAGCCTCAGGACGCCTTGTAGATGCTGGAGGAAGGCCTGGCATGATTCCCATCTCTCCAGCGTCCATAGAGGTGTCCATGTCTTCGCTACACCCCGAAGCCTCAGAGACGCCCAGAGATAGATGGTACCATTGAACACAAACCTCCTCCGGTCTTGCTGCTGGGTTCTCCGGTTGGCTGGGTTCTCCTTGCTGCTGGGCTCCCCTGTTGGCCTCTCCAATCTGCCTTCTAGAATTTGCTTGCTGAGCATTTCTTATTCTGCTTCTCAACCAAATGAAAAAGATCGCCAGAGCCAATATATACATGTTGTCCATGACGCTGTCCAGTCCGAAGCTGACTGAACACCACACTAATGCCAGGATCAGGGCAGGCAGTAAATATAGAGGTTAAAGTCATGATAAATAAGCTGGTTAAAAACACAATAATTTGGGCGCGCGCTACTGTATCGGGGGGAAAAGCTAATCCGATCATTAACATATCATATACATGTGGCGGGCGGAAATGGATATGTGTCTTTTTCGGCAAGCGCTAAGGACGCGTAAAAGCCGATACTGAATCACGCGTCCGTCTTACGTGCTCAAAACGTGCGTCCAAAGTGGGTTAAAAACTGCACAACTGTGGCCGCGCTTTACTGTATCAGCCTGACAGCTGTTAGCTGTATAGATGGAAATTCCAGCAGGCAGAAATAGTTGGATTGCAGGCACCAAGGCAGGGAGAGCAGGCCCTCGAGGAGCAAGTACCTGGTATCCCAGACAGGAACCTGAAAGAAAGCAAAGGGCCCCTGAGGAGCGGGTACCCAGGTTAGATGAAGAACCCCGGAGGGCAGAGAGAGCTTCCAGCGGCAGCACGGAAGTGGCAGAATAGCTCAGACTGGAGGCAAATCCAATCCTTGCTAACTCGAATTGTTAGAAAACGAAGGGCAGGCTAAATATCACTCGAGGAGACGCCCCCGAGGTTCCCACCACGATATGGATAAAGACGTGGGTGGTGTGCACACATGCACCCTAGGAGGCCCTCAGGAGAAACATGGTGGATAGCCTTTCCATTGCCGATCTGAGGACGCCAGAGAGAGCAGCATAAAGATGTGGCAGCAGCAATCTTCCCAAGGCTAGCAGAGAGAGCAGGAAGAAAGGTGAGGCACAGAGGTCGAAGCCATCTGAGACCGAAGGACACAACAGCTGTAATGCCAACTTTTAAAATGTATGAATATGAAGTCTATAAATCTGCTGTCATGTTAACCAAGATTATGTACAAATATGAATAAGAACATAAAACTGCTGTGATGTAGACCCAAATTATGAATGCTGGCACAGCATTGATTGTCATCCAAGAATATGAATGCCAATTTTGTAAACCATTGTGATCTTATTTTGGAATGACGGTATATAAAATGCCAAAATGCCAAAATAAATTAATATACAGCTTCTTTGGATTATTGTACATCTTACTAGTTTTCTTAGATTGCAGCTCATTCTCTCTACTCCTTCAGGTGTGTTTACTCTGTTACAGATCTGCAAAAAGACAAACAACTTCAAGCCCCTCTACTATATTGTTCACAAGGATATTGAATAGGACAGGTACCAGAACCAATTCTTCAGGCACTCCACTTATCACCATTTTCTCTCCTGAAGAGATTCCATGTACCATTACACATGATCATCTGTCAGGCAGCCAATTTTTAATCCATTCTATCTCCTTGGGACCAACTTTCAGGCTTCTCTTTTTATTCATGAGTCATCTATGCAGGAAATATCAAAAGTTTTGAAGAAATCTAAGTAAACCACATTGAGGGCTCTTCCTTGATCACTCAATCAAAAAAAAAAATTAGATTAATCTGACACCTCCCTCCTCTGGAAATAAAACAGATAGTCTTGGATCTTTCAACTCACTGAATTGTAGATGGCTTATTATTCTTTCCTTCAGAAAAGTCTCCATTAATTTTCCCACCACTGAGGTTAGATTATCCAGCCTGTAGTTTCTAGCTTCGTCTCTGCTGCTACTTTTGCAAATCAGGACCAAAACCACCTTTCTCCAATCTTGCGACACCACTCCTGTCTCCAAGGATCTATTGAACAGATCCTTCAGTAGACCCTCCATCAACTCTCTTAGCTCCCATAAGAGGCAATTTTCAAAGGAAAATGTAGGTATCACATACTACTGCAGCAATTTTCATAATTCCAAATAACCGTATCAAATGCACTTAACATGAGTAAAACCTTCTGAAAATTCAGCACCATATAGTGTAACACTTTTCAAATGCTGTTAGTATCCTAGGAAGTATCTCATCAGGTTCCATGCACTCTTCCACTTTCAGTTTTTCCAGTTCTTTCTAAATAATCTGTGGCCCTTCCCCAATGTCTTTAGTGAACACCAAACTGGCATTTTCAATATTTCTGTAATTTTCTCAACTTTCTTCATAAATTGCCTTATTGCATGTATTTATTGCTTTGAGATTCATTGGAAAGCAATACATAAATGTAATAATAATGAAAATAAAACTCTAGAAAGAATCTGACTGCAAAACCTTCATCTGCTTGTGGCAAATTGGACTTGCTGGGAAAGAATACCTAAAATCTTAAATAAATAAATGTATAGATTGATTGATTGACAGATAGATAGATAAATACTTAAAGAGTTAACTATTACTGGCTGTGTTTATTGTTTGTTAGTTTTTAAGGTTAGTATATGTTTGCCACTGTTAGAAATTGTGAGTGTTTAGAATTATGACTTTGGGTTATTTTGTAGGGATGTGAATCGTTTTTTGACGATTTAAAATATCGTCCGATATATTTTAAATCGTCAAAAATCGTTAGAGCCACGATACAATAACAATTCCCCCGATTTATCGTCAAAAAATCGTAAATCGGGGGAAGGAGGAGGGCGGGAAGACCGGCACACTAAAACAACCCTAAAACCGACCCCGACCCTTTAAAATAAATCCCCCACCCTCCCGAACCCCCCAAAATGCCTTAAATTACCTGGGGTCCAGAGGAAGGGTCCCGGTGTGATCTTTTACTCTCGGACCTCCTGTGCGTTGTAGAAATGGCGCCGGCGCTACCTTTGACCTGTCAGGGCAAAGGTAGCGCCGGCGCCATTTTGTTTTTTTGTCCCCGACAGCAGGAGCATAGGAGATCGCTCCCAGACCCCCGCTGGACCCCCAGGGACTTTTGGCCAGCTTGGGGGGGCCTTCTGACCCCCACAAGACTTGCCAAAAGTCCAGCGGGGGTCCGGGAGCGATCTCCTGCCGCAAATCGTTTTTCCGTACGGAAAATGGCGCCGGCCATATACCATATGGCCGGCACCATTTTCCGTACGGAAAAACGATTTGCGTGCAGGAAGTCATTCCCAGACCCCCGCTGGACCCCCAGGGACTTTTGGCCAGCTTGGGGGGGCCTCCTGACCTCCACAAGACTTGCCAAAAGTCCAGTGGGGGTCCAGAACGACCTCCTGCAGTCGAATCGTGTTGCCGTACGGCCGGTGCCATTTTGCGCAAAATGGCGCCGGCCGTACGGCAACACGATTCGACTGCAGGAGGTCGTTCTGGACCCCCACTGGACTTTTGGCAAGTCTTGTGGAGGTCAGGAGGCCCCCCCAAGCTGGCCAAAGGTCCCTGGGGGTCCAGCGGGGATCCGGGAGCGATCTCCTACGCTCCTGCCATCGGGGGACAAAAAAACAAAATGGCGCCGGCGCTACCTTTGCCCTGTCATATGACAGGTCAAAGGTAGCGCCGGCGCCATTTCTACAATGCACAGGAGGTCCGAGAGTAAAAGATCACACCGGGACCCTTCCTCTGGACCCCAGGTAATTTAAGGCATTTTGGGGGAGTTCGGGAGGGTGGGGGATTTATTTTAAAGGGTCGGGGTGGGTTTTAGGGTTGTTTTAGTGTGCCGGTTTTCCCGCCCTCCCCCTTCCCCTCCCCCCCACTGGACCCCAGGTAATTTAAGGCATTTTGGGGGGGTTCAGGAGGGTGGGGGATTTATTTTAAAGGGTCGGGGTGGGTTTTAGGGATGTTTTAGTGTGCCGGTTTTCGATTTACACGATTTACACGATATTTAAAAAACCCAAACTGCGACGATCCGATTCCCTCCCCCTCCCAGCCGAAATTGATCGTTAAGACGATCGATCACACGATTCACATCTCTATTATTTTGTGAGCTGATAAAGTTAGTATTTGTTTTCTACTTTTGGTTATTTGTGAGTGTGTATAAGTTAGTTTTACATGAAAGTATTAAAAAGTGTAAGTTTGCAAAGGTCACTTAATTGATCTGAAAAGATGAGAGTACTGGTTCCTGGGCAATTAACAACTGAAGTCCAGCAGCAAGTTGGAGGCTACCCAATCTTTTGCATTGAATGCCACATGTATGATTATCTGCCTGTTGGTGAGATATTGTACATGTGTACCTGATGCAAAGAGCTCCTGGATCTCAGAGAAAGTATCATTATCTTTGAAGACCAGAGTGGCAGACCTGGAGAAGCTGAGACAACAAAAATGTATGCAGAAGATACCTTCAGGAACAGGAAAGGGATAGGATGGTCATTATAGTGGGTGATTCAATCATTAGAAATGTAGATAGCTGGGTGGCAGGTAGGCATGAAGATTGCTTGGTAACTTTCCTGCCTGGTGTGAGGTTGTGGATCTCACACATCACCAAAATAGGATTTTAGAGAGTGTTCAGGAAGAGACTGTCATGATACTTGTGGGTACCAATGACAAAAGAAAGTGCAGGAGGGAGGTTCTAGAGGCTAAATTTAGGATCTTAGGTAGGAAACTGAAATCCAGAACCTTCAGAGTTGCATTCTCAGAAATGCTTCCAATTCCATGCACAGGAAGCCAGAGGCAGTCTAAGCTTCAGAATCTCAATGTGTGGATGAGATGATGGTGCATAGAAGAGGGTTTTCGATTTGTTAGGAACTGGGGAACATTCTGAGGAAGGGACAGCCTATTCCGGCAGGATGGGTCCACCTTAATCAGAATGGAACCAGACTGCTAATACTAACCTTTAAAAAAGAGATAGCACAGATTTCAAACTAAGGGGGTCATTTATCAAAATGTGATAAGGCTTTTTCGCATGCGATAGGCCGTTAATGCATGCAAAAACGTGTTTAACGCATGCGAGCGCACCATATCATATGGTGCGATGCAAATTCAGAAAATAGGAGGAGTTAGGGGCAGAGAGTAGGCTGGGTTAGCCTGTCTGTGAAGAGCTATTGCACAGCCATAATGCTGATTTTAACTACACCTCTTTGGATTGTTTTAGGCTGTGTGATAGCTGCCATGGCCATGTGGTAAGCTTTCATTGCCATTTGTGATGTCTCCTGTAAGTCCTATTTCAGGTGAATTGATGGAGAGAGAGAGAGAGAGAGAGAGAGAGAGAGAGAGAGAAGAGAGAGAGAGAGAGAGAGAGAGAGAGAGAGAGAGAGAGAGAGAGTGTGCCTGGCTGTAATATCATGGCCCATAGGTAGGTATTTGTATCCCTATGGTAAGCCCACCTAGTAACTCGAGGTGGGGATTAGGTAAGAGTATAGGGGGTTAGGGGCCACTTTGACATTCTACGTGACACCTACGAATAGAACAGTGGTCTCTTGTGAAGATTTGCTGGCCTTTGGAGTAAGGAAACTCACTCCAAGATGAGTTTTGGGCAATGTTCTCTCAACCTAGCTTGATGTTCCCTCAAGCTAGGTTGAGAGAACCTTGCCCAAATCTCATGTTGGAGTGAGATTTGGGCAAGAGATCAGGTGCTTTTAAGTAAAGATCAGACAGAGCAGAAAGATTCCAAATTACTTCTGACAATTGAAATGCAAGGTGCTAATACAAAAAAATAACATACTTTTAAAATGTTTGTATTCAAATTCTAGAAGTCTAAAAAATAAGATGAGAGAGTTAGAATGAAAACATAGATTATAATAGGCATCTCAGAGACATGGTGGAAGGAGGTTAGCAAATGGGACACTTTCAAACCAACATATAAATTATATTGCAATGATAGAAAGGAAATTGTGTCCTGTTTTCTCTCATTTCCTACTTAGAACCCATCAGAGCACAGCCTACACAATTTCTTACATTTCATTTGTGTTGCAATTTAAAATTAAAAGCATAGACAAGACAGGAAAGTCTGGTTGAAAAATGTTTCCTTGTGACTGGTCCTGATTCCCTCCCCCTTCCCCACCTAGCTTTGCCAGTCAAAAAATAATAATCCTATGCATTCCAATCCCTACAGTGTTTTCAAGGGGAACAAAATAACCTAAACAAAATAGAAACAAAATGTTACTAACAATTTTGTTTTATTTCAAATTCAAACATCTTAAAACTAAACATTATATGTCAATGAAGTTATCATGTCATTTTCAAACAACAGCATATCCCTAATACAATATTATATTTCAAAGTAATATGCAAGATATTTTAAGGATAATCTACTGGACATATTAGCCATGGGTAATTCATGAAACTATAGACCATTGAGCCTGAGGTCAGTGCCAGGAAAAAATGGTTAAAACTATTCTAAAGAAGAAAATTACTGAACATGTAGATAGTCATAGTTTAATGGGATAAAGTCAAGATGGATTATGAAAGTCTTGCCTCAACAATCTGCAACATTTTTTTGAAAGCATGCAAAAGCATGTGAATGAAAATGAACCAATTGACATAATGTATCTGCATTTTCAGAAAACATTTGACAAAGTAACAAGATAGATTTTTGACGAAATTAAAAAGTCATGGAATAGAAGACAATGTTTTACTGTGGATTGAGAACAGTTTAAAAGAAAGAAAACATAGTAGGGCTAAATAGTCAATTTTATCAATGGACAAAAGTGAATAATGGAGTGCTCCAGTGATCTATACTGGAACCACTGTTTTTTAAATGTTTAAAAATGACCTAGAGATGGAAACAGTGAATGAGGTTATCCAATATGATGATGAAACAAATTATTCAAAGTTCTTAAATCACAAGAGGATTGTGAGAAATTGCAAGATGTCTTTGCCAGACTGGGACAGAGGGCATCCAAATGACAGAGGACATTTAATGTAGAAAAGTGCAAAGTGATGCATGTAGAGAACAACATCCCAAATTACAAATATACAATGCAAGGCTCCACAATAGGAGTCACCACCCAGAAAAAAGGATCTAGACATCATCGTCGATAATATATTGAAATCCTCTGCTCAATGTATAGCAGTGGCCAAGAAAGCAAATAGAATGATAAGTATTATAAGGGAAGGAATAGAGAATTAAAAACACAGGGTATTATAATAGCTAAGTATCGCTCCTTGGTGAGATAACACCTTGAATATTGTGTGCAATTCTCGTCACTGCATCTTAAATAAGATATAACAGAATTAAAAAAATACAGAAAAGGGTGACCAAAATGATAAAGGGGATGGAATGACTACTCTTTGAGGAAGGTTAAAGAGGGTAGGCATCTTTAGCTTGGAGAAGAGACGGCTGAGGGGAGATATGATGGAGGTCTATGAAATAATGAATGGAATGGAATAGATAAATGTGATTCAGTTGCTTGCTTTTTCAAAAAGTGCAAAGACTAGGGATATGCAATGAAGTTACTAGGTGATACATTTAAGACAAATAGGAGAAAATATTGCTTTACTGAATGCATTATTAAATTCTGAATTTGTTGCCAGAGGATGTGGTAAAATCTGTTAGTGTAGCTGGGTTTAAAAAAGATTTGGACAAGTTCATGGAAAAAAAAGTCCTTAAAACATTATTAAGATAGATTTGAAGAAATTCACTGTTTTTCCCTGGGACAAGCATCATGGTGTTAAGGCCGCCTGCTGCGGCATCCCACAACCGGTGCCCGCCACTTACCGGTGCGGGCCCGCCACTTTGGGTTCACTGGCTGCGGCAGGCAGCCATCCTCGGCATGGTTCCTCTCGGAAGTTCCAACCGCAGCATGGCTAGGCCGCGTCTCAGGGCCTGCCAACTCTCCTGCTCTTCCTTTGCTGGCTCCTCCCCTGCTGGGCCTCCCTAGAGCCGTGCGCATGGCTCTTCTCTACATTTAAAGGGACCATGACAGGAAATTGCTGCAGTCCCTCCCACAGGCCTCACCTGGCTCTGCTCCATTTAAGTCAAGGTCTGCCCCTCAGACCTTGCCTTGGTTTCTTGGCTCTTTGTCCTTGTGTCCTGATCCTCCTCGGAGGATCGCTCCTGATTCTTCGCACTACTTGATTCTCTTGGAATCTGACCTTTCGCCTGGAACTCAGCTCTGAAGATTGCTGCCTGCCCTGACCTTGCGCCTGGAACTCGACTCTGCTTTCTGCTGCCTGGTCCGACCCAGCACCTGGGAGTCTGCCTTCTGGTCCTGACCCATGCTGGGTCTTCTGTTGATGGGTCCAGGTCTGCTTCGGCCCTCGCTGTCTGCTTCAGCCTTCCGCCCACTTCTGGTCAAGGACTGTGGAATCCTTTCCAGCTCTTCACCCACATTTAGATACCCCACGTAAGTCCAGCCGGCCCCAGCACCCAAGGGCTCAACCCAAGGGGAATGTGGGCTGGTAGTGATGAAGTTCCTGCGGGGTCTCTGCTTCATCCCAGCCTCACCTTCTGACGGTGGGAACCTGTGGCGGTTCCTCCACAGGTGGCATCAACTCCACCTCAGGCAAGAGATCCACCTTTCAGAACCGTAACACATGCATTGTATTCTATTTTTAGATCCTGCCAAGTGCTTGTGATCTTGATTGCCCAATGGGATGCTGGGCTTGGTGGACCTTTGGTTTGACCCTGTAGGACAAATCTTATATTATTATGTAATTAGGAGATTATTTTCAACCACAGAAGAATAAAATTCACAAGCACAAGTGTTGAAAAGTAGATTTGTTGATGGCAGATATACAATTGATTCTAGTAACATTGCATTCCAGAGTGTACACTTCAGGCTGAAAACAGTTACTTAAGAATTCTGAAAAGAATAACCAATCCCATATATGGAATGAATTTTTCTCATTTAATAATTATATCAAAAGAATTTTAAGAAAACATTGCCATGTTATTCTGACACATTCTGCATTCTATCAGGATGTTATTATTTCTAACACTAGAGAAAAGAATTTAATAGATACTATAGATACTTTAAATCAACTAGGACCTATTTAATCAAAAGGAATGCAGCATTAGGACATCTCAGTTGTGGTAAATGCAGTGTCCATCCATACACTATGAGAACCTAGATTGTAAGCATCTAGTTTCATAAACAAATATAAACTGCAGTACTTCAACTCTAATTACACTAATGTTGTTTATATAATTTAGTGCCCTTGTAAATTATTATATGTTGGTAAAATGAAAAGGAAACTTAGAACGTATTTGTTGTATTAAACAAAATGTAAAGGAGATGCATTTCCTTAGTCACACATTTGAAGGGTTTTGTTCAGCATCATCTGCACAGTGTTCTGTTCATCTATATTCAAATTTATATTTGTATTATAAAAAATTGTTTGTGTCCTAACTTTTTATCATTTTGTCATTTAGTGTATTTTATGAAATCAAAAACATGCTTTTCCTTTGGGTTTGTCCATCCATCCAGGGCCAATGCAAGCGTATTTAGCATCCTAGGCAAACTTTTAGTCATTCATCTCACCTCCCACCTTAACTATTGATGGCAGTTCCAGCACAGTGCTCATGCCTGATGGCAGCAGTAGATTCAATACAGTGTTCTTTTCTTTGGCAGTATGGGCTCTGGTGCAGCACTCCTCTGGATCTCATGCTCCCACTCCAAAATATTAGCACTCTAGTCATTTGCCTTGTTTCCCTAATGGAAGCACTGGCCCTGCATCCATCTACCTCTAACACTGTTCTGGTGGTGAAGCAACTTGTACAGGAAGCAGCAGAGCTGATAAAGCTTTCAGGCCCCACCAGCTGAAAAAATAAAGGTGTCACTGGTGAATTGGAGCAGTGGAGCTAGTAGGGTGATCAGGCTCTCTCATCCAAAATGAGGCAGAGCTGGCAGACAGAGCTTTGACGCTGGTGGGGTTCTAAAGCCCTACCTCCTGAAGTGAAAGCAAAATATTTGAATACAAATTGATTGTTGTTGATTTTGTTGATCCTTCATTATATCCTGAATGTCAGTACTGCAGGTTACTACATCCTACAGTAATTTTGCACATTTGGCAGTAACTGGGAAAGTCATGTGTTCCTGGCCACAGCAATACATGATGGCAGACCCATATCCTGGAGCTGCCATTTTGTAAATAGCCCACTTGGTCCCATAACCACCAGTGCTGAGTAAATATTCTATCTGATAGTCTAATAGACTCCAGCCACCACCAACTCCACTCCTACACACGCCTCAACCCAAGTTAAAAATATAAATACTTTCAAGTCCTCTTAAGCCCCTTCCCTCTGTTTTGGCCACTCCCATGCTAGCTCACCCCCATGATCCCTCAAAGGCTTATTTGTATTACCTGGGTGTCTAGTAGGGGAAGGAGTGATGCTCACTTGCTCCTATGCTAATGGAACCATTGTTCAAAATTATGCTGGTTGACACCTGACACTCCTTGGCCTACCTATGTCAAAAGGCCAAAGAGAATCATGAGTAAACATGCACATTTTGAAAAATGTTGCTGGTGGGGCAGAAGCAAATTAACATTGCTCCTGCTCCCACTAGATTAATTTTAGGGGGTAAAATTAATATTTTGGGAGCATCCATGAGGCTGGGCTATGGTGTGGGTGAGGGTTCAGGAAGAGAAATATGTACAAGGGGGAACGCTTTCTCAGAATGTGAGGCCTATGGCGATATTGAATTTATTTGCATTTTTTTAACTCTGATGGAAGTATTGGGATGAAGGTGAGAGAGTGTAGTCTCATTAGACCACCAAAGACAACTTTTAATTGGTGCTGGGAGATGTGCCGGATTGTCCCTTTTAGTGGTGGCCTCCAGAGCATGAGAATGTGTGTTAGAGTTCCAAAGTTCTTGGGGAAAAGATAACTATTCCTTTTAAGATTCAGTTAACTGTCATCAAATAAGATGCTCAATGATTTTAATTTATTTTTTGGTTTGATTTGCATATAAGAACATAAGAACTTAAGACTTGCTATACTGGGTCAGACCAAATGTCAAACAAAAGTTCAAGACCAGTATCTTATTTCTAACAGTGGCCAATCCAGGTCACAAGTACATGGCAGGATCCCAAGGGGTAGATATATTCCAAGAATAACTAGTGGATACCTGAAGCTCCACCTTAATAATATTTTATGGACTGTTCCACCAGGAACTTGTCCAAACCATTTTTAATTGTAGTTACACTAATTGCTTTCACCATATTCTCTGGCAATAAATTCCAGAACTTAATTATGTTTTGAGTAAAAAATATTCCCTCGTATTACTTTTAATTGCATTACCTAGTAACTTCATTATGTGTCCCCAAGCATTTGTAGTTTTTGAAAGAGTAAAAATCTGATTAACATTTACTTGGTCCAGATAAAGCAGATTTTAAACTAGAACAAGAGGGAAATCCGACAGTCACTCAGCAGTGCATGGTTCGGAGAAATGTATCCTTGAAGGATACTAATGAAACAGGAAAGTTAGGGCATCCCAACAGAGAGGCTCCAATAAAAGCAAACATAGTCCATGTGCCTATATGTAAAAAATCATCCAAGCTAATGATTTCCAAATTATTCCTAACAACTGAAAAGCAGGTTGTTAATACAAACAAAAAACACACTTTGAAATGTCGGTATGCCAATGCCAGAAGTCTAAGAAGTAAGATGGGAGAGTTAGAATGTATAGCAGTAAATGAGGAGAAAGACATAATTGGTATCGAAGAGACTTGGTGGAAGGAGGATAACCAATGGAACAGTGCTATATTAGAGAACAAATTATATCGCAATGATAGGGAGGATCAGCTTGGTGGGGGTGTGGCACTTTATGTCCGGGAGGGTATAGAGTACAACAGGATAAAGATCATACAAGACTCTAAATGCTCAGTTGAATCTATATGGGTAGAAATCCCATGTGTGTTGGGTAAGAGTATAGTGATAGGAGTATACTACCGGCCACCTGGACAAAATGATCAGACATATGATGAAATGCTAAGAGAAATCAGGGAAGCTAACCAATTTGGCAGTGCAATAATAATGAAGATTTCAATTACCCCAATATTGACAGGGTAAATGTAACATCAGGACTTGCTAGAGACAAAGTTCTTGGATATAATAAATGACTGTTTCATGAAACAATTGGTTCAGCAACCAACAAGACAGGGAGCTATTTTAGATTTAATTCTTAGTGGAAAGCAGGATTTGGTGAGAGAGGTAACTGTGGTGGGGCCACTTGGCAATAGTGATCATAACATGATCAAATTTAAACTAATACCTGGAAGGGGGGCAATAAGTAAATCTACAGCTCTAACACTAAACTTTCAAAAGGGAAACTTTGAAAAAATGAGGAAAATAGTTCAAAAAAAATGGAAAGGTGCAGCTGCAAAGGTTAAAAGTGTTCAATAGGCATGGGCATTGTTTAAAAATACAATCCTAGAGGTGCAGTCCAGATGTATTCCATGCATTAAGAAAGGTGGAAGGAAAGCAAAATGATTACAGTAATGGTTAAAAGGTGAGGTGAAAGAGGCTAGTTTAGTCAAAAAACATCTTTCCTCTGGAGAAAAAAGGATAAAACTAAGCATTTTGGCAAGTTAAGTGTAAAACATTGATAAGACAGGCAAAGAGAAAATTTGAAATGAAGATGGCCATAGAGGCAAAAACTCATAATAAAAATTGTGATAAATATATCCAAAGCAAGAAACCTGTGAGGGAGATGGTTGGACCATTAGATGACCGAGATGTTAAAGGGGCTCTTAGGGAAGATAAGGCCATTGCAGAAAGACTAAATGAATTCTTTGCTTCCGTATTTACTAATGAAGATGTGGGGGAGATACCAGTTCCAGAGATGGTTTTCAAGGGTGCAGAGTCAGACGAAGTGAAAAAAATCACTGTGAACCTGGAAGAAATAGTAGGCCAGATTGACAAACTAAAGAGCAGCAAATCACCAGGACCGGATGGCATGCATGCTAGGGTACTGAAGGAAATCAAAAGTGAAATTTCTGATCTATTAGTTAAAAGTTGTAACCTATCATTAAAATCATCCATTGTACCTGAAGACTGGAGGGTGGCCAATGCAACCCAAATATTTAAAAAGGGCTCCAGGGATGAACCAGGTAACTATAGACCAGTTAGCCTGACTTCAGTGCTGGGGAAAATAGTGGAAACTATTCTTAAGATCAAAATCATAGAGCATATAGAAAGACATGGTTCAATGGAACACAGTTAACATGATTTACCCAAGAAAATTCTTGCCTAACAAATCTGCTTCATTTCTTGAAGGGGTTAATAAACATGTGGATAAAGGTAAACCGGTAGATGAAGTGTATTTGGATTTTCAGAAGGCATTTGACAAAGTCCCTCATGAGAGGCTTCTAAGAAAACTAAAAAGTCATGGGATAGGAGGCGATGTCCTTTTGTGGATTTCAAACTGGTTAAAAGACAGGAATTAGAGAGTAGGATTAAATGGTCAATTTTCTTAGTGGAAAATGGCAAACAGTGGAGTGCCTCAGGGATCTGTACTAGGATCAGAGCTTTTCAATAAATATATATATATATATATATAAATGATCTGGAAAGGAATACGACGAGTGAGGTTATCAGATTTGCGGATGATTCAAAATTATTCAGAGTTGTTAAATCATAAGCAGATTGTGATACATTACAGGAGGACCTTGTAAGAATGGAAGATTTGGGCATCCAAATGGCAGATAAAATTTAATGTGGACAAGTGCAAGGTGTTGCATATAGGGAAAAATAACCCTTGCTGTATTTACACGGTATTAGGTTCCATAATAGGAGCTACCACCCAGGAAAAAGATCAAGGCATCATAGTGGATTATACTTTAAAATTGTCAGCTCAGTGTGCTGCAGCAGTCAAAAAGCAAACAGAATGTTAGGAATTATTAGGATGGTTAATAAAACGGAAAATGTCATAATGCCTCTGTATCGCTCCATGGTAAGAGCGTACCTTGAATACTGTGTACAATTCTGGTCACTGCTTCTCAAAAAAGATATAGTTGCAATGGAGAATGTACAGAGAAGGGCAAGCAAAATGATAAAGGGGATGGAACTAGGGATGTGAATCATTTTTCTGACGATTGAAAATATCATACAATATTTTCAAAGTCGTCAGAAATCAGGGGTTCCCCGAAACCGATAGGAAAACCCCACAAAATTGTTCATGGGGTTCTCTTATCATTTTGGGGGAGGGCGGGAAAAACAGCACACAAAAACAACCCCTAAACCCACTCCGAACCTTTAAAACAGCTCCCTTAGCTTCCCCCACCCTCCTGACCCCCCTAAAACGTTTTAAAATTACCTGGTGGTCCAGTGGGGGTCCCGGAAGCGATCTTCCGCTCTCGGGCCATCGGCTACCACTAATAAAAATGGCACCGATGACCATTTGCCCTTACCATGTGACAGGTATCACATGGTAGGAGTAATGGACGGCCGGTGCCATCTTTAAAAATGGCGCGGGCCATCCAGGGTTCTTGCATCCTTGAGTCATTCAGGCCTCTAACTTGTTTTTGCCACTATTTTTGTTTTGTTTTCTATCTGCTGTGGTGTTATATGCCTTGCTCCTTTTTGGATTTTCAAAAAATAGTTTCAGCCTTTATATTTTGTCATTTATTCAACTACTAATGAAAAATATAGTCTGCAATATTTATGTAAGCATCTTTCACTGATTCTCCCAAGCAGAATTGATTAACATGAATGCTCAAAATTTAGAATATTTTACTTCAGACTACAAATTAAATCGAATAAACATATTTGAGAAATATTGTATTATATATGTTCTTCAATTGTATGTACAATAATGCTATTTTATTTTCATTTATGTTCATTTATTTCAAGAATTTGTATGCATTTATTTTAAACACTGCAAATTATAGATTAGACTTTTTTTCTAAATAATTAATACAAATATTTTTGGAGCAGAAAAAAATGATATCCTTGCTAGTGATAGTCAGTTTATGCCGGAGTTAGCATAACAAGGCCTCTGTGGATGTAGGTTTTCTGTGATCCCTCTTTTATTAAATGTCAAAGAGTGTAGCACTAAGGAGTCTTGTTGAAGGCTCTTTTAGCATAGTTTGTCTAACACATATAACCTTCAGAAAACATCTTCCAAAGCCTCTTGATAAAAGATTTATGACAGCATGCAAGTTTTAAGCCAGCTAGTGCACTAATGGTTTCTCCTGATGAATCCCACAGGAATAACTTGGTTTCGAAAATGCCAAAGGATAGAATTGCACTTAAGCCCCCTAATTATAGGTTAGATTATCTAAAAGTTATAGGGAACATAAGTTAAAATGTGAAGATATATATATCTGAAATATAAAAACAGCATTTTAGATACTTTGGGCCTCATTTTCCAAGCTGCTCGCACGCGATAAGGGACCTTTCGCATGCGAAAAGTCCCTTATCATGTGCGATACCAGGATGGGGACGGAGTCGGCCCCGGAAGAGGAGGAGTCGGGGTATCACTGGGGCCAACTCTGCGCCGATGCCGTGGACAGCGAAAAGGTAAGTGCATTTTCACTGCCTATTTCGCTCCCAATAGCTACACCTCCTATGGTGGCGCTATTGGGTACGATCGCTGCCGGCTAGCGCAGGCCCGCCCACCCCCCCCGTTTCAGCACCCCGCCCCTCATCTTCTAAAGTATCGCAGGCCTGCGATACTTTAGAAAATGAGGCCCTTTGTGGAAATTTGGAAATCCTACTAATTTCTATTAAAAAAAAATAAGAGATTGAATTCATTTCTTGTGCTTTTGGTCTCTGGAGGGAAGATATCTTGAGATATAAAATTTCTCCAAAATATTAACTGTCACAAAAGGAAATATTCAAAAGATTTTTGGTATCCCAAAAAGATATTTATCATAGTCTGAATAAAGTTATTTTTAGCATGTGGGAGGTGGAGTTACCATAAACACGCTGAGGTCAATATTCAGCTTCACTTAGCTGGATAAGTTCAGACATCATGCTAAGAGGTGGCATCTGAATATCCTAATTTGTTGAACAACCTCTATGTCTATGGATAATTATTTATCCAGCTAAATATTTATCTGGCTAAGTGGTGAGCACAATGTAGCATAAGGGGAAGGATCTACTTTTCTGGTTATCAACCAAAGTAGTGGCAATTTTGAGCCATATCTGGCTAAGGGGGTCATTTTTCTAATCGTGTTAGTGCCTTATTTTGGGTATTAGAGCCCTAATGCCTGTAATAATGCCATAACACATGTAATAAATAATGCATCATAGGATGCATATGGAAATTTGAAAAATTTAGTCAAGTGAGAGGTATAAATTAAAATGAGGGGTACTTAAGGTTGTGTATGACTATTGTGGGATTTAACTACACCTTTTTTTCTGGTGTTATGCTGTGCATTATGGCTGAAATGGGATTTATGATAAATATTGCAAATCCCACGTGACCCGGGGGCGGTTCTGGAGGGTGCGGCCACGCCCCCGGACCGCCCTGGGCCGAAACCATGCCCCCGGGCCCGCCCCCGAAATGCCGCGTCCCGCCCCGAAAACGCCGCGCCGATCGGCCACGCCCCTGACACGCCCCCCTCAAGAAACCCTGGGACTTACGCGAGTCCCGGGGCTCTGCGCGCGCCGGCAGGCCTATGTAAAATAGGCTCTCTGGCGCGCAAGGCCCTGCTTGCCTAAATCCGGGCGGATTTACGTGAGCAAGGCTCTTAAAATCCGTCCCTATGTGTATGGCTAGATTGATCAGTCATCCCAGGCTAGGTGGTAAATCTCCAGCCCCTAGTTCATTCTTAATGCATTCTGAAGTTTCTTTTTAGAAAATTACCACCAGGCTATTGCCCCATTGGAGTTTAGAAGCCATGGTGCGAAACTGCACCATGTATTCCCCCCTAGAGCAGGTGCTTTGTCTAATTTTCAGAAATTATCACTGAGAGGAGAGGATCACCTTGCTGGTGGCTGAAAGGAATCAGTAAGTTTGGCTTGGGAAATGTTTTAAAAGTATTGGGGAGAAGAAAACTATTGTGGTATATTAATTAGTGTGCTTGTGTGTTTGTTTATTAAATAGTCAATAAGACAGCTTATAAACAAAAGTTAGTGATTGTTTTTTAAAAAGTGTTTAGAAACAGGAGTTAGTATTTGTTTTTTAATAGTGTTTGTTTTTTATTAAATAGTCAGTAAAGCAGCTAATAAACAAGTTAGTGTGTTTGTTTCCCAATCCTCCCACCCACCCCTGGCTCATCCTTTAATTTAAAAGCAGGTACCTCTTTCACCAAAAAAAAAAAAAAATCAGCTCTATAACGTTACTTCATGAATTCCACACACCTTACTAAGGATTTGATCATTCCCTTCTAGACCACTACTATCTTGTGCTCCTACCATGTGACAACGGCCGACCAATGGCACCAGTAGCCATTGTGACATAGTAAGGGCAAAGGTCATTTTGAATACCGGCAGACAACAGCCTGAGTACAGGAGATTGCTCCAGGACCCCCACTGGACCACCAGGGACTTTTGGCAAGTCTTGAGGGGGGGGTCAGGAGGGTGGGGGGTTATAGTTAATTAAATTTAAAGGGTTGGGATGGGGTTTTGGGGGGGAAAGGAATACATATGTAACTAATGAATGGATTGGGGTCCTCTGAGAATGGATGCAACAGATTTCGGTCCCGACGAATACGAATACCGAATGGGACGAATCCCTATATGTTACCGTAATTTGATGGCACCTGTTTAGTTGATAAAATTTAATACATTTAGCAACATTAATTTATGTGCCTTATTGTGAACTGTTGTGACGGCATCTAGCTTAACGACAGTATAGAAAAGATATTAAATAAATAAACAAATAAATAAATAAATACATTTAGAATCATGTACCCATTGCAGGTCTCTCTCACAAAGGTGATGCGGCACGACTGTTTTCCTGGCAGGGAAAGGGAAAGTTGCAGATAAACAGAAACATGCGGGATTGATGATGTGACTAGGCTCTTTGGGAACTTCTCGGGTTCAAAGGAAAGAGACAGAGCATCGGCCTGGAGGTTCTTCTCTGCTGGCCGATACCGGAGTTCAAAATTAAATCTGGAGAAGAACAAGACCCAGTGGGCCTGGTGAACTTTGACGTACTGGGCATGACTCAGGT
Organism: Rhinatrema bivittatum; assembly: GCF_901001135.1. Taxonomy (NCBI): domain Eukaryota; kingdom Metazoa; phylum Chordata; class Amphibia; order Gymnophiona; family Rhinatrematidae; genus Rhinatrema; species Rhinatrema bivittatum. The sequence continues at coordinate 162,327,210 of NC_042619.1, forward strand.
GTTCGAGGTTTTTGTGATCAGTGAAAATAATAAACTTGTGCTGAGTGCCCTCTAACCAGGTTCACCATTCCTCTAAAGCAAGCTTAATTGCAAGTAGCTCCCGATCCCCGATACTGTAATTCTGTTCTGTGGGGGAGAACTTGAGGGAGAAAAAGGAACATGGAGTCAGGGTCTGAGATGTCAAATGCTGGCTCAAGACCGCCCCAGCTCCAATAGCAGAGGCATCCACCTCAACCAGAAAGGGGCGGTTTGGGTCTTGGTGACGTAGACAGGGTCCAGCAAGAAAAGCCTTTGAAAGGCATTGAAAGGCTACAAGGACCTCAGGAGACCAGTTCCGAGTGTTGTGGCCTTTATGGGTCATAGCTGTGAGGGGAGCCACCAGAGTAGAATAATTGGCTATGAAGTGGTAGTAGTAATTAGTGAAGCCTAGAAATTATTTTAGGTCTCAAAGACCCATTGGTTGGGGCTAATCTTGGATTCCTCTAAGTTTCTCTGGGTTCATAGAAAACCCTCATTGAGAAATAATATACCCTAAGAAGGGCAGACTAGACTGCTCAAAAAGGCACTTGTCCAACTTGGCAAAGAGATGGTTCTCACGAAGATGTTTGAGGACCGTACGAACATCTGCACGGTGAGTAGCCAGGTCCTTAGAAAAGAAGAGAATATCATCTAGGTATGCAATAACTTTTACATACAGGAGGTCTCTGAAGATCCCATTGATCATTCGCTGAAACACAGCAGTGGCATTACAAAGGCCGAAAGGCATTACCAGGTAATCGTAATGCCCATTCCTGGTATTAAAGGCTGTTTTCCAGATGTCTTCAGGGCGTATACGCACCAGGTTGTAGGCTCCATGTAAGTCCAATTTAGTAAAGATGGAGGCCCCTTGGAGGTGATCAAACAATTTGGAGATCAGAGCCAGAGGATACTTATCTTTACGAGTTATGGCATTTAAGTTGCAATAGTCAATACATGGCCTTAATGATCTGTCCTTCTTCGTGATGAAGAAAAATCCCGCTCCGGCGGGAGAAGTTGAATGTCGAATAAACCCTTTAGCCAGATTCTGTCGGTGTTGCGTTCATGCCTATTCTCGCTCTCGCTCCACTCTCTCTACCTTTGTGGTGACTCCCTTCGGCTCAGATGGACAGATGCAGCCGCAGCTTCTCTCCGCCTCTTGGTCCCGGTATCCCCAGGCTGGCCTGATGCCACGGATCCGCCATGTTCCTGATGATATAAAGGCACGCAAGTGCACGTGCTCTAGACTTTGTACCAGCAAGGGCGCGAACCTCGGGGGCGTCCCCTTAGTGACATCATCCGTTTTCAATTTAAAAGGTCTTTGTTTGCTAACTACAAGTGAGTTAGCAAGGAACTCCTACGGGACTTGCTTCAGCAGTCCACGCTACTTGCAACTACGATCCGAGTCAGCAAGGGGAAATCTTTTTCCACTGCTCGGCTTTTTCAAACTTACCAGGAGTACCTGCTCCTCGGGGGTTCCGTGCTCTCTCTTCTTGATTTCAGATTGTTGGACGGGATCCAGTACTCGCTCCTTGATGGCCTACGTTCCCGAAGACTCAGAAGACTCCTATTTCCTGGAGGCGATCGCACCCGTGAACACAGTGAGTCCTATTATAGACTGGAACCGGTACTTGCTCCATGAGGGCATTTGTTCCTAATCTCTAAGACTCCCTTCAGTCTAAGACGTTATCGCAGGTACGGAGATCATGAGTTATCATTGCAGATTGCAAATAGGAACCGGTACTCACTCCATGAGGACCTATGTTCCTAATACCTTTCTCAGACTCTCTTCTTCCTCAGAAGATATCGCATACCTATATCTTATGGATTACTGTTACAGATTAACAGATAGGAACCGGAACTCGCTCCACGAGGGCCTATGTTCCTAAATCTCTTCTAGCCTCTCTTCTATTCCAGAAGCCATTCCATACACGGTTATTGTGAATTCTATTTCAGACTGCCTATAGGAACCAGTACTCGCCTGCGGCTCCTGTTCCTGAATACTGAAGACTCTCTGTTGCATAAGAAGACATTACAGATATCTACAATTGTGAGTGTATCATCTACCACTGGTTATGTCCAGCATACCCTGTCTACTCACTACCTATAGTCTCTCCTTACAACTCAGCAACTCAGAGATCATAGTTCCAGAATCAGAGGGACTTCAGCCCTGCCGGGCACACCAACTCACTACTACCGCCTCTGGTCTAATAAAGAACTATCTGTGTTTGTCTCAATACTCCAGCCTAGCCAGTAGTCCCTCTCAGGATCTCCACTTGAGGGCGCTGTCATCTGCAATCGGCCCATGGATTCACTATTTCTACTAAGTGTTACTCCTTACACTAATAGAGCGGTATTATCATCTGCCACTCTGTGGGAGCCAACCCACATCAGACCATTACTCCTCTTTCTGCGGAAGCTGATCCATATCAGATAGCTATCTCCCCATGGGGATCATACAGCTTGATGGCTCATCTTTCTACTGGAACAAAGCATAACAGTTGCTACTCCTTCCCTCTGGGGAAGCAGAGCACTAACAGATTGCTAAACTCCTCCTCCTATAGAAGCCAAGCCTATCAGATTGCTATCTCCTCCCTTTGGGAGGAGCTGATTGATTCCAGATCGCTCACTCCGCCCTCCTGGTGGGGTGAGCGCTAGCAGATTGCTAATTCCTTGGCAGATTCCATAACAGATTGCTAACTCCTCCTTCAATGGGAGTATCCAGCAGCCAGATTTATAACAGAATGCTAACTCCTCCCTCTCCTGGAGGAGATTCATAACAGATTGCTAACTCCTCCCTCTCCTGGAGGAGATTCATACACTCGGATATACTCCTTCATGGCATGGGTCTCGGGCTGTGACAAAGGGTAAGTCTGGCCTCGAGGAGGTGTGGTACCAGGTAGAAGTTTGGACAATCGAACCTATGGAGAGGCGGAAGGATATCAGCTTTCTGTTTTGAGAAGACATTCTCAAAGTCTGCGTATGGAGCTGGAATGCCAGAGGACATGGTCGCTAGAGAAACTGAAGGAGGAGGTACCACCTTTTTCAAGCAGGTCTGATGACAGGCTGGGCTTCATTCAATGAGCTGGAGAGATCCCCAATCAAACTGGGTGGAATGACGCTAGAGCCAGGGTAAGCCCAAGACCACTGGGTGAATTGATTTTTCTATGACGAGGGATCCCACCTCTTCAACATGGAGTGAGAAGATGGACTAGCTTGGTTATGAAGGAAATCCAGCCAGGTAACAGCTTACCATAAATAGATGCAATACACAAAGAGGTCTCCAGGGAGTGGGTAGAAATATCCAGGAGCTGAACTAAATCCTTTAGAATAAAATTCTCCCCTGCTCCGGAATCAATCAGAGCAAGGACTAGGAAGGACCGGGAGTCCCAGGTTATCTTTACTGGGAGAGACAACTGAGGGGCTGGAGAAATGGCGCCCAAGTTGAGGATACCTACTGAACGTAGGTCCGGTAGTTTCCCGGATGGACTGGACAAGTCTGAAGACGGTGGCCTGAAGCTCCACAATATAGACATAGGCCTGACTGCCTCTGTCAGAGGCGCCCTTCTGGGACAAATGCCCACGACCCAACTGCATGGGCTCTTCTGCTTTCACCAGCAAGGGAGTCCTGCCAGAGGCGGGACTCGTGGTAGATGGTGAGCGGAAGCGCTCCAAGGTGTACCTCCGGGGTGTTCGAGCCTCCCAATGGTGTTATTGGAGGCGATGGTAGATGTGGCTTGTCAGGTCAATGAGGTCTTCAAGGGAAGACGGGAGCTCATGGGCTGCCAGTTCATCTTTGAGCTGAGGAGATAGTCTGTCCAGGAAAATGGCTCGGAGACAATCTTCTTGCCAGGAGAGCTCTGTAGCCAGAGTCCGGAATTCCATGGTATAGTCAAACAGAATCCAGTAGCCTTGCCACAAATGAAGCAGATTGGTGCTTGCCACAGCCTGCCATCCAGGGTCATTGAAGGTCTGATGGAAGATGGACACAAAGCGAGAAAGTCCTTGTAGGAGTGAGTCTGACCGCTCCCACAGGGGTGAAGCCCATGCCATGCATTACAATCCAGTTGAGACAGAATGAAGGTAACCTTCGTGAGTTCATCTTGGAAGATGGATGGCTGCAGCACAAATTGCCTGTAATATTGATTAATAAACCCTCTGCAAAGCTTGGAATCTCTGTTGAAACAAGGCAGAGCTGGTAGGGCCAGCAAAGCCCTGGAAGAGGAGGGAGACAGCTGTTGGTTGGCTGAAGCTGGTACTGGAACCGAATGACCAGATTGGACCTCAATCCAGGCATGAAGACGCTCGATGGAGGGGGCCAATGCCTCAGGGAACCGCTGCTGTTCTTGCACTTTAGAGGCCAGGCTAGGGATGGCCTGGAGGGCACACGGCTCCGCCAAGCCCATGGCCTTTGCAACCTGTTGCGCAGGAGGTGGAACCTTGAGCCGAGGTGGATTTGACGCTACCCACAGGGCAAGCCCTACAGGTCCCCACTGTCAGTAGGCAGAGCTGGATGACTGATGGAGGCCAACTGGAACTTAGCCAATAGCAGTCTTCGTTCCCTGCAGGTTGAACCCATGGGTACAGGGGCCGGATAGAGGTAGGTGGGCCTCCGTGCAAAGTCTTCTGATGGATGAGGAGGAGGTCAGCCAGGAACCAGCAGTGGTAAAAGTAGAAGGTCTGATCTGGACGAGGCAGAGGTCCAGAGACCCAGGCGCCAAATGGAACGAGAGGCAGACAGGGGGTGCATGAGTAAGAACAGGCTGAAGCCTGAGAGGCCAAGTCCAGAATGAGTATAGCAGAGGCATCATTGAACATGCTGGAGTCAGGGCAGGTGGAAGTCAGGGTAGAGTGATAAGGCAAGGCAGTGGTCAGGTCCAGGAGATGATCGGTAGCATGGTCAGGCAAAGCAGAGGTCAGGTCCAGTAGATGATCAGTTGCATGGTCAGACAAAGCAGAGGTCGGGTCCAGGAGAAGATCAGTAGCGTGGTCAGACAAACCAGAGGTCAGGTCCAAGAGATGATCGGTAGCGTGGTCAGGCAAAGCAGAGGTCAGGTCCAGGAGTTAATCCGTAGAACAAGTAGAGTAACACAGAAACGCAGGAACAAGGGAGAGCTCCATAACTAGGATCAGGAACACGGACAAGACAGGAACCAGGAATATGAAGGAATCACCAGAGGAAGCAACAAAGTACATGACCAGCATGGAGTGATGTCATCATCCGGGGCCTTGGTTTAGTTTCCCGCCGTGGTCCCTTTAAAGGAAGAGGAGATGCGCAAGCATGCTCCTAGGGAGGCGCGCAGCACGGGATGACAGTGTCTCCCCGTGGACTGCACGGGGAGGCCACTGTGGAGCACGGATGTCTGTTGCAGAGACAGGAGCACAAGGGGTGGCTCGAGGTCATAGGCGGCGGCCCATGGCCATGAAGGAAGTGGAGCCACATCGTGAAACAGGCATGGGCCTGCCGCGGCAGGCACAAGCAACAATAATTATAGATACTGTGAAATAAGGTTGGAACAAGGCTTGAATTACAAGAGGAAGAGAACTGGGTATAAGAGCTATTGTTCGTCCCCACAAATTGGACCTTGTGGCATCAGATTAAAGCTATCCAATAGGGAGAAGAAATTGAATAGAGACTAGGGATGTGAATCGGGCTTCGGACGATTGAAAATATCGTCGATATTTTCAAAATCGTCAGAAATTGGGGGCTCCCCCAAAACGATAGGAAAACCCCAGGATATTGATCACAAGATGGCGCCAGCCATCCAGTGCTCCTACCATGTGACAGGATCTGGCCAATGGCACGGATACCCTGTCACATAGTAAGGGCAAAGGGCCATCGGCGCCATTTTGATTAGTGGCAGCCGACGGCCCGGGAGCGAGAGGATGGCCCGGAGCAGGAGATCGTGGGAGATCACTCCTGGGACCCCCACTGGACCACCAGGTACCTGTAAAAAATTTTTGGGGGGTCGGGAGGGTGGGGGAAGCTAAGGGGTTACTTTTAACGGGTCGGGTGGGTTTTTTGTTTATCGGCTGGGGTGCAGCCAATAAACAAAACCACGATCGGGCCCGATTGAAAAAACCCCACATGTGAATCGGAACCGGAATCCGAACCGATTCCGGTTCCGATTCACATCTCTAATAGAGACTGAGAGTTGTGCAGAAAAGGCCTGTCTCTACATTTTTATTTCAATGTGCCCTCTGGGTGCCAAGTTAAGGATCTGTCCAGCCCAGGGGTTACAATAACAAGCAATAAGGAGAGGTGATAGAAGTTAACCATCCTACAGGAAACAGCTAAGATAATAAAATAATTGGTCCACACTCAGTCTACACGAAAGTAGCAGGCACCATTGTTTCACCCTTTAGCACTTAATGAGGTGCACGCCACCCTGGCATGTAGTGCCTCTGATGTCAGCACAAGTCTTAAGAATCAGGGGGGAGGAGGATGAGCCTACAGTCCAGAAGTGCCATCCATGGGAGAAACAGTGAGACTCAGTGAAGAGATGAAACCAACCTGCAAAAAATGATCTGGTTCAAGCAAATAGGCAGGCAAGGCAGCACAAATGAAGCAGGTAACAGCAACCAATAGACAGCACAAACAAAGCTGGTAACAGCAGTCTATAGACAGAGCAGATAATACAAACGAAGCAGGTAACAGCAATCAATAGGCAGCACAAGCAAAGTAGGTAACAGCAGCCTATAGGCAGAGCAGGCAATACAAACGAAGCAGGTAACAGCAACCAATAGGCAGCATAAGCAAAGCAGGTAACAGCAGCCTATAGGCAGAGCAGGCAGTATAAACAAATCAGGTAACAGCATTTATGTTTGCATTGTGTCAAAGGGCCTCTTTCTGTAGTTCATGGGCAGTGTGGAGAATCTGTTATTGCCACTGCATGTACTGTTCTTATTCTGTGAATAAAGGACTTCAATTTTCAGTGATCTTTATTCACAAATTTTTACTAGCACTGTGAAATAAAAAAATGCAAATGAAAAATAATTTAAATGAGTAATCAAAACCAGCATTCTTTAATATATTACTAATATTTTATAAACATAAGCTATGAGTGGAAAAGAACATAATAGAAGAAGTAACACAAATATCTGAGCTCATGTCATTTATTTTATCATCTGTTCAAAATGCTAATAATTTATGAAATGTTTGTATGATCATGTTATCTGTAGCACCAGTGGATATGTTGAATAGAAATAAATGAGGCTCTTTTCAAAATAAATATACAATGGAAAGTAAAACACAGGCTCACATAATAATAGTGAATGTATTTTAAAAAATTGTACTTGATTTTTGATATTGTGAGTAAAATAAATTCATGTCATAGATCCTTTATATCTGATCTCCCTGACTTCATTAGAAAAAAAGATAGCAAGTTTTGTACAATTTTAAATCTGATCCTGTCAATGCTATTTATTAGAAAAGCATTATCAGTTTTATTCTCACCTCGAAGCAGCCTATTCATAAGATAGGATCAACTAATTCTCTTTTGTACATAAGCTAAGGCTTAAAAGCAAAAAGCTTTTATTTTTCTTTCAGCAGATTGTTCAAGAAGTCATTTCATAGATGACAGAAAAGATAAAATAGGAAAACACATGAACACTTTTTGATAAAAACAATAAGAGAACATGAATTTGAGTTTAAAGCAAGTCAGACATGAAAACAATACAATGCAAATGCAAGAAAAAAAAAACGGGGAGATGAAAAGGTATATTTTTCCTGTGTCTTGGTTACTGTATAAGGAATGTAATCCCTGTTCCACCTTTGGCAAGGTCAAAGAGGCACAGTTGGGTGCTGCAGGGTAACAGCTAACTTGCTGCCACCCTGGGGGTTCTTCAGAGGGGAAATGCATTAGCTTCAGAGCTCATAGGGCTAGGTCACAGTCATCACTTAGCAGCTCATCACTTAGCAGCTCAGTATGGACAATACACTGTCCATACTGAGCTGCTTTGTCCCACAAAATAAGAACATTTACTGATGCACAAGATATAGCTAAATCAAAAGATGTGGTGCTTACCCATGTACCTGAGATCAAAAACTAACTGTTTATGGCTTTACAGTCACAACATCTGAAACACAAAAGGTTCCTTTTCTTACATACCCTACAGTTGCCTCTTTAGAGATTTTTCCTCACTGAAACTTTCCCCTCTATTGGTACTTGGGTAAGGTTTGTAGATTTTGCTCTCCAAGTAGGAAACTTCATCATCCTCCTCATTGAAGATGAAATATTCTCTTGAATCCTCTAAGTACTCTTCCTTCGAGAATCCTCACAAGTACACACTCTGTGAGCCTCTGCTGCCATTCCATGGTACAAAACTCTAGGAGCTGGTTCACAGGCCTGGCTCCAGACAGCAAATCTACTTGTTGAGACAGATAAGATAATCTCCATTGTAAACAAGGAATTTAGCACTAATTCCTCTCTCACAAGGATCACCTCAGGGTTCTCTCCCACTCAGGATCCTTCTGGATCCCAAGCTTATTACTTTTCCTAGAAGGCCTGAGGTCTCTGACTCTGAGTCTCAGCTACCTTCCCTGGAGGAGAACCAGAACAGAAAGAACAGAGAACCTTCTGGGTACCTCTGCTATATGGAAACCTCCCATTCTCAGAGAGAGTGTCTAATACAATCTGCTTCTCTGAATTAATCTTCAGTTGTCTCTGGAGACACTCTGGCAGTTATTTAGATATTTTAAAAATAACTTGTTAATTGATTGTGCCACTATTGGTGGCAGGTTACATAAAAAAAAAAATCCATGAAAACCTAACAAACAAATAAAATCATTTCAACATCGGTCACTTTCCAAATGCTCATTTTACAAGGTAAAGATTCATCTCTATATAGCTGTTCTTGGTCTTTCCAATAAAAAAAACAGAACAGGACCATCTCCTTATTTTCTCTCTTGTTTCTAATTTACTCTTTTACTCATGCAACCCATACGTCTACATGAACAAGTGTGCCTTTAAAGGATTTATGATGCTCAATAGCCCATAATTATGTCAGGAGCAAATTCCAGACAACTACCAGTGATAGAAAAAGGTCTCTTATGAGTCTCAAACAGTTATACCAGATGAGGTGTTGGAACCTCCAAATTCTTACTACTTCAGCACAATATATGTGAAGGTCAATATATCCTGAATACTGTGCAAATACATATAAGTGCTTTATTATTCATGGTGTAATAGATGATAGAAGCCAACCTAAATCGTATCTACCCTGTAATCGGTAGCCAATGTAGAGCCTGAAATGTGAGACTAATATTTATTTATTTTATTTATTTATTGGTTTTTATATACCGCCACTCATCAGAGATATTGCGTCGGTGCACAGATAACAAAAACATATGCCAGAGCGTTATACATGGAACAAGAGTAACAGCTGAAGTCTTATACAAAGCAACTAATAAAGAACAGAAATATAACTTAAAAACATATTTATAACGTAACATGTACAGCTTAAATTAACGGTAAAAATGGGGATGCTGAGAGGGACAAAAAATATAATTTGGAAGGAAAAAGGCAGAGAGAAGGCGTAAAAACATAGAGAAAGCATATGAGCGGAGAGAGAGACAAGAATAGAAAGGCGTATCGATTACATTAAGAGTGGTGAGAAGGGCATAAATAGAGTGGTTTAGCGGTTACATAATAGGCTGTCTAGGGTATAAGGGTAACAAAAAAGAACGTGAAAGAGTGACATTTTAAATGAAAAATGTATAATAAGAAGGTTTGAGAGAATAATATGTTCTCTCAAACCAGTCTCAGGAAGGATCTGGATGGGTACATTCTGGACCATTTGAAGGAGCTTGATTATATTGATTTATAGTCTAATATATACTAGTCAAATCCAGTAAGGGCTGTTCAAATGGTTTCAGTTTAGGCAAAAGCCAAAACTTACAAAAAGAGGTTTTGTTGACATCTCTGACCTATGCATGAAAATAGACAAGGGTCTTTTATCATACTCTTACTGGAGTATATAGTGTGGTTTTGAAATCTTGACTTTTTAAATTAATTTATTTGTTTAACATTTATAGAGTATAATAAAATAAACAAAACAAAAAAACAGGTGAACACATCAATCCATTATTTATTTATTTATTTAGAATTTTTCTATACCGACATTCTTGAACAAAAATATCAAATCATATCTGTTTCCATTTAAACAGAACAGTCGCGGCTATGGCGTTACATAGAACATTGAGTAATGAACATAGAACAAGTCAACAATTCAACAATACCAAATAGTGAAATAATTTGGTAATGTTTATACTTATATATATATATATATATACTTATAGCTTATACTGGTATCATAAAGTCATGTCCAATCACACTTAACCGGGCAAGCAGCCTCGAAATGAGTGAAAACACCAGGTATAGTAATAATCATTTACCAGTGTGAGTCTAATTTTTTGTTTAACTTTTGTAGAGAAATTTGCCAATAAAAACAATTCAAATTATATAATCCATAACTTCTCTTATTAAAAATCTTATTACAGTTCTGGATAAATTCAGGGTCTTCTCCAGACCGCCTAGCCTCTTTTTTGAATAGGAAAACCCATGGAGATTCTCTGCACCCTGCAGTATTCTGTTAATGTCCAGTAGTGGAGTTTAGTACAAATTAATCTCTTGTATAATTTCACCGTAGAAGAAAAATGTATAGATTAGAATGATTATAGAACAGACTGCCACAAACCAAATACATTTCACTTGTACAAAGATAATGAGAAATTAATTAGAATAAATTTAGATAATAGGAATGTGCATGCTTAAAATTTCCATTTTCCTTCCATTTGTTTTTATTGGGTTGGGGTGGGGTAGTTTTGTTGTTTTTTTTGGTTATTTGAAACTAGGGATGTGAATCGTTTTAGGACGATTAAAATTATCGTCCGATAATTTTAATATCGTCTTAAACCGTTATGGAACCCAATACAATACAGATTCTAACGATTTATCGTTATAAATCGTTAGAATCGTGAGCCGGCACACTAAAACCCCCTAAAACCCACCCCCGACCCTTTAAATTAAATCCCCCACCCTCCCGAACCCCCCCCCAAATAACTTAAATAACCTGCGGGTCCAGCGGCGGTCCGGAACGGCAGCGGTCCGGAACGGGCTCCTGCTCTGAATCTTGTCGTCTTCAGCCGGCGCCATTTTCCAAAATGGCGCCGAAAAATGGCGGCGGCCATAGACGAAAAAGATTGGATGGCAGGAGGTCCTTCCGGACCCCCGCTGGACTTTTGGCAAGTCTCGTGGGGGTCAGGAGGCCCCCCACAAGCTGGCCAAAAGTTCCTGGAGGTCCAGCGGGGGTCAGGGAGCGATTTCCCGCCGCGAATCGTTTTCGTACGGAAAATGGCGCCGGCCATACGCGTATGGCTGGCGCCATTTTCCGTACGGAAAATGGCGCCGGCAGGAGATCGACTGCAGGAGGTCGTTCAGCGAGGGTTCCGGCGCCTCGCTGAACGACCTCCTGCAGTCGATCTCCTGCCGGCGCCATTTTCCGTACGAAAACGATTTGCGGCGGGAAATCGCTCCCTGACCCCCGCTGGACCTCCAGGAACTTTTGGCCAGCTTGTGGGGGGCCTCCTGACCCCCACGAGACTTGCCAAAAGTCCAGCGGGGGTCCGGAAGGACCTCCTGCCGTCCAATCTTTTTCGTCTATGGCCGCCGCCATTTTTCGGCGCCATTTTGGAAAATGGCGCCGGCTGAAGACGACAAGATTCAGAGCAGGAGCCCGTTCCGGACCGCTGCTGTTCCGGACCGCCGCTGGACCCGCAGTTTATTTAAGTTATTTGGTGGGGGATTTAATTTAAAGGGTCGGGGGTGGGTTTTAGGGGGTTTTAATGTGCTGGTTTTTCGATTTTTCGATTTTTTTCGATTTTTAACGATTTTTCACGATATTTTACCCCCCCAAACGGCAACAATACGATTCCCTCCCCCTCCCAGCCGAAATCGATCGTTAAGACGATCGAGGACACGATTCACATCCCTATTTGAAACAAAATAAAAATGAGCTCATTTGTCCCATTTTACTCATTCATTTCAAACAAGTCTCTTCCCTAAGAGATAACATACTCACCCTAGTAATGGCCTCTTAACAGAGACATGAATACCTGTATACAGATGTTTTTCTTATATTATATAAAGAAGCATAAGCATATTAAGGATCTTGTTGCATGATGGAAACAGTGTGCTAATATATAGTAAGGGCTTAAAATTCATGATAAGATAACCCTCAAGTGAGGTTGTGCTAAAATCAGCTCATCCTCACATCTTAATGAGTATTATATGCAAATTAAGATTTACTGGGACCATGCAAAATGGCATTGTATACTCTCCAAAGCTGCTAGTTTCTATGAGTTCAGCAACAGATAAAAATATGATACCTGCTTTGAAATAAATATAAAGATTTTACAGTGCACAAAAAGTGTTCAAATTCCTATTGCAAATTGGCCCTAACTGAAGGGTCAATTCACATAGAGGATTTTTTCTGCACAGCCCCTTGGCACATACAATGAAAGGGACACATGTTTTAATCTATCTACCCTGCCTAGGCACAAATAGTAAGGTCAATCATATATAAAAGGAAATCCACAACAGAAATGTTTCAAACATTCATGCCAATCCACTAAACCTTCTTTGCTCCACTTGAATGCCAATCCACTTATACATTTGGGGTAGATTTTCAAACAAGGTGCGTTGGCGTACTTTTGTTGGCGCTCCAGGCGCCAACAAAAGTACGCGGGATTTTAGTAGATACGCGCGGAGCCGTGCGTATCCGCTAAAATCCTGGATCGGCGCGCGCAAGGCTATCAATTACGTATAGCCGGTGCGCGCCGAGCCACGCAGCCTACCCCCATTCCCTCCGAGGCCGCTCCGAAATCGGAGCGGCCTCGGAGGGAACTTTCCTTTGCCCTCCCCTCACCTTCCCCTCCCTTCCCCTACCTAACCCACCCGCCCGGCCCTGTCTAAAACCCCCCCTTACCTTTGTCGGGGGATTTACGCCTCCCAGAGGGAGACGTAAATCCCAGCACGCCAGCAGGCCGCTAGCGCGCCGGGATGCGACCTGGGGCGGGTTCGGAGGGCGCGGCCACGCCCCCGGACTGCCCCGGGCCGTAGCCATGCCCCCGGGCCCGCCCCCGGAACGCTCCCGACAGGTCCCAAAAACGCTGCGCAGTTCGGGCCCGCCCCCGACACGCCCCCCTCACCAAACCCCAGGACTTACGCGAGTCCCGGGGTCTGCGCGCGCCGGTAGGCCTATTGAACATAGGCCTACCGGTGGGCAGGGCCCTGCTCGCCTAAATCCGCCCGGATTTGGGCAGATTTAGGCGAGCAGGGCTCTTAAAATCCATCCCTTTATCTTTAACTGCATCAGCAAGCCTGACAAATCACAAATAAACATACATAATTATAAAACCACGCCATTATAATAGGACTAAACCTTTACTAGATACATAACAAATTAACATCATAACAGAAGTTTAAAATCAACAAGATATGAATGTCAAAAAAAGGCATGGTTAAATTATAGGGCTTTTAATTGCTTACAAAAGTGTAGGTAACCCTTTCAGCATGCAACTCTGAGGGCAAGGGATTCCCAAAGCAGGGCCAGTGATTGAAAATGCTAGGTTCTGGTAACATTCAGCTTACATACACAAAAGGAAGGTACATCAAGCAAATTCCCATCAACTGAATGAAGAATGATTCTAGGAACATAAAATGAAAATATGCAACCCATCAAAATAAATGTGTGGATGAAAGTCAAAACTTTGAACTGGGACTGCTGTGATAATGGTACCAATGCAACTCTCTTTATTTGCATATGATGCTCTCATACCATTTAGAATTAGTGATAACCAATAACCATAGCTGCTGTGTACTGTACTAACTTCAGTACATGAAGACGTTTTTTGGTAAACTATTATACAATGAGCTACAATAGTCCAGATTTTATAATATGATGGCTTGAACATCCAATTGAAAATCAACTTTAGGAATGATCATTTTAACCACATCTTTAAAAAGCAGCTTTGGCTACTGAACTATTTGAGTCTTTAATGCAAGTCTTGAATCGAGGAGTAGCCCTAAATTATGAGATTCCAAAGAAACATCAATAGAGACATTGCCAAACAATAAGAAAGGAGCCTAGGGCTAGGATCTGTTCAACTTAGCCATTGAACTTTTGCCTTTTTTAAAATTTAAAATATATTTATTCTTTAGAAGCCACTGATTAATCAAAGTAATTCATCTGGATAAAACAACTTAAATGTCATGACAAGGATTTAAAAATAACATAATTTGACCTAACAGCTGTAAATAGATGGTAAACAAAAATGCTGGAAAAGATTAATTATGCAGTTTACCTGCAGTGATTTGACCTCCAAGCGGAACTTTACTCTCCTTCTCTAACCTATTTATTTATTATTTATTCATTTATGTATTCATTTATTTATTAGTCACCTGATACAGAGCTTTAACTGTGATGTTCTACCAGTAAGAAACGATGAAAACCAGGAAAGTACAATTCCACACAACATAGAACATAACATTTTCCTCACTGGGTCATACTAAAGTCCCATCAAGCTCATTATCTTGTTTCCAACAGCGGCCAGTCCAGGTTGCAAGTACCTGATAGGATCCCAAAACTTAACTAGATGCCATTCTGCTTATCCCAGGGATAAGAAATGGATTTCCTCAAGTCCATCTTAATAATGGTTTATGGACTGTACTTCCAGTAACTTGTACAAACCTTTTTAAACCTGCTAAATTAACAGCATTTACCACATTCTCCAGCAATTAAATCCAGAATCCAATTATGCAATGAGTGAAAAAAAAAATTCTCCTATTTGTATTTACTAGTAACTTTATTGTGTTTCCTACAGTCTTTGCACTTTTTGAAAGAGAAAAACAACCAATTTGTGTTTATCCATTCCACACCACTCATTAATTTATAGACCTCTAGTATATCTCCTCTCAGCCGTCTCTTCTCCAAGATGAAGAGTCTTAACCTATTTAACTTTTCCTCATAGGGGAATAGTTCCATCTCCTTTATTTTATTAATAATTTCTAGCATTCTATTTGCTTTCTTGTCTGCCGCTGCACATTGAGCAGAGTATTTCAACATATTATCCATGATGATGCCTAGATCATTTTTCTTGGGTGGTGACTGCCAATGTGGAACCTTACATTGTGTAACTATAATTTGGGTTGCTCTTGTTGTGGGAGTCTCAGTTTAGTGAACCCTTGGGCCGACCTGCTGGAGACTGGGAATAGATGGTCAATGTCTCTAATGAATAGCAGGCCGGGAGGCAGATGTTCAGGTGGGACGTAGATGCTCTTCACCCTGGGAGCTGGTACTCCCCCGGGAGGAGCCCGTAGGAGCCCAACCGCTGGGACTTAGGTGGCTTAACCCTTGGAAACCGAAGCCCCCTCCCCGGGAGGAGCCCGTAGGGGCCCCGCCGCTGGGACTTAGATGGGTCGTGGATCAGGACAGGTAACTGGAACCAGACTAAGACAGTAGCAATACTGTAACTGGGTTCGGGTTCTGGAACCAGGCAGGAACTATAGCAGGTAAATAGGAACCAAGCAGATACTGTAGCTGGCAGGCAGGAACCAAGCAAGTACTGTAGCAAGCAAACAGGAACCAAGCAGGTACTGTAGCAAGCAGACAGGAACCAAGCAGGCACTGTAGCTGGCAGACAGGAACCAAGCAAGTACTGTAGCAAGCAGACAGGAACCAAGCAAGTACTGTAGCAAGCAGACAGGAACCAAGCAGGTACTGTAGCAAGCAGACAGGAACCAAGCAAGTACTGTAGCAAGCAGACAGGAACCAAGCAGGTACTGTAGCAAGCAGACAGGAACCAAGCAAGTACTGTAGCAAGCAGACAGGAACCAAGCAAGTACTGTAGCAAGCAGACAGGAACCAAGCAGTTACTGTAGCTGGCAGACAGGAACCAAGCAGGCACTGTAGCAGGCAGGCAGGAACCAAGCTGGTACTGTAGCAGGAACGGAGTGACGAAGCCAAGCGAGTCACTTCCGGGGCACAGCGCAACAGGAAACCGGGAAGCTAACCCGTTGCAAAGGCGAGGACTGGATGGCCGCCGCTGGCTTATGAAGGCCGCGGCATCTGAGGTCAGGAACTGGGCGGAGTCACCACTAGCGGGAAACGGGCTAGAAAGGCGCCCAAGTGGCGCACGCACGCGCCTAGGAGCAGGGCATCCTCAGGCACCTTCGCGGCGGCGCAGCCCCAGCGGGGCTGCGCCGCCAAACAGGCCACAAGCCAGGGCTCCGGAGGCGGGAGCAGGTCTGGGAACAAGGAGGTAAGGTCCTGGCCGTGGTGCTCGCGGCCAGGACCCCAACAGCTCTCCCTTCTATGCATCACTTTGTACTTTTCTACATTAAATGTCATCTGGTATTTGGATACCCAGTCTTGCAAAGTCCTCTACAATTTATCTTAATCCTCTTGTGATTCAACAACTTTAAATTATTTTTTTTTTGTAAGAAAATTTGATCATCTCACTTAAATGTGAATTTTTAAGATACATGCGCTTGTCACATGTATGCAGTGATTTTACAACATTTGCACGTATATGCACATATATATGCATGTGTTATAAAATTGGCTATATGTGTGAACATGTGCACATGACTTTATATTGATGCATGCAAGTGCATGTGAATGCCACCTCGAGCACATAAATGGGGGGATTTTAGTAGATTCATGTGCTGACTCAATTTCCTGTTTCCCCAGTTTGTTCCTAGTTCACCCTAGTAAAGGAAAGGACTTCCTAAACCTCCTAGCTAATTTGCCTGCCTTTTACCCTATTAGCCTAGACCCTTAAAACCCCGCTGACTAGCCTAGTTTTTGTTATTTTTTTACTTACATGCCATCCGTAGCAGAAGTAAAGTTACATGTTAGGGGACCCTGGCATGCACTTGTGAATGTGTATGAAATACTTACATACAGACTCATTGTTAGAGACTCGGCCTACCCATGACCCACCCATGCCCTGCACAGATCCTGTCCATGCCATGCCCCCATTTTGTATTTTATGATTTGTACATATATCAGGAGATATGCGTTTATGTGTTCATTTTTTAAATCCGTGCAGCATGCGCCGGGCTGAGTCACATGCTTATCTCCCTGCTTTGGCACACGTAGGACTTTTAAAATCTGCCAGTCATTGTTCCCATCTTTATGTCATTTATAAATACGTTAAAAAGCAGCAAACCCAGTACAGATCACTGAGACTCTCCACTATTCACCTTTCTCCTTTGAGAAGATTGATCATTTAACCCTATTCTCTGTTTTCTATCTTTCAACCAGTTCTTAGTCCAGAATAGAAAATTGCCTCCTATCCCATGCCTTTTCCATTTCATTAAGAGTCTCTCATTAAGTACTTTGTCAAACACTTTCTGAAAATCCAGATACACTATATCAATTAGCTCACCTTTATCCACATGTTTATTCATGCCTTCCAAAAAATGTAATAGATTGGTGAAGCAAGGCTTCCCTTGGCTAAATCCATGTTGGCTTTGTCTGATTAAACTATGACTATTGTCATTGGTTTGTGCCATTGGCCATTAACTAGTCACAATCGGACTGGAATTTTCTGGTTGCATAAGAAACTGAATCACTAGTTAAGCCTCTGGGGGTGCTTTTCCATGGTCCCACTGCACAACTCCTCCTTGCTGCTTCCCTGTTTCCACCCTCAGAGGCTCCCCAGGTAGATCTCTATTGCTTATACTTCACCCTGTTGGTGATCTGGACTTAAGCACACATAGTCCCACTTTATCCTGGTAGTTTAAAGTCTCTATAGCATTACTTTACCCCTTTCTTTCTAGGGTGTCACAGCTATGGGTTCAAATCCTCTCATTACAGTTGGTGAGTTGGGCTTAGGCACAGATTGTCCCAATTTATCCCAGTAGTTTAAAATTTATATAGCTTTACTTTATCAAACCATACAAGTCTCAAACTGATTTGATATATAAGCAACTCTTACCTTAATCTTCCTACACGCTGTTCACTGTTGCTTCTAGCACAGTCTAAGCTTGGCTGTGCTCTATGGGTCACCATATTCTGCAGCTGGGGTTTGTGTTTTCCTTTTCACTATGGCAGCAACTACATCCACCCCATGACAGTATTCACTTGAAGCTCCTGACTTGCAGACTTCATGAGTATGTCCTCTTCTGGAGGGTCTCCATCACTCATCTCCCACATCCAACAGCTCTGGCTTGTCCTTAGGGCTGCTCAACATCTCCACCTCCATCTCTTCTGTCTATCCATCTGGTTCTAGTAGAGCTCCTTTCTGTTCCTGTCTCACCCCTCCTTCAGACAAGCTCTCACCTTTTTTCCTACCATGCCCATGCTCTTTCAACCTCTCAAAAGGGCAAAGCCTGGGAAGTTTTTCCCTTTCCAGAACCCCCATACCTTCTGGGAGTTGGATTCCATCTCCTATTCTGTTTTTTTTACATATTGGATCTCCTACCTAGGTTTTCCTTACAGGCCAATTTCTTGTATTCACCAGGCGAATATAATCAGCATAATAGTTTCCACCATTTTTTCCAGCACTGAAATCAGGTTCACCAGTCTGTAGTTTCCTGGATTACCCCTGGAGCCCTTTATAAAATCTGGAGTTATGTTGGCCACCCTCCAATCTTCAGCTACTGTTCTTGATTTTAATGATAGTTTTCAGATTAGTAATAATAGGTCCACATTTTCTTTTTTAATTTCTTTCAGCACCAAAAGATTTCAATAGTTCTAACAATATGCTATGGCATACTGAATTGAACATGGAAGAAATATCAAGCTGAACTAAAGAAAACAGACATTCCTTTATGAAAATCCATACTAGTGCTAAGGCCATGCTTCTGAGGCAAGTTTTAGCATGCCATCAGTAAAATTTATCACTTAGCTAATAAGTAGGGTTTTAATGTGCACTTTAAAATATTACTTAATGTCATGTAGAACTATTTTAGCAAGAATTTTATTGCAAAGGCCCCTTTAGAGGACAATGCTCGAAGGGATTTAACTGGATAATTAAGTATTTACTTAAGTAGGTTGCCCTGAATGAAAATTGCTCCCCCTCCTGAAAAAAAAGCAGCTAAAAATGTGAATGAATTTTCACAGTATGTATATTTGTAGCTAGATTAGAAATAGGAGTTTACAGGGGGTAGGATGAGGGTGCTTGTGTTATGGAAGGAAAACAGTACATATAGATTAGATTTGCTTCCATTCTACCATCCACAGAATCAGCAGGTACAATGTGCATGAGCACTTCATATTTGTGTAACATTTAAGCAGTTTGCAAAGGGAGACTACCACTGTAGTTTTCCTTTGAACATTAACAAAAAGTCCACAGTCCCACGTACTTTGCAGTTACACTAATTAGGCATTTGTTAGAGAAAGTCTAAGGCATTAGAGAAGGGTGATAGAGTGAGAGTGAGGAGAGAGGAGAGTGAAAGGATGTGAGTGGGAGGCTAGAGGAGAATGAGAAGTGAGTGAGGAGAGAGGGTTGACATAGAATAGAAAGGGGCGAGTGGGAAGAAAGAGGAGGGTGGGGTGAGTTGGGGTGAGAAGGAAGGGTGAATGGGTAGATGGAAAAGAAGAGGATGAAGGGGTGAATGGGTAAGAGGAGCTAGGAGGGTGAGGCAAGTGTAGGGGCTAAAGTGAATGGGAGTGACCATGATGGATTACAAGTAGGTAAGTAGGGAAAGGTCTGCACTCAGATAAATGGGTACAGAGGGAGCAGACTGTTTCAAGATTGTGATGGGGAGTAGAAGAGAAGATTGGGTCTCCATGAGGGTGGATTGGGGTTGTGTGAACTTGCTAGGAAGAAATGCTTTTACCAACTATCACCCTCAAACACTGTTGTGTGGGGATGGTGGGGGGGGGGGGGGGGGAGAGAGGAGGGTGTGAGACTACAGGTAAAGATCATATCATCCCTGTAGAAGGTAAAGATTGCCTTTGATGCCTCTGGCAATTTTTGTATGCTCCAGGGACTACACTTTTCCAATCATATTTTATTACACTCTTCTTAGTATGGACATATATAGTGTAATGATATTCTAAAATGATGAGAGAAAATTACAAGAAGTCTATTAGGTATGTATTCATCTTCTTTGTCACAACGCTTAAAGCAGAAATCAGTGAAGTATTAACCTTCATATCAGTCTATGATGGGAACATTGATCAAATAAGTCAGTCCATAGCTAAATCAATTATATGTGTTTGTTCAGAATAAATTATACTTCTAAAAATGCAAGCTTTGCAGTTTCTGAATACTGACCTGCATGCTCTGAATATATAAATTTAAGTGAGAATTGTTATAGAATTTTAAAATATTTTTTAAAATGTAATCATCAGTACTTCTTAGTAATATTGTAGATGATGGCAGCAAAAGATCAGCTGACCTATTCTATCTGCCCAGTTATTTGTGTCCACTCTGCACAGTTATATCTTACTTGCCATCCATAGACTGTGACCCCTTGATAAATAGCTGTTGTTAAATCCAGGACAGTTTTTGACACTTTTTTTATTTGTACTGTGCAAGATTTTTCACTGAGTTCTCACCCAGTACCCCTCCCTATCCATATCTAACTAAAAGGCTTTGTAATAACCGGAATAGCAACCAAAAATAGCATGCATATAATGGTTATTTTTTAAAATCAGCCACACAGGTTTATACTCAGTTAAAATTCACAATAATAAGAATGATATACTTTAAAACAATAAATATTTATTCAACCACACATGCAACCTTAATAATATTTGTAGCTGAGTCAATTATAAATGATTGCTGATCCCAACTTTGTTTCCCAGGGTTTAGTTTCATTAATCGGTGTATCATCTTTAAATTGTTTGAAAAATCCCGTTACGGAACATTTCGGGTTTTTTTATAACTTTCTTCCCTGGAAAATTTATCAATAGGTCATTAACACCATGATTGTGTGAAGTATAATGATTGAATAATGTGCTTATTTATTTAAATTTGTCAGCTGCCCTTGCTAAAAAACCTCAAAGCAGAATTACATCAACATAGAATAGATAATACAGGGCAGTGATATAGACAACAAAAGAAATAATCAAGCATAATAAATAGCAGTTAAAAACCCCAGTCTACATAACAAACAAAAAAAAATATACAATCACAATATTTGATAAAGTTAACTGATAAGTTAATCATACTAAGAAAAAGCTCAGGTCAAAAAATTAACATCTAGGCATTTAGAAGATATGCACAATTTAAATAATTTCCAGTGGATAAAACAATGCTTCATATTCAGATAAACAATAGAACCCATCATGTTTTAAGTTCATCGGCAATGTCTATGGAGTTCTATAACTAACTGGGTCATTTATCATTTCACGTTAGGGCCTTATCTCGCACGATAACGCCGTAACACACGTGATAATGCCATAATACATACAATAAATAATGCAGCACAAAATGCATATGCAAATTTAAATTTGAGTATTTGAGTGGGAGGAGTTTTGGTAGAGTAAATGGAAATGAAGGTCTGCTAGCACGAAGTGCGATAGAGTAATGCACATTAATGCGGGATTTAACCGCAGAAATAGCTACACTTTTTTTTTGTGGTACGTTGAAAAAAATATTTATCGCGCTTCCACAGCCATACTGTGGACTGTAGGTATTATCACAGCTATTATCAAGTGTGATAAAAAGAGGAATTATAATAGACACACTTACCAGGCCTTCCTCCCCCCAAAAAAACACCTGTTTTACCTGGTCCAGCTTCCTAAAGCCGTAATGTTTGTGGCAAGTTTAATTGTTGGGGGATACTGGATACTTTGGGAGACTTGCTGCAGACAACAATATGTGGAGCAAACAACAACCTCAAGAAAAGGCAAGGGCAGCTCCAAGCCCTCCTAGGGAAGTCTCTGCACCTGAGGCTGAGCCACGGGCACTGCAGGGTCAGAGACCAGGGCAGCGCTTGGCACATAGGTGACCACGGCAGAGGAGATACAGGGAGCACATCTTTCCTCCATGAGCATTCTTGCCAGGCATGCAAAAAGGACTATGTGGTTTACAGGTATTATATCAGCTTTCGGGCTATCCTGGAATTATATGAAGGAATCTGAGGGGATTTGGATTCCGTTACCAAAATGTCCCTCGCTGTCCTAGCCTCACGAAATAGTTAGCTACCTTGCATTTCATGGCAAGCAGCTCTTTCCAAATGACAGTAGGCGTCATGGGCGGAATGTCCCAAACCATATTTTCCCACTGTCTAGATCAGGTCATTAATCACTACATAACATTTCCTCGGGACAGGCAGGACTGATGAACTTGAAGAGAGGCTTGTATGCCTTTACAAACTTTCTCAATGTTCTTGGAGCTATTGACTGCACTCACTTGGCCATAATTCCACCCCATGACATGGAGGAGATGTAACCTAACACTTGTGAGGGCAAACAATGCACCTGCTCTAAAGCTTGGCATGTGAGTTGGCACTATACTCTTTCAACGTGTTTATTTTCAAAATGGTTCCTATCCTCCCATTGGGAGCTATTTAAATCTCACTGTTTAATGACAAGCTTGAAGTGTCCACACTGCTGGTATTGCACTATCAAGTGTGGTCACTTAGTGATACATAAACTAGATTGTCGGAACCGGTTTGTCTTGACCCTCACATAGCTGAGACAGAAGTAGTGTCCTGTGCATGTTGGTGGCCTGGCATATTCCCTGTGTCATGCCTCACAAATGAATTTCTATAGAGATCATACTGCAGAGGAGGCAGGGACATTTGCAATCACACTATGAGGTACCATTTTTTCAGCTAACACAGATTATGGAAGCTCATATGTATTGCTTCGAGGTTGGCAGACTGCTACACACCAGTAGCCGTAGCTCTGTTGAGTGACATGCATTTGTTGGAATAGACAGATACAATTTAGTTGTCCAGAAGAGCTGAACTACTTTTGGCTACTGCTATCCTGCACATAAAATGGCCCAGAATAATGTGACTTGCACTTAGACTAGGAAAAGCAGTCTTTAAGGCTCAGGGAAAAGTACAGACTACCTTACACAGTCTTGTAGCATGCTGTGGTTTGCAAGCTGCTGCAGAGGTGAACCTTTGGCCCGAGATGGTGTTGGCTCAACCTGTGGGGGAAATCCCCACAGGTCCCCACCATCAGAAGCTGAGGCCAAGCGGGAAGCAGAGGCCAACTGGTGCTTCACCAATACCAGCCCACATTCCTTGCAGGTTGAGCCCATATGTACTGGGGACAGTTGGACTTAGGTGGGCCTCTGCATGGATGACCCCAAGAGAGGTGTACAGTGGGCAGAATGCTGGAAGGCAGCAGAGTCGGAAGATCCCATCAAGGCCAGATGAGGTCCAAGATCGAGTCCAAGCGAAGGTCAAAGGGAGACAGCTATAGGCGAGGTCAGGTTCAGGCAGAATGGTCAGAAGCAGGCAGCTAGACTCGGAGTCGGGTTCAGGCTGAAGGTCGGTGGCAGGCTGCAAGGTTCAAAGTCAGGTTCAAGTCCGGGTCAAGCCAAGGAAGTCCATCCGAAGGTAGGTCAGGAACAGGAACTGGAGCTGGAGCAGGAACAGGAGCAGGAACTGGAACTGGAGCAGGTACTGGAACAGAAACTGGATCAGCAATGAAGCACACAGCATAAAAGTGTAGAGACCTTTTGCCAAGGCAGGCTCTGAGCATCTGAGCCTGCCTTATATAGTAGAGCCGGTTGACATCATCACCTGGGGCCACAGGAGAATTTCCCACCATGGCCCCTTTAAATCCTGGAGAGACACACGTTCAAACGCCTAGGGCTGACTGGCCAAAGAGGAGGAGGTGGCAGCGTCTCCCCGCGCCACACACGGGGAGGCCCAATCATCCCCGGAGGAACTCGTCGTGGTACAGGAGGATCCAAAAAGCATGGGCACAGAGGTGACTGCCCACTGCTGCCAAAGAGGTCGGGCCTGTTCTGGAGGCCCGACATTGGGGGTGAGTGAACCAGGCCATGGGTCTGCCAATGGAGGCCTCTCTTTCAGACATCCAGCACATCTTGCACCTGATAGAGGGTGTCGGTTTCAGAGATAAGGTGTGAGGGCTCAGGATTTCTGCAAGAAGGCCAGTAAAGGACCAGTGGCTTGAGAAGGGATACATGGAAAGAGTTGTGTACTCCCAGCTTAGGTAGAAGGCAGATCTGATAAGTCACTGGGCCAATGCGTCGAGTGACTGGAAATGGACTAATATATCTGGGGATGAAACGTTGTGATGGAAACTTCAGACAGATGTGGTGCATGCTCAGCCATACTTTGTTGCCTGGTTATAACTCTGGGGCAGCTCAACTTCAGTTGTAACTCTGGGGCAGCTCAACTTCAGTGAGCATTTGTTGATCTCTTAGCCTGAGTAGCTGTCTCTTGCAGTCTTTGATTTATGTGGGTACAAAGAGCATGAAGGACATCCACAGTTGCTTGGGCCGCTGGAGAAGGAACTTTAAGAAGTATTGGTAGAGGTGGCTATGGTTGTCTTCCATATCCTATGGAGAAAGGGGAGGCTTCTGTGGTGCTAGAGACATGTGAGTTATGAGAAAAATCTGCCCATGGGAGAAATTGAGCCCAGTTATCCTGTTGTTCATTGGAATACCAACATAGAAACAACTTGAGTGAATGATACATACATTCAGCTAGGCCATTGGCCTGAGGGTGGTAGGCAGTACTCAATCCTACCGATAGACCGATTTCACTGGGCAACACATTTTCACAAAAGTCATGTTATGGAAAAGAAATTAGTCAATTCTTATACATTTCCATGTGCTAAACATGAATGTGACTGTGAAAATGCAAAATTGGCTCTAGATTTTTTGTAATATGCAATAATATAATTGCATCTTGAACTGTATGCTAATAGCTCACTGGGCAACAAATTTTCACAAAAGTCATGTTACTGAAATGAAATTAGTCAATTCTTATACATTTCCATGTGCTAAACATGAATGTGACTGTGAAAATGCAAAATTGGCTCTAGTTTTTTTGTAATATGCAATAATATAATTACATCTTGAATTGTATGCCAATAATAGGAGACCTACAGTTAATACCGTTTGAAAAATGAAGTCATAGACTACATATTAGATTTCTTTGCTTTTCTCTTGTACACCTGTTCGGGAGCATCTCTGCGGAATGTCCAGCAATAGTCAGCCAGCATGAATATTTCAAATGCTCACCCTTTCTGACTGGGCTTCATATAGTACACTGCTGACGTCAGCTTACTCGGCAGCAGCATGGCAGTAGAACTGCATTGCATCAGAAAATGATGTAATAAACTCTGGATGATGTGTGCATGATGGTATTATGCAATATGATGCAATATTACATTGTTCTAGGCTTATTTACAGTCCTACTGGATAAATGTACATGACTAAACATAGAAAGTGAACTATATTAAATATCTTCAAAACGAGAGCCAATAAAAACTTTTCATGGTCATATTCGTGTTCAGCACATCAAGATACTACAGAGTAGGACCTTTTTAGGTCAGTAACACTTTCATTGTTGCCCAGTGTTTTTTTGTTTTTTTTTTTTGCAAAGGGAATGCCAATAGTGAGCGACAAATTAAGGTCCTCTGTCAGAGACAATATGTTCAGCTAATCCATGGAGTTGGAATACATGCAAGAAGAACAGGCATGCCAGTTCAGGTGCAGAGGGCAAGCTAGGAAGTGGAATAAAGTGAGCCATCTTGGAAAACCTGCTCATTACCACCCAGATAATGGGAAGATGAGCTATCCTCTCTCCTTGGCTCGATATCACCTTTGAGCCCTGCTCAAGGAACTCCACCCGGGAATCCGGCCACAATTTGGAGTTCTCTGGAGTCGGGAGAATGGCCAGTGGACCAAGGAGCCCACTGACAGAGCTCTGCAGGGTCCAACAAAGGAGAAACTGCGACCCTGAGCCCAGGATTGCCAACGGGGCAGACCAGGGAAGAGAGAGGTACATTGCTGAGGGAGACTGTTGGAGCTGAAGGAGGTGTCCTTGAAAGATTTACATCTGCTGTGGTAAGACCGGCTGTATTCACATTGGAAACTATTTGGGAGACTTTGGTGGATCTGAAAGTCTCCATTATGTCGCAAATTAAATCTTTAAGTGACACAGGAAAAGAACTGGAGGATAAAGTTAAAGTGGAGGTTAATTCACAAGCGGATATGGATCAGCAGATTATGTCTAACCGGGATAAAATTAAGAATATTGAGTTAACTCAAACTGTGATGATAAAAGATAGGAAGAATATTTCAATGAAATTGGAGCAGATAGAAAATACAATTAGAAGCAAAAATCTAAGGTTTATAAACTTTCCACAGATTTCTTTAATTTCCCAGAGAGACATCTTTAAAAGGTATCTCCAGGAAGTTCTACATATTGGGGATAAAGAAATATCACCTATTTCAAAGATTTTTTATCTTCCAAATGTAAAGAGATCAACGGAACAGAATGGAGGATTAACATCTCTGGTTCCTACTGCTGACCAGCCTTTGAATATTTCTACCTTTTTAGAGACTTCAGATACAGAGCTTGTGATACCCGCTACTTTAATTGCGAATTTAACATTGGAACCAGATAGAGATCGGTTATTGAAATGTTGTCTTAGACATAGAAATGATCAGTTTTCAGGATGCAATGTAAGGGTTTTTCTGGATGTAACTTGGGAAACTCAAAAGAGGAGAAAGGCTTTTCTCCTAATGAGACCACAGGTGGTTCAGATTGGGGGAGTTTTTTTCCTAAAGTTTCCTTGTAAATGATTGGTCAAGCATAATGGTAAATCTTATGTATTTTATGATCCTCCTCAGCTGTCTCAGTTCTTGGCAGGGAAAACCCCTATAGGCCCCAAAGAACTCAGTAACAATGCACCCGGTTCCTCTTGAAAAGATACAGGTCTTGAATGCTAGGGGTGTGCATTCGTTTTCGCCATATTGGCGATCCGCAACGTATATTGCACTATTCGTAGTATTCGTGGGGAAGCGAAACGTATCGCGATTCCCAACAAATACCCGAATCTTCCCCCGAATTATACGGCCACCTAAATAAAAATTTAAACAACCCCCCCCACCCTCCTGAAACCCCCAAGACTTACCAAAACTCCCTGGTGGTCCAGCGGGGGGTCCGGGAACCATCCCCTGCACTCACAGCCTCGGTGCCGGTTTTATCATTGCGCCGATAGCCTTTGTCACAGGGGCTACTGGTGCCATTGGTCAGCCCCTGTCACATGGCCATCGGCACCATCTTGTGCTCCTACCAAGTGACAGGGGCTGACCAATGGCACCGGTAGCCCCTGTGACATAATATGGACAAAGTCTATTGACGCCATTTAGAGTACTGGCATCGGACGGCCGGAGTGTAGGAGGTCACTCCGGGACCCCCGTTGGACCCCCAGGGACTTTTGGCCAGCTTGGGGGGGCCTGCTGACCCCCCACAAGTCTTGTGGGGGTCAGCAGGCCCCCCCAAGCTGGCCAAAAGTCCCTGGGGGTCTTGGAGCGACCTCCTGCACTCCGGCCGTCCGATGCCGCTACTCAAAATGGCGCTGATAGCCTTTGCCCATACTATGTCACAGGGGCTACCAGTGCCATTGGTCAGCCCCTGTCACATGGTAGGAGCACAAGATGGCACCGATGGCCATGTGACAGGGGCTGACCAATGGCACCGGTAGCCCCTGTGACAAAGGCTATCGGCACCATAATGAAACTGGCACCGAGGGTGTGAGTGCAGGGGATGGTTCCCGGACCCCCCGCTGGTCCACCAGGCAGTTTTGGTAAGTCTTGGGGGGGTCAGGAGGGTGTGGGGTTGTAGTTAATTTGAATTTTAGCTGGCACACGTATAGAAATCGCCATATTAACGCATCAGGGCGCCATACAGCCGAATGCAACGTATCTGCTCCCCGACAAATCCTAATCACGAATGCAACGTATGGCGTCCCTCTGCACATCCCTATTGAATGCTACAGTGAAGGCCTTTATTTCTTGAAGTATTGTTTATTTCATTTCTTTAGGTTGTATATATCCTGCCCTCTCAAATTGAGGGCTACAGTCAAAGAAATAATAATGTAACTACTGTTTGATTTTTTTCTTCTTGTAAATTAAGATTTTCTTTTGTTTCTTTGTATTTCCATTCAAAAATGTAATCTTGCTTAAATATGTAAAATTGCATAAAGAGAAAAAAAAAAAAAAAGGAGTCCTTTACTTGGTATCCACTGTCTTACAGATAAGTGCCATAAGGGGGGGCTATGATAACAGAGTAATTTGCTACAAAATGTCGATAATAATTTGTGAAGCCTAATAATCGCTGTTGTGCTCATAAACCTACCAGCTGGGGCCAGTTTCGAAAGCTCTGCAGTTTACTAGGATCCATCGAGAAGCCATGTATAGATAAGATATACCCCAGGAAAGGGAGACTCTCCTTCTCAAACAGACACTTACTATCTTGGCATAGAGGCAGTTGTCACACATACGTTGAAGCACAGCATGAACATCCTGGCGATGGGTGGTGATGTCTTTGGAAAAAATGAGTATGTCTCCAGGTAGGTGACGACTTTCATATACAGATCACGGAACATCTCATTTATCATACACTGAAACACCGCAGGGGCATTACAAAGGTCAAATGGCATGTCGAGATATTTGTAATGTCCGTCTCTGGTATTAAAGGTGGTTTTCCAGATGTCTTCTGGACATATGTGAATCAAATTGTAGGATCCTTATAGATCTAATTTAGTAAAGATGGTAGCCCCTTGGAGGTGATCAAATAATTCATTGATTAATGGTAAAGGATACTTATCCTTGTGAGTTATGGCATTAAGCCCACGATAATCAATACATGGTCATAGAAACAAATCCTTCTTAGTAATAAAAAATAAACCTGCACCAGAAGGCGACATGGAAGGGCGGATAAATCCCTTGGCCAAGTTCTCTTTGATATAATCTGACATAGCCTTGGTTTCAGATACGGAAAGAGGATAGGTTCTACCTCTGGGAGGTGATGATCCAGGCAAGCAATTGATGGGGAGGAAGGATATCAGCCTTCTGTTTGGAGAAGACATCCTCAAAGGTGGTGTAAGGTGCTGTAAATATGAAATAGCTCTGAAACTTAAAGGCACAGCCTAAATGTACAGGTAGACAGTTAAAGGTTTCAGTGACAGAGTTCCAATTTTACTGTCTCATTCTGTAGCTGAGAAACATGTGTATGTGAAGTTATACACCTATACTGGGTGGCTTACTGTCACATGGGCATGCCAAGACATGGTTGACACCACTGTGTCACCAGTTTCAGAGCAACTGCTGACTAGGTTTTCCAACTGGATCCAGATTTCCAGAGTATGTTGATCAATTCTTGGTCTTACTCCCATGCATAGAGGTATTGTTACTCTTGGTTTTGCTCGGAAAAGCTAAAGGGAAATCTGATGAAATCACTGCATGTAATGTGTTCCAAACCAAGATAGGATTTACCTGTCCTGAAAACTGGAGGCAGTTGGCAACCGTATTGCTGACATCAGAGTGCTCTATTATCATGTCTTTCCATACAGCCTTGCGTAAAGCACCTGTGCTACCTGGTGCCATTCCCACAATGCGCACAGGTCCTTCAAAGGTAGCATACCTCTTGGTAGTTGCATGCACCCTGACACACATGCGCTATACTACACTCACCTATGCTATTTGTAAATGATAATGTGCAGAAGGTGAGGGCCTTGGCCATTGTGATTCATATAGGCTCGGTTAGCTTCTCGGCAAGCCTACACCGGCATGTACATCTGGCTCTGTGAAGGCAGGATTGAGAATCAAGTGGTTTCCTGCCTTTGCTTGTATTTTCCTATTAGCTCAGATATGTCACCATCACCATATAGTTTCTAATGACTCTAAGAGCACACATATCTCTCCTGAGCAAAGGTTGATATCATAGAAGGCAACGGTTATATGTGTTTGAACCTCCTGCCTTCAAATCAGCCATCACAGCTAGCCTTACAGAGATATTGAGATATCAGGGTGCTGCAAAGCCCTTGGCTATTATGGCTCACTGATAGTCATGTGGTGCAGCTGTATTACGTACCCAGAAAATATGCAGAGTATTTTGGTTTGAGCAATCCTGGTGTGATCTGTGACCACCGTTAAAAAACATAGGCTGAGCACTCTAGCGCCAAACAGTTTGCATATAGTTCCATTTCCATCGTCACTCCACATGTTTCCATGGTTTAATGGTTGCAGGCCCTTGCTAATCCACATACTTGTCACGACTTGTGGGGAATCAGGAAGAACTACTGTCCTGTATGCTGTGCTTCATGTGGTATAAGTCTCTTTTACAGTTAGTGGTGAGCATGGCATGTGTACTCCTACACTCTCAATGATCTGATCTGTGTATAACATTAAGGCTAGAGAAACTGCTGTCAGCTGATGACTTAATGAGTGTACAAGCTGCCGCCATAGTACACAGGACACAGTACTGAATGTATAGGCCTACTGCTCCCAGAGGTCTCATGCGGTTGGCATAATGGTTTATTGCCTTTCTGTGTTGGTCTCTTGGAGACCTGCATTTAATTCCACTAAAGGCCTTGAGGGGCCCATATCAGTACCTAAAATTAGGTGTCATTTATGGCTCTGACAGATGTGATTTAAGTGGCCAGGTATAGATAATCAGTGCCGAGGAAGGACTCCGACTACCTCATTAGCAGTTATGGACAAGCAGTCACAGACAAACATTCCAGGAACATATGCATTGCCCATGTGTAGGTGTACAAAGTGCTGCAGGTAGTCTGTGCTCAGAAGATAAATGTGTCAGTGTGCAACTCAGTGAGTGACATGCTATGTTACCCTCTATCAATCTCTGTCTCTGGGGTTGCTGTTCCACTTGGAATTCCCTCCTTTACCACAGCAATTCATACCCCAGAGAGGGCAGTGTGTGTGCATTCATTTTGCACGCAATGCTTTTGGACAGCAGTGATCAAGTGCTTTCACTCTTGAGAAGGGGCGCCTCTGAGAGTTGACCATATGGGGGAAGAACTGCTGAAACCGGTCATGGCATGGACACGTGCCTGTTATAAAATTCCCCCACATGGGCATCTCAAATCCTCCTTTACACGGCTGTACGTGCCCACTTGCAAAAGTGAGCAAACACATATACATGCCTGGGCTAATTTTTAACAAAGATACATATGTTATAAAATTGCCGTGTCTCTGGGTGGACAGTGATGCACATGTGTACAAGTGTGCTCACACGTGACTTTGAAAGTTGCTACCTTACAACCTAATTTTAAATGTCCGGCGTGCCGAAAAACCATGAGATGCGCACATGGCCAGGCTATGCATGTGCTGCGGGGATTTTCGAATGCCTGCAGCCATGTCCGTATCTCCCGGTATGTGCAAAAAGACTGGATGAATTAAAGGGGCAAGCCAGGGAGGGCCATGGGAGGGTCTGGGTGGGGCATGGAAGAGGCCTGGACAGTGTCATTAAGGTTATGTCCCATCGCCATGTGTGCCGGGAATGCCGGACAAGTGCAACTTGCTCCTGCCCTGCACCAAAGGTAAGTTCTAAAAAAAAAAAAAGAATGATAGATAAGCCGAGGTTTAGAGATCAGGGTGGATAGGGGAAAAGAAAAGCAGGTTAGCTAGGAGAGTTTAAGAAGTTCCCTCCCAGTACACTCATTTATTGATGCGTACTGGGAGGGAACTAGGGAAAGGCCCTTTTGCATCGCCTTGTGCTTCTTAGAAAATTTTCCCCCCTTACGTGCACGAGTCGGCACTCGTGCACACATACGCATTAGGGATGTGAATCGTTTTTTGACGATTTAAAATATCGTCCGATATATTTTAAATCGTCAAAAAACGTTAGAGCCGCGATACAATAACAATTCCCCCGATTTATCGTCAAAAAATCGTAAATCGGGGGAAGGGGGAGGGGAAAGGTGAGGGCGGGAAAACCGGCACACTAAAAAAACCCTAAAACCCACCCCGACCCTTTAAAATAAATCCCCCACCCTCCCGAACCCCCCCAAAATGCCTTAAATTACCTGGGGTCCAGAGGAGGGGTCCCGCTGTGATCTTCCACTCTCGGACCTCCGGTGCTTGTAGAAATGGCTCCGGCGCTACCTTTAGTTTTTCTGTACGGAAAAATGATTCGCACTAAGTTAGTTGAGTCATGACAATATAAAGCTTGGTAAAAAATTTTAAAGACATCCCCTATGTCCAATCATGTGGAGTTAATATGGCTAATGAATTTAGAAAAATGTCTAGGTTTCGTCACATTAGCTAACAAATGCCCTGGTTTATTTCCATGTAAAAATAATTTATGTTTATATAAAAACATACTACCAACTGCTTTCTGATGTAAAAATCATTAAGTACAGTTTGGGCTCTTCGAAATCTAGACTTCCAGTCATCCAAATTGTATCTATTCCATTGTGATTTATAATAAACCATTTTTTTCTCAAACTCAAAAATTTGATTGTTTTTTTGACGCTGCTTATAGATGACATATTTAAGAATTTCACCTCTCAAAATGACTTTTGCTGCTTCCCAAAAAACGACGGGGTTGTCTTTGTGCTGGCCATTAAAGATCTCCTGCCGCGAATCATTTTTCCGTACGGAAAATGGTGCCGGCCATACGCCGTATGGCAGGCGCCATTTTCCGTACAGAAAAACGATTCACATGCAGGAAGTCGTTCCCGGACCCCCGCTGGACCCCCAGGGACTTTTGGCCAGCTTGGGGGGGCCTCCTGTTGGTTGATGTTTGAGTCCAATTCCAGGTCACCTCCTGCCATTGAAGAAGAGAGAAATATTGGAGTTGCAGCTAGAGTTTGAGGCTTATTGGTTAAGAGTATTAACAGCCGCATCAGTATGTTACTCCTATGCTTGTTTGTTTTCCCTGACCACACAATTCAATGTCCTTGTTGTTTGCTGTCTGAATCTAGTTTTCCTTTTCCTTTCATCTCCCTTCCATTGAAGCAGAGAGTACTGATGGAGTAGCATCAACAGTTTGAATCAAATTCCTCTTTTCCTCTTATCCATCTGCCATTGAAGCAGAGAGCACTGATGAAGTAGCATCAACAGTATGAAGGCTAATTGGTTAAGGATAGTAACACTATACAGAAACAGTTAATAAGTAATGTGCAACGAACCACAATTGTCTCACAAAACACGTTGCAAAATTTTTTTTAAATTTTTATGTGCATAGGATTTTATCTCACAATGTGGACCATCATACCACCCTTGGTTGATTCAGGCAGTAAGCCACGCTTTCAACCACAACGGGTCACATTTAATCATTGGTCCAATATAGTCTTTTGAATTGCTTCAATTTTCTACTTTATTGAATTTACTTTTTTTTATCGTTTTTTGTCCATTTATAATAAAATATTTTTAACGATGTTAGAAGCGGAATTGCCTTACTTGTGCGGAGCGCCGCCGCGCTTCCGAGCTATTATCTTCACTTCTTGTGCAGAGCGCCACCGCGCTTTCAAACATTTATCTTCAATACTGCCGTGCTTTATAGGCAGAGATTTCCGATTGAAGTTGCTCGTACAACTTAGAGCTCCTGTAGTCCGACGTACGTTTCGCAGTTGTGCTGCTTCAGGGACTCTGTCCTAATCGGAAGATTTGGGCTTAAGAAGAGCGCAAGGTTAATTCCCGCCAAAATTTCTTCAATGTTTAAATGCCTTCATGTTTGCTTTCGTCTAATTCATACGGTATATAATGCCTATAAGAATGACAATATATATGAAACCACATATATTTTTGCACTGACATTTCTCAACGTAAAATATGCACCTCCCAAATGAATTACAACTTGAGCATGATTGTGGTCTTCTCTTACTGCATTCAGTCGCCTAGTCCTCTTACCGGCATTCTACTGAATTGCTGCGAGATCTAGACTGATTTTATAGAATCACCCAACCACACCTGTATATCTGATTTGACAGGTGAGTGGATTCACATGAAGTGAATCCACTCAATTTCCTTGTTGAGGCCACCAGGGGTCACTGTATGTAATTCGAAAATCCATCGTTGTTCACATTGTTGCAGCTTTTTGATTCGGTCTCCCTTTCTCCAATGTGGGTGAATGATTTCTAAAATGGTCCATTTAATGTCAGAGAAATTGTGATTATGATCTCTGAAATGTGTCACCAATGGTTCTTCTATTTGCCCCGTGTTGATGCAGCATTTATGTTCAGTCAATCTAATTCTGAACGGGCGTTTAGTCATGCCCACATAAATAAGTGGGCACGGACAAAAAATGGCATACACGACAAAAGAAGATTTGCATGTTGCTTGAGGCAGAGAGATTGTCCGAACTGATGGTAAAGTGATAGCAGTCTGTGGTGATTTTAAAACACAATGGGCACAATTTACACAGTTCATAATTGAGTCCTCGACATTCAGGGACTTATGGAGGCTAGAATGAACGACTTGATCTTTAATATTTCTGCCTCTGTGATCCTTCCCATATAATGGGAAGGATCACAGACAGCCCTTCAGGAATTCCATCTCTGGCTTAATTCATTGAATTCATGCCTCAAATTCACCATGAATTTTCATGATCAACAAATATCGTATTTGGACATTCTCATCACTAAAAAAGAAGACTCTGTTATCATTACTCTGTA
Organism: Rhinatrema bivittatum; assembly: GCF_901001135.1. NCBI lineage: Eukaryota > Metazoa > Chordata > Amphibia > Gymnophiona > Rhinatrematidae > Rhinatrema > Rhinatrema bivittatum. The sequence goes on from NC_042619.1 coordinate 162,361,830, forward strand.
CCGAAAACCCAGTGACCGCAATAATCTCTTAAGATATGATAGCTTTCAGCCGACCACATTCAAGTTTAATTTACCCGTTTGCCAGTTTATGCGCATACGGCGATTATGTACAGATAATTCGGAATTCAAGAAATAGTCTCAAATTTTGGCAGAAAGATTTTTGCAACGAGGATACCCACTATCAAGCGTTAAAAAAGCTTACCGACAAGCCCTTTACTCCAATAGGGAATTTATGTTTTTGCCGAGACAGCGCGAGGATTCAAACCAAAAGACCATGGTGATGAGGCACACACTGGCCACTCCAATGATCAGCAGAGCTATACAGAGACACTGGGCAATTCTCCAAGAAATCCATCCTTCATTCAAGGAACCAATTCGGATTGCATACTCTTGAGGCAGAAATATTAAAGATCAAGTCGTTCATTCTAGCCTCCATAAGTCCCTGAATGTCGAGGACTCAATTATGAACTGTGTAAATTGTGCCCATTGTGTTTTAAAATCACCACAGACTGCTATCACTTTACCATCAGGTCGGACAATCTCTCTGCCTCAAGCAACATGCAAATCTTCTTTTGTCGTGTATGCCATTTTTTGTCCGTGCCCACTTATTTATGTGGGCATGACTAAACGCCCGTTCAGAATTAGATTGACTGAACATAAATGCTGCATCAACATGGGGCAAATAGAAGAACCGTTGGTGACACATTTCAGAGATCATAATCACAATTTCTCTGACATTAAATGGACCATTTTAGAAATCATTCACCCACATTGGAGAAAGGGAGACCGAATCAAAAAGCTGCAACAATGTGAACAACGATGGATTTTTGAATTACATACAGTGACCCCTGGTGGCCTCAACAAGGAAATTGAGTGGATTCACTTCATGTGAATCCACTCACCTGTCAAATCAGATATTAGGGATGTGAATCGTTTTAGGACGATTAAAATTATCGTCCGATAATTTTAATATCGTCTTAAACCGTTATGGAACACAATACAATACAGATTCTAACGATTTATCATTATAAATCGTTAGAATCGTGAGCCGGCACACTAAAACCCCCCTAAAACCCACCCCCGACCCTTTAAATTAAATCCCCCACCCTCCCGAACCCCCCCCCCCCCCAATAACTTAAATAACCTGCGGGTCCAGCGGCGGTCCGGAACGGCAGCGGTCCAGAACGGGCTCCTGCTCCTGAATCTTGTCGTCTTCAGCCGGCGCCATTTTCCAAAATGGCGCCGAAAAATGGCGGCGGCCATAGACGAAAAAGATTGGACGGCAGGAGGTCCTTCCGGACCCCCGCTGGACTTTTGGCAAGTCTCGTGGGGGTCAGGAGGCCCCCCACAAGCTGGCCAAAAGTTCCTGGAGGTCCAGCGGGGGTCAGGGAGCGATTTCCCGCCGCGAATCGTTTTCGTACGGAAAATGGCGCCGGCAGGAGATCGACTGCAGGAGGTCGTTCAGCGAGGGTTCCGGCGCCTCGCTGAACGACCTCCTGCAGTCGATCTCCTGCCGGCGCCATTTTCCGTACGAAAACGATTTGCGGCGGGAAATCGCTCCCTGACCTCCGCTGGACCTCCAGGAACTTTTGGCCAGCTTGTGGGGGGCCTCCTGACCCCCACGAGACTTGCCAAAAGTCCAGCGGGGGTCCGGAAGGACCTCCTGCCGTCCAATCTTTTTCGTCTATGGCCGCCGCCATTTTTCGGCGCCATTTTGGAAAATGGCGCCGGCTGAAGACGACAAGATTCAGGAGCAGGAGCCCGTTCCGGACCGCCGCTGGACCCACAGGTTATTTAAGTTATTTGGTGGGGGATTTAATTTAAAGGGTCGGGGGTGGGTTTTAGGGGGTTTTAATGTGCCGGTTTTTCGATTTTTCGATTTTTCGATTTTTAACGATTTTTCACGATATTTTACCCCCCCAAACGGCAACAATACGATTCCCTCCCCCTCCCAGCCGAAATCGATCGTTAAGACGATCGAGGACACGATTCACATCCCTATCAGATATACAGGTGTGGTTGGGTGATTCTATAAAATCAGTCTAGATCTCGCGGCAATTCAGTAGAATGCTGGTAAGAGGACTAGGCGACTGAATGCAGTAAGAGAAGACCACAATCATGCTCAAGTTGTAATTCATTTGGGAGGTGCATATTTTACGTTGAGAAATGTCAGTGCAAAAATATATGTGGTTTCATATCTATTGTCATTCTTATAGGCATTATATACCGTATGAATTAGACGAAAGCAAACATGAAGGCATTTAAACATTGAAGAAATTTTGGCGGGAATTAACCTTGCGCTCTTCTTAAGCCCAAATCTTCCGATTAGGACAGAGTCCCTGAAGCAGCACAACTGCGAAACGTACGTCAGACTACAGGAGCTCTAAGTTGTACGAGCACCTTCAATCAGAAATCTCTGCCTATAAAGCACGGCAGTATTGAAGATAAAGGTTTGAAAGCGCGGTGGCGCTCTGCACAAGTAAGTGAAGATAATAGCTCGGAAGCGCGGCAGCGCTCCGCACAAGTAAGGCAATTCCACTTCTAACATCGTTAAAAATATTTTATTATAAATGGACAAAAAACGATAAAAAAAAGTAAATTCAATAAAGTAGAAAATTGAAGCAATTCAAAAGACTATATTGGACCGATGATTAAATGTGACCCGTTGTGGTTGAAAGCGTGGCTTACTGCCTGAATCAACCAAGGGTGGTATGATGGTCCACATTAAGGATAGCAACCCCATATCAGTAAGTTACCCCTCTAGTCTTCATAGATTAACAGTGTTTATCCCATGCCCCTTTGAAATCTTTCACTGCTTTTGTCTTCACTACCTCCTCTGGAAGGACATTCCAGGCATCCACACCCTCTCTGGAAGAAATATTTCCTGACATTGGTTCTGAGTTGTCCTCCCTGGAGTTTCATTTTGTGACTCCTAGTTCTACTGATTTCTTTCCAATGGAAAAGGTTTGTTGTTGATTGTGCATTATTAAAACCTTTTGGTATCTGAAGGTTAGTATCATATCTCCCCTGCATCTCTTTTCCTCCAGGGTATACATATTTAGGTCCTTCAACCTCTTCTCATAAGTCATTGGATGGAGATCACCCACTATTTTGGTCAGCCTTCTCTGGACTGCCTCCTTCCTTTCTCTTTTACTTTTGTGATACGGTCTCCAGAACTGATCAACAGTACTCCAGGAGGGAGTCTCACCAAGGACATGTATAATGGATATCACCTCCTTTTTTTTACTGGTTATTCCTCTCTCTATGCAGCCCAAAATTCTTCTGGCTTTAGCTATTGCCTTGACACATTGCATCACCATCTTCAGATCACAAAACAGTATCACCCCAAGGTCCCTCTCTTGCTCCATGCACAACAGCCCTTCACCCCCCATCATATTGTTACATGCTCATTTTAATTCATGCACTAACCAATCTTAGCACTGTATCTAAGACATTGAGGAAATACAGATCAAGGTTGCATTAATATGACCTTATTAAACTGAATATCATCATTTTATTTTTTAACTGTTTCTATTGGCATTTTGAAATAGTGTATATCATTTACAATGAGCAAATACCAACTTCTTATGAATAAACAATAACAAAATAAAGAATCATTGTGCTCATCCCTTGACCATCTTGTTGAACAATCTTAGCAATTAGTAGAATTTTAAGGGTTATATTTATACCCTTTTGAACTCTTCCCCACTTCAGTATTTAACATCATTATAGGTTTCATAAGAATATGACGTCATCATCAAGGAAGGGTGTTATAATAAGGTCTCTATTTTGTTCTGATTTATAATTAGAACTGCATATATTGATGTGAACATGATTGAAAATCTCCACAAAATATACACAGTCATGATTTTCTTAGCTATATATCTGTTGCGCTGGAGATGGACCCTTGGCCTGGTGCAGGATTGGTACGGCCCTCTGGTCAGACCCAGAGAGCGCCTGCCACCAGGAGACTGAGCACACATGGGACAGAGGTTAGCTGGAGCTTCACCAATAACAGTCCAGGGTTTCCGCAGGTTGAGCCCTTGGGTACCCAGACCGCCTGGACTTAGGTGGGCCTCCGGTGGTCTCCCCAAGAGGTATCGGAGAGGTGTGCCCACCACGAGCAAGGGTGCACGGCTAATGCAGAGTGGATGAGCTAAACCTGAACTGGAAGCTCCGGAGACCTCGGGAAGGCAACAGTTCAGGGAGGTCCTCCGGATGAGACAGGCATCGCCTGCAGGTCTAGCCACGTGGAGGCCGCTGTTGTTATCCAAGTACATTGGCCCAATGGTCACTGAGGGCTAGAAGAGAGTGTCCAAGTGAATCACAAGGGTCAGAGCCAGAGTATCAGTCCAAGAGAGGTCAGCCAAAGCAGGGGTCAATAGCAGAATCAGTCCATGCATAATCGAGGCAAGCGAGGGTCGATTCCAGGTGGCAGACAGTAGAGTGGTCAGGCAGGCAATAGTCAGTTCCAGGCAGCAGGCAAGAGAATGGTCAGGCAGGCAGTGGTCGGTTCCAGGCGGCAGGCAAGAGAATGGTCAAGCAGGCAGTGGTCAGTTCAAGGTGGCAGGCAAGAGAATGGTCAGGCAGGCAGAGGTCAGTACCAAGAAGTCAGTTTGGATAGGTACTACCTGGGAAGGACACAGGAACAAGGAGAAGCAGGGACTGGACATGCTGGAACAGGAGACGCTGGAACAGGAGACACTTGTAACAGAGGCAAACTATCACACCAACGGTGTTGACCTGATAACCAAGGTGAAGAGCAGTAGTTTGAGCCCTGCTTATATACAGGGCTCAGGTGACATCATCGGGGTGCGCTGCAGATGAATTTCCCGTGCTTGGCCCTTTAAACGTCCGGGAGGTCCGTGGGTGCATGCTAGAGGGCGAGGTCGATGCCGTAGAGGATGCCGAGCCCCGACGGGATGAGTGCTGTGAGGAAGAAGGCCTTGATTGGCCTGGAGATGCCCAGGGGTGCTGTGGATGAGCAGCACTGACGGAGACTGTGAGTGAGGAGCTGGTAGACGGGCATGCCAGGTGAGCAGGCCCGGTCGCGGCACCAACATGGCCGGGAAGCGCAACAACATCACACCTCTGAAGGCCATCAAACAGGAAATGGAGAGTTATGTGATGCTTAAGGAGAGCATTCTCATAACATGAGCACCTCTGCTTCATATCCTTGGACTCCCCTACTCTGACCATCATTATGGCCTTCAAAATGATGACACAAATCAAGCATACACAAGTATTTGTGGGCATATATGACAATGTGCACATATTTTCTATTATTTATCACATTCACCCTTTCAATTAATGTAAACCTTACAATGGTGTGCCTTCCTGCTGCTTTTTCAATAATTAAATATATATTTCTCCATTGATTACCTCCAGGACTGCTGCTAGTTGTTTGGTTACACTGAAGAGAAAATGAGAGTGTAGATCAGGTACTATAGCTTTCAAGTTTGCATGCATTATGAAAACTGTAAACATATATTGTGTTTGGCACTACAATTCTTTCACATTGTTATATCACACCGATGATGTTCTCTATCAGATTATTTGATTAATTTTCAAAAAAACTTAGCAACTACATTTTAGGTGCCTTGTTTTAGGATATTTTTAGCTGAAACTAGACTCATATACCTAAATTTAGATGGTCAAAACCTGACTACCTAGGTGTAAGATGCTCAGTAGTTTTGGAAAATTAGAACATAACTTTACCCAGTATGGAATCAACAAACTACTCATGTGAAATATTTGTGTTTTTTTCTTATAGCAGTAAATTTATTTAACTTCTTTTATGGATTTTCTTCTGTGCTGTGGATGATTCCTATGTCCTTTACATCTCGCAAGCGTGGGCATCACTCGCTCAAGCTCACAACTCCCATCACTGGCTTATGTTCCCTCACCCTCTCACCAACTTTCGTCACTGGTGTGCGAAAATCTAAATCTTGTTTGTGTTTTATTTCAGGAGCTGTAATCAGAGGCTGATCTTGGATCGGCTTCCGCTTCCGCTTTGTTTTTTGGGACCATCCCTGTTACCGGAAATATCCTTCTCTCCGTGGAAGGACATACTTAGCTATGATGACGGTACCCTCAATGATGTGCTCCCATCGGAACCCTTCTTTAAGGATAACAAAGTGTTTGATGATTTTCTACAAAGGTAGGAAGATGCTATCAACTTAACAAAGGTGTGGTAAGAAGTGGATTACACGCCTCCACATTATTGGACTACTGTATATATAAGAGAATTCCAAGGGATTTAAGGATCAACAAGCCCCCGAGTATGTATCAAGAGGACAGTGTTTTTATGAACAATTGGGAGGCTATTTTAAATGTGTTCACTGGATCTTATGATTTTAGTTATTAAGACTGCTAAGAAAAGGGAAGATAAGCTTAAAGCTGAATTGGATCAACAGCTTCAATACCTTAAAGAAAAAGATCTATGTTTTGATGTAATTTTTGAAGATTTTAAGATTAATTTGGAGAAATTCACAAAAGAACTTAAAAATAATAAGTACAATAAGTTTAAGAGAGATGAAAATGACTACAGAAATAATAACATTTACCCGTGGCATAGACAAGAGAAATATAATAATAAATTTAACAACAAATACAATAATAGACATAAGAATGACTTCCCATTGCAAGGGTTTAATAAAGATAAGAATATGCAATAACAAGATTCATATGAAACCGCTTACACAAGCCCTAACATTTATAGGGGCGCGAAATGCATTTGCAGTGATAAGGGCGAATATGTAGACCCATCGGCATCTCTTTTTAGCACAGCTCACAATGATCCAGTGCAACCAAAACCTGTTTATCAGGTTTTTCAGTTAGGAAAACATTGGAAGAAGGATTCAACAAAAACAATGGCCCCAGAGAAGAAATGGGACACACCACCAATGAGAGGGAGAGGGAGAGGAAGGGGGAGTAGCAGGGGCAGATCATATTACAATCCAATCCAAAAGCACCATACTAAAGTGCAACAATTGAGTGGTGAACATCTCTCATAGAACACTGGATTCAGATGAATTTTCATTTTAAATAAAGGGTTATCCTTTGTACCTATTAGGGATGTGAATTGTGTCCTCGATCGTCTTAACGATCGATTTCGGCTGGGAGGGGGAGGGAATTGTATTGTTGCCGTTTGGGGGGGTAAAATATCGTGAAAAATCGAAAAAACGTAAAATCGCAAAACCGGCACATTAAAACCACCTAAAACCCACCCCCGACCCTTTAAATTAAATCCCCCACCCTCCCGAACCCCCCCCCCCAAATGACTTAAATAACCTGCGGGTCCAGCGGCGGTCCGGAACGGCAGCGGTCCGGAACGGGCTCCTGCTACTGAATCTTGTTGTCTTCAGCCGGCGCCATTTTCCAAAATGGCGCTGAAAAATGGCGGCGGCCATAGACGAACACGATTGGACGGCAGGAGGTCCTTCCGGACCCCCGCTGGACTTTTGGCAAGTCTTGTGGGGGTCAGGAGGCCCCCCCCAAGCTGGCCAAAAGTTCCTGGAGGTCCAGCGGGGGTCAGGGAGCGATTTCCCGCCGCAAATCGTTTTCGTACGGAAAATGGCGCCGGCCATAAGCGTATGGCCGGCGCCATTTTCCGTACGGAAAATGGCGCCGGCAGGAGATCGACTGCAGGAGGTCGTTCAGCGAGGCGCCGGAACCCTCGCTGAACGACCTCCTGCAGTCGATCTCCTGCCGGCGCCATTTTCCGTACGAAAACGATTTGCGGCGGGAAATCGCTCCCTGACCCCCGCTGGACCTCCAGGAACTTTTGGCCAGCTTGGGGGGGGGCCTCCTGACCCCCACAAGACTTGCCAAAAGTCCAGCGGGGGTCCGGAAGGACCTCCTGCCGTCCAATCGTGTTCGTCTATGGCCGCCGCCATTTTTCGGCGCCATTTTGGAAAATGGCGCCGGCTGAAGACAACAAGATTCAGTAGCAGGAGCCCGTTCCGGACCGCTGCCGTTCCGGACCGCCGCTGGACCCGCAGGTTATTTAAGTCATTGGGGGGGGGTTCGGGAGGGTGGGGGATTTAATTTAAAGGGTCGGGGGTGGGTTTTAGGGGGTTTTAGTGTGCCGGCTCACGATTCTAACGATTTATAACGATAAATCGTTAGAATCTCTATTGTATTGTGTTCCATAACGGTTTAAGATGATATTAAAATTATCGGACGATAATTTTAATCGTCCTAAAACGATTCACATCCCTAGTACCTATGGGTAATTACAATGCTTTTAAAACTAGGATTGACCTTTTTAAATTTACAAGGAAACTGAAAATCATAGAGATGTTTTCCACCAAACCTATCGCATCAGATCATTCAATTGTAAAACCCATTAGCAGATGGATGCCAAGCGGACCACCGAATCCTATAATACATACTTTTGAAATGCTGATACTTAAAGAGATTTCAGAGAAAGAAAAGAAATTTAAATATAAACATAACATCACAAAATCTGAAAGGAATGCCATCAATACCTTGAGTAGAGATGTGACGATAGTAATCAAGCCTGCTGATAAAGGAGGCACTATAGTTGTCATGGACAGGTCAAAATATATAGCTGAAATAGAGAAACAACTCTCTGATACTAATTTTTATAATAAAGTGAAAAATGATCCAACGAGCTTGATTAAAAAAGAGATAGACGATATTCTGACCATAGCAGAAAAATCTAATTATTTAACAAAAAAATAAATCTCTTTTCTCAAAGTTGCATATCTGGTCACACCAGTTATATATACACTACCGAAGATTCATAAATCCTAGATAGATCCGCCAGGCAGACCCATCATTTCTGCCAATGGTTCGCTCCTGGAACCAATATCCATATTTGTAGACAATTTTTTGCACCCTCACATGCCTAATATACAGTCATTTGTCAGAGATTCTGCCCATATGATAACTATTCTTATGGACTCAACATTGATTGCAAGAATATCACTATGGCAACATTGGACGTAGATTCACTCTATACTAATATACCCCAAGACAAGGCCATAGAGATCATTGAACAGACCATTTATGGCAGAGATATACACATCCGTATACCTACCCAATTGGTTTTAGAACCAGCCACCATCGCCTTGACCAAGAATTTTTTCTCTTTTAATCAACAATTTTATATACAAACCAAGGGGTAGATTTTATAAATCTGCGCCCGCGCGCACATTTGTTCGTGCACCAGGCGCAAACAAGAGTACGCGAGATTTTAATAGATAGGCATGTAGCCGCTCGTATCCATTAAGATCTGGGGTCGGCGCGCGCAAGGCTGCCTAAAATCTGCAGCCTGCGCACGCCGAGCCGCACTGCCTGCCTCTGTTCCCTCCGAGGCCGCTCCGAAATCGGAGCGGCCTCGAAGGGAACTTTCCTTCCACCCCCCTTTCCTTCTACCCCCCTTTCCTTCCACCCCCTGCACCTTCCCCTCCTTTCCCCTACCTAACCCACCCCCCAGCCCTATCTAACCCCCCCTACCTTTGTTGCACAAGTTACACCTGCTCGAGGCAGGCGTAACTTGCGCGTGCCGAGCCAGCTGCCAGCACGCCATGGTCCGGTCCAGGACTGGTCTCGAGGCCGCGGCCATGCCCCCGAAACGCCCCTGATGACTCACCGGCCACGACACGCCCCCCGACACGCCCCCCCCCAGCATGCCCCCGATGATGCGCTGGCCACAACATGCCCCCCAACACGCCCCCCCCCCAGGAAATCCCCGGGACTTATGCATGTCCCGCGGCTTGTGCACACCACAGAGCCTACTCAACATAGGCTCGGCGTGCGCAGGGGGAGTTTGGGCCAGGTATTCGGGGGGGTACGCGCGTATCTTACGCGCGTACCCCTTTAAAAATCTGGCCCCAAGGGAGTAGCAATGGGGTCCACAATGGCTCCAATCATTGCTAATTTGTACATAGCAAATTTTGAGAAAATACATCTCAGCAATCACAAATACAGTAGAAATATTAGACTGTGGAAACGATATATTGATGATTTATTCCTGTTATGGGAAGGCAATGTTGCGGATCTTTTAGAATTTAAGGACTGGCTTAACAGCCATCCATTGCTAATTTTTCATAGTTCTGCCGCTGACCAACTGGTATGAATATTGGTGCTGATAAAATTGTGATGTTTAATCACTGACAGCAAAGCATCCTAATATAATAGACATAAGTGAGATAGGTCTGTGTAGTGGAATATATTTTTTGAAAAATAATTTTTTGCTTTGATCGAGTCATTTATTATGTGGATTTAACTCACATTCAAATCAGCACCATTTTACAAAAATAAATATATTTATATCAATATTTTCTATTTTTTATTGCTGTTACCACAGTTGTTTCTGATTTCAATTTTGAATTTTTTTTGGCGGGCTTTTTAACTTCCTACCACGAGACTTCACATAAATACCCTCCTTTGAAACACCTCGGGTTATTCATTACTTTTTTCCATGATGGTCCGAAGGTAAGCTGCATTTATTACATTTCCTATTTTTTGTACAATATTAAGAGTGTTTTTTCCCCTTTTTATTTATAGTCCTGCTGCTGACACACGAGCAATAATATTGGTGTTGAAACCATAGCTATACTAGGTAAAGTGTTTTTGCAATTTAATCTGGCATATACTTCTTGTGATCCAATTTTTTATCCATGCCGATATTTATCGCTAGTTATTGTTTATTTATATCAGTGATTGCAGTTAATGAATTTGATTCAGATAAGCTTTTTAGTCCCTATTTAAGTATATTTTTCACATTGAGAAAATGCTATCCATATTTATTTTGACATTTTCCTTTTTACAGTGTGGTTCTAGCCATAAGCATATTTCACATACATAAGTTCAGATATATGAAAAGATTTCAACATTTAGGGGTAGTTTTTAAAAAATAGCGCAATCATGTACTTTTGTTCGCGCACCAGGCGCAAATAAAAGTACGCTGGATTTTATAAGATACACGTAGCCGCGCGTATCTTATAAAATCCAGGATCGGCGCGCACAAGGCTGCCGATTTTGGGCAGCCTGCGTGCGCTGAGCCGCAGGGCATTTAAAATCTGCCTGATAATATCTTGCAAATCCTAAAAAAACAGTGTGCTCTTGGAAGAGCCAACAGTTGTGGCTGACAAGGTAACTGGATAGTGCTTCTTGCATACACATTTACAACTGTTATGCTCAGGCTTGTGAACCCTTGGACCGACGGGAGGATGGTATACCTTAGGAGGTGGATCCATAGGTTCTCCCGTCGGGTGGCAAGGCAGAACAGAAGATTCTACCTGCTGACCCTCGGCACTAAAGACTGAGGTGGCTGTGGAGGCAGACGAGGAGTTGTGACGTCGAGGAGATAACTGACTCTTCGCCACTGGAAGCCCACGGTCCCCCCAGAAGGAGCCCGTAGGGACCCGGGCCACTGAGACTTAGGTGGACCTTTGAGAGGTCTAGGAGTCGTGAGATTGGTGCAAGGGCTAACTGGAGCTTCACCCCTGGAAGCCCGCAGTCCCCCCGTGAGGAGCCCGGGCTGCTGGGATTTAGGCGGACCCTTGGAGACGATGGTCCAGAAGAAATCCAAGGTCAAGTGCTAGAGGGTCGTCGCTTACCAGTCTGAGGTCACACACCAAAGGATCGTCGCTTGCCAGTCCAAAGTCACACACCAGGAATCACCACTTTCCAGTCCGAAGTCACACACCAGGAATCACCACTTGCCAATCCGAAGTCAGGAACCAGGAATCACTAAGACGAGACAGGAACCAAGAAGCAAAGATCCGAAGCACAAGATGACTCACCGAAGCAAGCAGACCTGACCAATGTAGGACATTGCCAAGTCAAGGAATGAGCAGAGGAAGTCTCCTTATATACTTCCTCTGCTCTGGCTCATTGAGAAGAGCTGTGAGTAGTTAAAGGGATGAAGTCCCTTTAAATCTAGCAAGGAGGCATGTCTTCATCCCTAAGATGGTGGTGGCCATCTTGGATTTCAGCCGCGGAGGAAAGGCTGCCTGACACCGCGAGGGAGGAGCAGGAATGGCTCCCAGTCCGGCGGCCGTCCCGGAGGCCCGCACCGGTGCGACGGGCACAGACTCAGCAGCTTCCCTTGATACTGCCGCCGCGGGTCTCCACCGCGGGTGAGGTAGGGTGCCGCAGCTGTTGCTGTCCATGGCCGCGGAACACAACAGTACCCCCCTCTTTAGGGCGCCTCCCCGGAGGCCTGGGCTTAGATGGATGGTCTCTATGGAACTGGTCAAGCAAGCCCCGGTCGAGGATGTTGGCCAATGGTTCCCAGGTGTTTTCTTCGGGGCCAAACCCCTCCCAAGCTAGCAGGTACTCCCACTTCTTTTGATGTTTTCGCACGTCCAACACCTCTCAGACATGATAGGTGAGGTCATCTACAGAGGCGATGGGTTGGGGAGTCAGACGCATACTGGAAGTCCACGATAGTACCAGAGGCTTCAAAAGAGAGGCGTGGAACTTGTTGTGTATCTTGAGTGAAGGCGGTAGCCGAAGCTGATACGATACTGCACCAATCCATTGAAGGATGGGAAATGGCCCAATAAACCGAGAAGCCAGTCGTGCTGATGGCAGCTTCAGGCGAATAAACTCGGTGCTCAGCCAGACCTTTTGACCAGGTCTCAGAGGTGGGTACGACCTCCGTCGCTGATCGGCATACCTTTTTGCCACCTGACTATCTTTAATCAGTGTGCGCCATGTGGAGACCCATTGGCGGTGCAGTTCGTCCGCTGAGAGCTGGGCTACCGGGGACATGACGGAAATGGGAACCGGCAGCGGCGGGCGTGGCTGCTTCCCATAGACTATCTGGAATGGCGAGGATCCGGTAGCAGTGGAAAGATGAGAACTGAGTGCAAATTCTGCCCATGGTAGCAGACTTGCCCAGTCATCCTGTTTCTCATTTATGTAGATGCGGAGGAACTGCATCAGGATTTGATTCGTTCTCTCCGCTAGACCGTTGGTCTGCGGGTGGTAAGCAGAAGTGTAGTCCAGGGTGACGTCGAATGTCTGGCAGAGGGCCCTCCAGAATCTGGCAGTGAATTGAGGACCTCGGTCCGAGAGAATGCTCCTTGGCAGACCATGCTGTCTAAAAATGTGCTGGACGAACAGCTGGGCCAACTGTGGTGCAGACGGCAACCCTGGGAGGGGCACAAATTGTGCCATTTTGCTAAACCGGTCAATAACCACCCATATGACAGTGTTCCCACTGGATGACAGCAGATCGACCATGAAGTCCATTGCAAGATGAGTCCATGGTTCCGAGGGAGCTGGTAAAGGCTGAAGCAAGCCTGGGGTTGAACTTGGAATCCGCTTATGATGAACACATGACTGGCAGGACTCTACATAGGACTGGACATCTTTGTTGACCTTAGGCCACCAATAGTATCGGCGAAGGGTCTGTAAGGTCCGGTATTGTCCCAGATGACCGGAGCAACGGGAATCATGAGTCCATGCCTGGACTTGTTTCCGCAGGTGCGGCGGAACCATAGTTTTCCCGGGAGGGATGGCCGTGGTGGCGGACAGCAGGACACGTGATGGCTCGATGATGAACTGGGGATCATCTCACGTTTCTGTAGTCTCGAAGACATGAGGCCTTAAGATACTTCCTGGCCGGTCTATAGCGTAGAACAAAGTTGAAGCGGGTGAAGAATAACGTCCAACGTGCCTGTCGAGGATTGAGTCGCTGTGCCCGATGCAGGTACTCAAGATTTTTATGGTCCATGTAGACTGTTCTGGAAGTTTCTAGAAATTGTTTGGTTACCCTGTCCATGCAGGACCTTTATTAAGTAAAGGTATCATAGTAAGAAGTAAACATTATTTCATTTTGTGTTTAGAAAATTTTCTCTGTACTGTTTATACAATTTAGTAAAAAATTAATTAATGGACCATACCTAATAAATGCTACATGACTATGGCTGAAAAGTAAGAATAGGAAATATTTAAAAAGTAATTGTGCTGCAGTGCTGGTTGGTATTTTCCAGCATAAAAACATAGGAAATCCCATATTGGATCTATCCAGCATCCTGTCTCCAACAGTGGAGAATTCAGGTCCCAATGTTTTATGATTTTACCTGCCAGGTGAAGGCATTGAAGAATAGGGCCTGGAAGTTCATATAAGAGGAGTGAGAGTGGCTCCAGTCCCTCCACACCCAGTGTGGGCCACAGGATGGTGAGTGTATTTGGATTCACAGCTGAGTATGAAACCCCAGAGAAATAGCTAAAACAGCAATCTAAAAAAAAAATTCCTTAGCCCATTGAAATAATTAATACCAACAGCTATTTCTAGAAAAGTACTTTGTTCCCTTATATTAGAGCAGATTTATTATTGTTGCAAAATATGTCAGTTGACAGGATGTGTAAGTTTCTCTGAACAACTAACACATGTACAGCAAGTAATACAGGGCTTCCAGTAAGGTAAAGGGAAAAATTGTGATTGAATATGTACATTGTTGCATGCAATGACTCCTTTGTTGGAAGACGTTAAAACCTTATTGTCCAATAAAGGTTAATTTGTACTTTCTGAATGTTGTCATGTAAAGGCAAATGAACAACAAAATAAATTGTAGGACGCTTGCAGTCTATAACTTTTATAAGGTAAATAATAATAAATAGTCACTCGTGGCAATTCTAAGTTTGGTAGAAATTCAGTTTGTCTTTAACTGTAGTGTAAAATTGATAAATCTGGACAACTAATTCCCCCCACACCTAACTTTAGTTCCCCTTACCCTCCATTTAATGTTAATGATGCTTTGATATTTATCATTTCAGACACCACCAGCACATCGGAGGAGGAGAAGGATGACGACACACAGGTGGCACCACCATGGAAGAATGAAGAGATGGCACCGCCAATGCCACCTCTGCAGCAAGAGGAGGCAGTCTATGCAAAGGCAGTAAAGGAGGCGGCGGGCCCGCCTCCACCATCTCCACCCATACATTTGCCTGGTGCTCCCACTCCCCTGTCCTAGGATTCCGAGGAGGTCATTGTCATAGACAACAATCAAGGACTCTCCGGAGAAGCAGCATCTGTGGTTCACCAATTCTGGGAGGCAGAGACAGCACCCGAGGAAGGGCCATGGGAGGAAGGCATGTCTTCTTTCATCATAGCATGCTTGGATGCTGTGCTAGCTCTGCAGGTCCAGTTGAGCCGGAGTCTGGGCTTGATGGAAGGGGTAATGGTGCAGATGGCGGCCAACTTGGCAGACCCGAGGCATGGCCAAGAGCAAGTGATTGAGCTGCTCCAAGTTATTGCTGGAGCTCAATCACTCATGGCCATGACCTGAGTCCCACCAAGCTGGCCACCATGGGGTGTAAATCTGGTGGTCCAGATCCCTCCCCTCCATGAGGCCGCTCTGGCGGCTTTCAGCTCCTTTCTTATTCAAGTTTTTTTTTTTTCTCTCCTGGTTTGCTTGTGGCTGAACTGAGCTGGAACAGCTCCCTTAAGCTTTAGGAGGGGGAATTCACTTGCTATTTTTTGAATTCTGTTTGGTAAAGTTTAACAAAAAACAAAACAAAACTGCTCTTCAAGCAGTGAGGAGCAATTGAGTGGTAAGGCTCTGGGTCCGCCCCCCCCCCCCCTTTTTTTTTTCCTCCGTGCCGGTTTTATTTTTTTTCTTATTTTTTTCTCCTGCCTTGGGGGGGATGGTTTACTTCTCGGCTTGCTGCATGTGAGTTGCGGTCCCTGCACATCTCAGTCATGCCGGCCTGTACTCTGCGTGCGTTTCAGGGGGGGAAGGGCCCTCCCTCCTCCCGATGATTGTGAAACATAGGAGGATTGAGAGGTGTGTGGCAACCACAGTTGGGCCCGATATCGCTGCTTTCGATTGCATTGGGCCTGCCGGCTCCCTCGTGACAGGAACGGCGGCCATTTTGGGTGCTGATTTGCACGCACCGCCATGTTCAGAGGTGGAGGGGGATATCCCTCCATGGCTTTCCCAGTCCACCCGAGTCACTTAGAAGGGCATGTGGGTTCAGTAGCGGCTAATAGGCAAGATGAGCTACCTTCGAGACCTGTGGGAGATCAGACCCCTGCCTTGCTGCAGCTTCTTGCCCATTTTCTCCTGATTTTATACTCCTGCTTCACCAGGCTTATCTGGCTCAGCAGGAGGATCTGGGATGCCCACTGTTAGCTCTGGCATCTCAGAGTCCATGCCCCCCACCTTCAGGTTCTGCGGCAGGACCCAATCAGTCATGAGACTTGAGACCCTCTGGGGTTCAGTGTTTGTTGTGCCCAGGAGGGATAGCAGAGGAAAGAGGTCTCGGACCCCTCTGGGGATATGATAGCAGTGTCGGGAGCGCTCAGGAGCCTCCTGACATAGATCCAGGAGATGACCTGGGGACCCCTCCGGTTCTAAAGGAAGATGACCCCAAAATTTTCTGCTCCCTCAGGTTCTCAAGGAGCTGGGGTTGAAGGCCCCTCAGGAGGTTCCGGAGACAGATAGGGTGGATCCTATCTTCAATGGCCTTAGGGCTCCTCCTACCACCTTTTCCTATCACAGGTCCGTAAAGCAATTGGAGCATGAGTGGAATTCCCCAGACTCCAGTTTAAAGGTGGGAAGAGCAATGTCGAAACTCTATCCCTTACCTGAGCAAACATTGGAGCTTTTTGCATTTCCGACGGTAGACGCGATGGTTTCCTTGGTGACTAAAAAGACCACTATTCTGGTTGCAGGTGCCACAGATCTTAAGGATGTTCAGGATCAGAAGTTTGAGCTTCATCTCAAAAGGGTTTTTGAGGGGGCTGCCTTGGGGCTGCCTGCCGCCATTTGCTCCAGTTTTATGCAGAGGGCCTGTCTGTGCTGGGTTCAGCATTTTCAGGATGGGCAAGTACAACCAGGTTCCGAGGCTTCTAACGCAGATTACGTGGAGGCATTCATCGCATATGTAGTGGATGCTCTCTATGATTTGGTGCACACGTTATCTCGGATTATGGGTTCTGCTGTAGTGGCCAGGTGTTTGCTGTGACTATTTAATTAGTCTGCGGATGTGTCTTCTAAGTCCCAGTTATGTCCGTTACCCTTAAAGGGTCACCTGTTATTTGGGGAGGAGTTGGAACAGCTGATGAAACAGTTGGGTGAAACAAAGGTGCATACGTTGCTGGAGAATAAGCCTAGGAATAGACAGGCCTTACAGTCCTGGTCGTGTTTTAGGGACAGCAGAAGGTCTCATCCATCTAGAGGTTCTGCAGCATTGCACAAACCTTTTCAGCCTCGAGGTATGGCTTGGGGGTCAGACCTTCAGGGCTCCCATGGGTGGAGGAGCTACAGGGGCCAAGGCCTCCCAATTAAGCAAGGCTGGTTCTCTCCCTGTGCAGGGGTTGTCTAGTGTGGTTTTACAGGAAGTGGACCAAGGTTATGCAGGATCAGTGGGTCCTCAGCATGATAAGAGATGGTTATGTGTTAGAGTTTGCGTGTCCCATTTGCAACCTGTTCCTAGTCTCCTCCTGCGGGTTTTTGGAAAAGCGTCACACAATTCGGGAGACTTTGCACAGGTTGCGTGTCTTAAGGGCAGTAATCCCAGTTCCTCCGCACAAACAGGGCATGGTTGAAAACTTCATCTATTTCATGGTGCCAAAGAAAGAGGGCACATTTTGCCCCATTCTGGACCACAGGGAAGTAAATGTGGCATTGAAGGACCTACGATTTCACATGGAGACTTTACGTTCAGTGATTGCGGTGGTGCGCAACTGGGAGTTTCTGGCTTCCCTGGATCTGACAGAGGTGTATCTTCATATCCCTATTCGTCAGGATCACCAGCACTTCCTGAGAATTGCAGTGCTGGGTCAGCATTTCCAGTTCCAGGCTCTCCCCTTTGGGCTGGCCACGGCTCCCCGCATGTTCACCAAGGTAATGGTGGTAGTGGAGGCAGCTATTCAGGTGCGAGGGAGTGCTGGTGCACCCTTATCTCAACAATTGACTGATTCGGGAGAAGTCGTTAGATGGATGCTGGACCACAGTGCAAAAAGTTATTCATCTGCTAGAGTCTCTCGACTGAGTGGTCAATTGGGTGAAGAGTCACTTAAAACCATCGCAGATACTCAACTACCTCGAGGCTTGTTTCGACATGAGGCAGGGCAAGGTGTTTCTCACGGAGGAGAGAATGGCCAAGATACAGTCACAAATTCGGCACTTGTTGGCATTGAGGGTACCCCGAGCCTGGGATTTTTTGCAGGTACTGGGGTCGATGGCCTCCATGCTGGAATTAGTGCCGTGGGCCTTCGTGCATATGCAACCGCTTCAAAGTGCTCTGTTGGAAAGGAAAATCCTCTGTGGGAGGCTTTTCATCAACCGGTTCTGCTGGATGTGTCGGCGCAGAGCAGTCTCATGGTGGCTGCAGTCATCCAATCTATAACATGACATCAATCTGGAGATTCCAGATTGGGTGGTTCTTACTACCAATGCCAGTCTCTCTGGTTGGGGGAAAGTCTGCAAACCGCAGTCAACCCATGGCACTTGGTCTTTAGAAGAAGCCTCATGGCCTATCAATCAGTTGGAGACCAGGGCAGTGCAGATGGCACTCCTCACCTTACTCCTTCTGGTTCAAGGTTGCTCGGTCAGGGTTCTGTTGGACAATGCGATGACAGTAGCTTACATAAATCATCAGGGCATTACCAAGAAATGCAAGTGTTGTGTGACACTCTATTTGAGCCAATTAGGAAAGTGAGCCTTAAGGATTAGACTTTCAAGGTTGTCTTCTTAGTAGCCATCTGTTCCGCCAGGAGGATTTTGGAATTGCAGGCTTTATTGTGTAGGGACCCTTTCCTTCAAATATCAGATTCAGGAGTCTTGTTGCGTACGGTTCCTTCTTTTGTTCCAAAGGTGGTCTCTGCTTTCCACGTTAATCAGATTGTCGAGCTCCCAGCTTTCCCAGAATTGGATGCTTCTGTGCTGCATGCTCAAGATCTTAAGTTATTGGATGTCCACAGGGCTTTGCTACGATATCTCAAGGTTACTCATGATTTCAGGACATCGGATCATCTTTTCATTTTATGGAGCTGATCAAAGAAAAGTACTCATGCCTCCAAAGCAACCATTGCAAGGTGGCTTAAGGAGGCTATTGGGTTAGGTGGAAGGAAGCTCGAAGTCCAGCCTTCTGATTGCCTAACAGCTCTTTCTACCTGATAATCCAGGGAAAGATAAAAAAAAACCAAAAAACTTCTTGCCTCTGCTTCTCTTCCCAGTTCCAACCTGCCCGCCTTGCATTTCATCTTCAGTATTGCAGTAACAGACAGCAAAATGAGGAGATCCCTCTCATTACCCTCTCCGCACATCTCCAAGGGGTTTTTGCATAGGGTAGAAGCTGGCATCCCACTGCTCCGTGCCCCGGTTTGTGGGTCATGGCCCTGGCTGGCTGGTCTTGCTTCATGGGCTTTCTGCCGCTACTCCTGAATAGGATCCACTTTGAAGTACCGAAAAGTGGAATACAATTCAGATAAATCAATACTTCCCTCACTCTCCCATCTCCAAATTCTCTCTCTCTCCCTCTCCCCTCCAGCCTCTCTTTGCAGCTGCTTCCACTCTCACCTGTTGGTTCTCTCTCTTTCCAGGGTTTTTCTGCACCACTGACCCTGCTCCCCTCCTGCTGTAGGAAGTGGCCTTGTGATGGCAATGGTGTCACGAGATGTCAGCCCTACAGAGGTGGCAGCAGAAAAAAAAGAACCGGAGCAGGGAGACCGAGCACGCATGTGCAAGCTGTCCCTGCAGCTGTTGCTCCACTCACTTTCTGTTCAGAATGGACATGCTGAGGAGAGGAGGAAAAGCCACACCGGGAGATCCCATGTGCGCCTTTGTCTCCCTGCAGTTTTCCAGTGTTGCAAACGCAATAGCGGCTTCTGTGGCTGCACCCGTATGTCAACCATTGTCTGGCCAGGTCTCCTGGGGGATCCGCTGTATCTCTTGAAGACCACACGCCTTTGCCCACCAATATCTTTTTTTACTTTAAAAACATGTCCAGTTGATTTGCTTTCAAATTGATTTCGTGTTGTAGCCATAACTACTGCTGGCAAAATGTTCCATGGTTTTAGCAGGTGATAAGTAAAAAAAATTCCTTCATTTGAAGGTGGCGAATTCGATTAGCCCTTAATCTGAAAAGAAACCTCTTGTTTTTCCCATAACTGCTGTGGTAAAAAGATCATCTCTGAGATCCCCGAAGTGTCCAGTAATATATTTGTACAGTGTAATTAAATTTCCTCCTGAAGGTCATTTTTGTAAAGCAAATAGCTCCTAACCGCCCCCCAGGTTTGGACAATCTTTCATCGTACACAATTCCCTGTGTCCCTTTTATTACTTCAGTGGGCCTTCTTTGTACATTTTCTAAGATTTGGATAGCTTTTTTTTTTTAAGTTCCAGTTGGAAATCAGGGTCAGGTTCAGGGGTGCATGCATGCTGGCTCCAGAGAGAGCTGGGGCCAAGGACTGTTGGCGGTGATGGCTGAGCTAAATGGGAGGGTGGCAAGAGTTAAAAAATTGGATGGGGTGGGGAAACGAGACTAGTTATGAAAGAAGACTCATGGCCCCCAGCAGAGGCCAATTCCAATTTTTGCTGGAAGCCCAGAGAAGCAAGCGGAAAATGAGAGTTGAAAAACCAATGAGTAGAACATAGAAGTGGATCAAAGTGCATAGCCTGGAATGAAAACACAGCACAATTTTTAGCCTACAGCACAGTCTCATGGTACAGAGAATAGCCACTGCCATTAGCAATGGTTACATGGACTAGACTTAGTTTTTGGGTACTTGCCAGGTTCTTATGGCCTGGATTGGCCACTGTTGGAAACAGGATGCTGGGCTTGATGGACCCTTGGTCTGACCCAGTATGGCATTTTCTTATGTTCTTATGTTCTTATGTTCTTATTATCAAGGGCCATCAGGTTCCGGAGAGTTTGCAAGCCCACTCGACTCAGGCTCAGGCGGCTTCATGGGCGGAGGCTTAGTTAGTGTCTCCACAGGAGATTTGCAGAGTAGCGACTTAGTATAAACTGCATACATTTGCGAGGCATTACTGATTGGATTTGGGGGATCTGAACTCCTGGTCTTTTGGCAAAAAGTGTCTTGCGAGTGGGACTCTCCAGGTCCCACCCTCTCTAGGAAGCTTTGGTTCATCCCAGGAGTCTGGACTGATCTGGGTACATACAGGGAAAGGAAAATGGGAAAGGAAAATTGGTTCTTACCTGATAATTTTCATTCCTGTAATACCACAGATCAGTCCAGAACCCGCCCGGTTTGGACGGGGAGAGTCTTCCGCTCAGCTGTAATCCTTTCGGCATACTTCTTTTCTTCGTTTATTCACAACTTACATAATTTTTACAAGTTTTTTACTAGTTTTTATCAAGTTTTTGCACATAATGTTTTGGCTTGGGTACAGATTAATACTGGGGTACTGCAGGTGGCACCAGGGCTTATCAAGCAGCGTCAGTGAAGCTTTCTCTGTATCCAACTGCTGGCAAGGATGAATAAACCTAGGAGTCTGTACTGATCCGTGGGACTAAAGGAACGGAAATTAGCAGGTAAGAACCAATTTTCCCATAAATTTCACATTATTTCAAGTTCATGCATAGGTTCACCAAAATTGAGCAAATGCTTTCCAAGGAGTAGGATTAGGGAAGAGTTTGTACTTTTGCACATACTTATGCAGTTTCAAAGATCTGCACCATTTTTTGAAACATTTTTAAGCAAAATTTAGCATGAAGCTCTGATGGCATTATTTTCAAATAGGAAGATCTGCTCATGCTTTCCTCTGAAAATTGGTATAACTTATGGCTGTATTTTCTGCTCTTAGGAAAGATAAGGCCATTGAAGAAAAACTAAATGAATGAGGATTCTGGAGAGATACTGGTTCCGGAGATGGTCAGATGAACTGAACCAAATCACTGTGAACCTGGAAGATGAAGTAGGCCAGATTGACAAACTAAAGAGTAGCAAATCATGGTATACACTCCAGGATTCTGAAGGAACTAAAAAATGAATTTCAGATATATTAGTTAAAATTTGAAGTCTATCACTAAAATCATCCATTGTACCTGAAGACTGGAGGGTGGCCAGTATAACCCAAGTATTTAAAAAGGGCTCTGGGGGGCAATCCAGGAAACTATAGACCAGTAAGTCTGACTTCAGTGCCAGGAAAAATAGTGGAAACTATTCTAAAGTTCAAAATCACAGAGCATATAGAAAGACATGGTTTAATGGAACATAATCAGCATGAATTTACCCAAAGCAAATCTTGCCTTACAAATCTTTGTTTTGTAGGGATTAATAAACATATGGAAAAGGTGAGCCAGTAGATGTAGTGTATTTAGATTTTCAGAAGGTGTTTGACAAAGTCCCTCATGAGAAGCTTCAAAGGAAACTAAAAAGTCATGGAATATGAGGCAGTGTCCTTTCATGGATTACAAACTGGTTAAAAGACAGGAAACAGAGAGTAGGATTAAATGGTCAATTTTCTCAGTGGAAAAGGGTAAACAGTAGAGTGCCTCAGGGATCTATACTTGGTCTGGTGCTTTGCAATATATTTATAAATGATCTGGAAAAGAATACGAGGAATGAGGTAATCAAATTTGCAGATGATACAAAATTATTCAGAGTACTTAAATCACAAGCAGATTGTGATAAATTGTAGGATTGTGAGACTGGAAGATTGGGCATCCAAATGGCAGATGAAATTTAATGAGGACAAGTGCAAGGTGATGCATTTAGGGAAAAATAATCAATGCTGAAGTTACATAATGATAGGTTCTAGATTAGGATGTACCACCCAGGAAAAAGATCTAGGCATCATACATTGAAATCATCAGCTCAGTGTGCTGTAGCAGTCAGAAAAGCAAACATAATTTTAGGAATTATTAGGAAGAGAATGGTGAATAAAACTTAAAATGTCATAATGTCTCTGTATCGCTCCATGGTGAGACCTTGAGTACTGTGTGCAATTCTGGTTGCCACATCTCAAAAAAGATATAGTTGCGATGGAGAAACTACAGAGAAGGGCAACCAAAATGGTAAAGGGGATGGAATATCTCCCTTATGAGGAAAAGCTAAAGAGGTTACGGCTGTTCAGCTTGGAGAAGAGACTGCTGAGGGGGGATATGATAGAGGTCTTTATAATCTTGAGAGGTCTAGAATGGGTAAACATGAATTGGTTAGTTACTCTTTCAGATAATAGAAAGACTAGGGGGTACTCCATGAAGTTAGCAAGTAGCACATTTCAAACAAATCAGAGAAAATTATTTTTCACTCAATGCAAATTAAACTCTGGAATTTGTTGCCAGTGGATGTGATTAGTGCAGTTAGTATAGCTGGGTTAAAAAAGGTTTGTATAAGTTCTTGGAGGAGAAGTCCATTAACTGCTATTAATCGATTTGTCTTAGAGAACAGCCACTGCTATTACTGGCATCAGTGGCTGGGATCTATTTAGCTTTATTGGTACTTGCCAGGTACTTATAGCCTAGATTGACCATTGTTGGAAACAGGATGCTGGGTTTCATGAACCCTTGGTCTGACCCAGTATGGCAATTTCTTATGTTCTTATTTTCTTATGCAGGCTTCTACAAAATTACCCCATGATGATTTTAGTCCCAAGCAATTATGCACAGTCCAATTGCATTACTCACTTCAGGTTTATTCCAGGTTCAGAATACTGACAGGCAACTTACTTAACCAAAAATTATTCATGGAATCTCCCACTGAGATCACTGCACCAGCTCAACAACCCTTGAACTGCCTGGAAAAATGTGGCATTCCAAAATGAAGGAAAGCCATATAAATTAAATAATTAATGAAAATAGTTTACAAAGCTATTGCAAATTGTTTGTAAACTATTTTCATTAATTATTTCATTTATATGGTTTCCCTTATTTTGGTGTTTCTTGTATTTGCATGTGAGAGAATTTTAGCTTCATCCTTCATTTTTTGGTACTATTTGGTATTCCCAAATGATCCATTTTGTAATCCATGTGTACGAATCCAGCTCTATAGACTTGATTTCCCCAATTTATCAGAGTCACCTAGTAGCTTGAGGTCAAAGCTCTGGGCTTCCATGACAGTCAACTGCCATATAAAGGCCAGTTTGAGTTTTTTTCTTTAGAGATAATATCAAAACCTAGAAGAAATAATAAGACTTAATATACAATTACAAAGTTCCATCAAGGATTTATGCAAACCTGAAGCAAAAATAAATATATTTAAATCTCAGAATGCTCATGGGCATTAAGCTTAAGACAAGCATTGATTTAATACACATTAACTCCTGTTAATGCCCACAATACCTAACCCTATTTCTTCTAATGATTAATATGTACATATTTTGCATTAATGTTGTTGCGATCCTGCCCGTGAGGAGCGCGGGCAGGCTCTTACCTCGTGCGGCCAGTCGGGCCGCTGATGCTATTGCCGCTGTGCCTGCCTCTCTACGGCCTCCGGGTCCCCCTCCATCTGCCTTCTGTTCTCTGCAGCGGGGCTGACCCGCCGCGAGCTCTCCCTCGCGGTCGGGACCCCCGCTGTTGCTTCGGTCTCTCCCCGGCGTGCTCTGCCGCTCCCGGGGTCCTCGGCCGGCAGGGAAGGCGTCCCTGCCGGTGCCCGTGCTGCTGTCTGGGTCCTTGCCCAGCAGGGAGGCCGTCCCTGCTGGTGCCTGCAGCCAGCTTACCTCGCTCCTGCTCCAGTCTTCGCGGCTGGGAGCCGCTAAAGCAGCCTGCCACCTCTCCAGCTTCAGGGCAGGCCTGCCCCGCTGCTTGCCTGTCTTCTTGGATCCTCCACGTGGCCGGGAGGATGCCACCAGCTTCCAGCTTGCCTCTCCAGCTTCCTAGGGCGCGGGCGCGCGCCTCTCTACTCCTCTTCTAGGGCCAGCCAGGTGTGGCCCCCTGCTGGCTCCTCCCAGGGCGTTGTCATCATCAGCCCTACTAAAGGGCCCAGCTTCCAGCCTAATGTTGCCTTCGCAAGGAGTTGGTCACTCCTGTGATCCTCGTTCCAGGAGCTGCATTGAGTTCCAGCCTTCTGCAAGGTCCAGTGTTACTCGTTCTTTGTTGGAGCTTCTCGTCTCGTCTGATGTTTACCTGCTGTTCCAGTCCCGATGTCTGCTTGATGTACCAGCCCTGATGTTTGCCTGTACATGTTCCTTCCTTTGGCCTGTCTTCCAATCCGATCCCGTGTTCCAGTCCAGTTGATGCCTTGCCTTGCTACAGGCTGCCGGTGTGCAGCATACTCTGCTTCAGGCTGCCGGTGCGCAGCAATCCCTGCTTCAGGCTGCCGGTGTGCCGCAAACCCTGCTATAGACTGCCTGTACTGCAGCTACCTGCCTTACCCTGTTCCTGAGTCTCCTGAAAGCTAGCCCTTTGTTCCTGTTCTTCAAGATGTCCTGGTGCCTCGCGGCAAGCCAAGTCGTGGTCCGTGACCAGCCCCATGGGTGGGCTGAGTAGGGCGCTTCGTGATGCAAGCCTTGCATCTCGTTCCTGAATTTGTGAGAAAGCCTTACCCTATTCCTGAGTCTCCTGAAAGCTAGCACCTCGTTCCTGTTCCTCAAGATGTCCTGGTGCCTCGCGGCAAGCCATGTCGTGGTCCGTGACCAGCCCCATGGGTGGGCCGAGTAGGGCGCAGGCCATCCAGTGCTCCTACAATGTGACAGGACTTCATGATCAATTCACATTTTTTTGGCATCTATAATTGTACAAGTCCAAATATATCTAGTTAGAATAAAAGCCCAATTATCCAGCACACTTGGGGATTAGTTTGTGCCAATTAATCAAATATGCAAGTTATCGGAGGGTAATTTTTGCTTCCCTCTTGTCTCTTGCAGGGAACAGGAGGAGGAGATTGATACTAGCGTGAACATTGCTCATAACAAAGCAGAGCAAAGGTACTCAGCTACTTAATCCAGTCTCTACCATCTTTTCATTTCCTTTCCTTTCCCATCCCCTCCTCTAATGTCCCTTGCAGAAAACAGGAAGGGAAGAGATGATGCTGGAGTGGATAGAATCAGAACACAACAGAGAAAGCTGTTCTACTCTGTAATCCAACACCATCTCTCCTATCATTTCCCTCCAAACCGCGGCCTGGACAAGATTCTGGTTAGTTGAGTGTTGATTAATGGGGATTTTATCCTCAAAAGGTCAAAATGAATTCTGAATCAAGATCACAATTTTAATTAAAATAAACATATTTAAATGATGGCTTTTATTCTTCTAAGTTACATCACTTAAAAGTACTATGCACTTCTAAGTACTAACCAATTTTATTATATTTCCACTTCTT
This sequence comes from Rhinatrema bivittatum, assembly GCF_901001135.1. Lineage (NCBI taxonomy): Eukaryota > Metazoa > Chordata > Amphibia > Gymnophiona > Rhinatrematidae > Rhinatrema > Rhinatrema bivittatum. The sequence goes on from NC_042619.1 coordinate 162,388,057, forward strand.
TTCAATTTATCCAGCTGCAATTTGAACATGCATCTGCAGATTAATGTTATGCAATGATGTCTTCTTAGAAAATAATAGTTATTTAAATCTATAAATATTCAAGTATCATGCTGTGTTGAATTACTATCAAAAAACATAAAAATACCTGCTGTTCCTAGCACCGCATTATGATAGGACAACAAATATACTGCATTTATATGATGTTGAAAATCACACAGTAGCACATTCATATGATAACAAAATGAACAAGGAAGTACAGATTAACTTGTGAAGATTTGTTTTGTACCCTCCTTTCAAAAACTATATAATGAGATTACATCTAACAATAATACATTTTTCTTTAAATACTGTAAGGATATTGTTCCCCACTATTTCACAACAGTACTGCAAAAAGTAAAAATTGCCATGTGTTTTCTATGAAAATCATTTCCTAGGGCCATATGCCATAAATCTTTAGTAAAGCATTTTGTAGATCATTCATAACTAGAGATGTGAATCGGAACCGGAATTGGTTCGGATTCCAGTTCAGATTCACATATTGGTTTTTTCCCATCAGGCCCGTTCGCGTTTTGTTTATCGGCTGCCCAGCCGATAAACAAAAAACCCACCCCGACTCTTTAAAAGTAACCCCTTAGCTTCCCCCACCCTCCTGACCCCCCAAAAATCTTTTTACAGGTACCTGGTGGTCCAGTGGGGGTCCCGGGAGCGATCTCGCACTCCGGGCTAGCCTTTGCCCTCAATGTCACATAGTGAGGGCAAAGGTAGCACCGGCGCCATTTTGAATACTGGCAATATGGCCCGAGTGCAGGAGGTCGCTCCTGGACCCCCGCTGGACTTTTAGCAAGTCTTGTGGGGGTCAGGAAGCCCCCCCAAGCTGGCCAAATGTCCCTGGGGGTCCAGAGGGGGTCCGGGAGCGATCTCCTGCACTCATGCCATCGGGTGCCAGGAACCAAAATGGCGCCGATAGCCTTGCCCTTACTATGTCACAGGGGCTACCGGTGCCATTGGTCAGCCCCTGTCACATGGTAGGAGCACAAGATGGCGCCGGCCATCCAGTGCTCCTACCATGTGACAGGAACCAGCCAATGACACGGATACCCTGTCACAAGGTAAGGGCGGAGGACGGCTCGGAGCAGGAGATCGCTCCCGGGACCCCCACTGGACCACCAGGTACCTGTAAAAAGGTTTTGGGGGGGTCGGGAGGTTTGGGGGAAGCTAAGGGGTTACTTTTAAAGGGTCGGGTTGGGTTTAGGGGTTATTTTTGTGTGCCGGTTTTCCCGCCCTCCCCCAAAACGATAAGGGAAGCCCCACGATCAATATCGTGGGGTTTTCCTATCATTTTGGGAGAGCCCCCAATTTCTGACGATTTTGAAAATATCGACGATATTTTCAATCGTCCGAAGCCCGATTCACATCCCTATTCTTAACTGCAAAAAAGTGCTGTTCATGTTTAAGAATATTCATTTGTGCATTAATATATGAACCTGACAAGGAGAATGTGTTGCGGGACCGGGCTGTACCCCAGTCCCTCCACCCACCTTGGGGCCAGCCCGGCCCATACGAGTTCCTCTTCGGCCTCCAAGGCCTGTTCCGAGGCCTGCCGTGGCGTCTCCACTGCGAGGGAGACGCCATTGATTCCCCGTTGCTGGCCCCGCCCCCTAGGCACGCGCGCAGGGGCTCGCCTCTTAAAGGGGCCAGCGCGGGAAAACCAAGCACAGCTCCAGGATGACGTCAGACGCTGCAGGGTATATTACCCTGCAGCTGGGACAGATCCTTTCCTTGCAACAAGGTTCTCAGGAGTTCCTGACTTGCTAGTTGCTGTCTGCTTTTGGTTTGCTTCTCTCTTCGACCCGGCTTGTTCCTGATTCCGTCTCCTGTCTCCGCCCCTTGGTTCCGGTTTCGACGTTCGACTTCTGGCTTCTGACCCGGCTCCATCCCCGACTTTGTCTTCGGCTGCTGTTCCTGGCTTGGTACTGCCTCTGACCTCTGGCGTTCGACCCGGCTCCGTCCACGACTCTGTCTTCTGCCTCATCCTTGGCTTGGTTTCTCCTCCAACTCCTGGCTTCCGACTCAGCTGTCTTCCTGGTCTTCGCTGGCCCAGAAGATTCACCCATGTCCCAGCGGCTGGGCCCCTACGGGCGCCTCCTGGGGGGGCTCTGGCTTCCAGGGCGAATCTCCAAAAGTCCCAGCGGCTGGACTCCTACGGGCTCCTCCTGGGGGAGTACCGGCTTCCAGGGTGAAGACTCGTCAGTCACCGGGGCCCAACGTCGTCCGTCCTTTCAGCCTTCGCTGAGTCCTTGGTCGCATAGGACTCCACCGTGTCTCTGTATTGAAGCCTTCTCTGAGCCCTCCGAGCCGCCTCCCGGTTGGGACACCTGCCGTGGTTCTCCACAGCGTGCCATCTTCTGTTCCAACCGGCCCAAGGGTCCACAACCCTAACAGAATGACCACAGGGCCGGATATTAATACCTACGCATGGATGTAGATTTGTGTGCGCAAATCTACGCCCAATTTTATAACATGCGCACGCAGCCGCACACATGTTATAAAATCCGGGGTCGGCATGCGCAAAGGGATGCACACTTGTACATCTTGCACGTGCCAAGCCCTAGGGGAGCCCCGATGGCTTTTACTGCTCCCTCCGCACCCCCCCCCCCCCGCACCTTCCCCTCCCTTCCCTTCCCTAACCCAACCCCCAGACGTACCTAAACCCCCCTAACCTTTGTTCCACAAGTTGCGCCTGCCTCCGCGTGTGCATGTTATAAAATCTACCTCTAAGCTTGCCAAATCAGGGAGATATGTGCGTTTTTTGGGCCGGAGCATAGCACACGTATTTTAAGAAGCATCCACAGTAAACGCAGAAAGGAAAAAGTCCAAACAAGGTGCAGATATAGATGTGGTCTGGGCAGGGGATGAATATTCTGGAAATAAAAAATGGAAACCAGTACGGAGGTATTTACATGCACAAGTGCACGTCAAGGTCCCCTACCGCGTAACTTTAACACTCTTATAAGAATATATGAACATAAGAAATTGCCATGCTGGGTCAGACCAAGGGTCCATTAAGCCCAGCATCCTGTTTCCAACAGAGGCCAAACCAGGCCACAAGAACCTGTCAATTACCCAAACACCAAGAAGATCCCATGCTACTGATGCAATTAATAGCAGTGGATATTCCCTAAGTAAATTTGGTTAATAGCAGTTAATGGACTTCTCCTCCAAGAACTTATCCAAACCTTTTTTGAACCCAGCTACACTAACTGCACTAACCATATCCTCTGGCAACAAATTCCAGAGCTTAATCTGCATTGAGTGAAGAAGAATTTTCTCCGATTAGTCTTAAATGTGCTACTTGTTAACTTCATGGAATGCCCCCTAGTCCATCTATTATCCGAAAGTGTAAATAACCGATTCACATCTACTCGTTCAAGACCTCTCATGATCTTAAAGACATCTATCATATCCCCCCTCAGCCACCTCTTTTCCAAGCTGAACAGCCCTAACCTCTTCAGCCTTTCCTCATAGGGGAGCTGTTCCATCCCCTTTATCATTTTGGTTGCCCTTCTCTGAACATTCTCCATCGCAACTATATCTTTTTTGAGATGCGGCGACCAGAATTGTACACAGTATTCAAGGTGTGGTCTCACCGTGGAGCGATATAGAGGCATTATAACATTTTCCGTTCTATTAACCATTCCCTTCCTAATAATTCCTAACATTCTGTTTGCTTTTTTGACTGCTGCAGCACACTGAGCTGATGATTTTAAAGTATTATCCACTATGATGCCTAGATCTTTTTCCTGGGTGGTAGATGGTGTGTAAGTTATAAAACAAAAACACTAGGTTACGTGGGGTTTTAAGGGTTGGGGCAGGAAGGGTAAAAGAGAGGTTAGTTAACCTAGGGGGTTAGGAAGTCTTATTCTGTAACTGGGCAAAATGGGAGCAAACTGGTTTAACTGGTAATTGCATCTGTGCACATAGATAAAAATCCCCCTACTTACACGGTAGAAGCGACACATGCACGCATCCATATAAAATGATGCACACATTTACACACATCCAGCCAATTTTGTAAGTTGTGCACATAAAATAGCTGCATCCATGGGCGCAAACTGGCATATGCGCGTTCATGTTTGCCCGCGCAGCTGTTTTAAAGTTACTGTCTAATGTTTTAAACAGTTAGGGATGATTACTTCTGACCTAGATAAATTGTTGAGCTGTTAGTGATCTATATACACTGCTAATTAAAGAAGAACATGATTTTTTTAAAAGGAATCCAAACCTTCTTTCATACAAGGATTTTAAACAACCTTAAAATACCTGGAGACCAATGTACAAAAGGGAGAACAACTTTGCAAAGTCTACTTTGCATGCTAAAATGGCAAATAGGGCACATTATTTCAAATAGCACGCACCATATTCACATTTTACTATGCAAAGCAGACTTTGCAAAACATTCTCCTTTGCAAATAGTATAATTTAATGCATAGAGTGGAAAATAGATTCAAATGTGTACCTAATTAGCTACTGTAATGTACATTTATTTAGAGCAGCTTATTTATATTTTTGTGAAATTTCCTGTAGAAAACCTTTATGCACTATTTAATTACCAGGTAGAAATATTTTAATATTTTGCAAATAGTGAGCAAAATATTTCTCCACATCAGCCTTTTAGTCTGGGTCACTTTATGAGTATGAGTGAGAAAGAACCTTGTTGGGGAATTATCCCAATGTCTGGGAGTTATGCTTACAATTCCTCACATCACTCTGTCACTGTCCTCATCTCTAATGATAGATGAAACAGAATAGGCTTCTCTGAAGTATAAGACAAACCATGAAGCAACATGGAGACAATTTATGCACTGGGATTTTGCAAAGATATTTAAGAAGAATCCATGCTCAGTGATTTGCAAAATATAATTAAAGTTCCATCTACATTTTTATGATGATGAAAATCCCTGCAAGGCTGACCAGTTTTTGAACATGCTATATCAAAGAGAACATTCTGAATCACTGATGGAAGCATTATGGCAGATCAATAAAAGTTTGACCTGGTAAGCACTAAGCATAGTCCTTATAATTGAAAAAAAAAAATGGATGTCTTTCTCTGTTGAATAAAAATGATAATTATATTCTATATTAAATGCATACCTGACAATGACAAAAAATGCAAAATGAAAGAAAAACTGATCGTAAAAAAGCAAATATGGCAAACAAAAAAAAAATGGAAAAGGGTTTAAATGTAAGGAAAAAAATCCGAACTTTCTAACAGCAGTTGTTTTCTCAAATCTTAATTTTCAAGAATCAAAGGAGGATTACATAGAGGTCCATATTCAGTGACTGGTTGGATTGCAACGTTAGCTGGATAAATTTATCCAGCTAACTTTGGAGGAATATTCAAGGGTGTAGCTGCACCTGTGAATATCACCAGCTATCATAAAGATAGCCCAATAAGTTTATCTGGATAACTTTAGGACTGTTCTATAGCATGACCAGAGTCAGCCAGATATCAAAGGTAGTCAGAAAACTTATCCTACTAACTGTCAAAGTGGCCCCTAAACCCTACACTAATACCTAAACCTCACCTCGAGTTACTAGGTGGGCCTCCCATAGAGATATAAATACCTATCTAGTGTGAGGGTGCTATGGCTAGGTGATAAACTGCCTATTACCATAAAAAACACCCTTTTTCCTATTGCATGCAATATTTAGTACATTTTGAAAAATCCAGGCCTAAGTGACTTAAACCGCTATGTGTTGGCTGCTGCATGTAGTCTCATATTCAGTGGCTATTACTTAGTCAGATAAGTTAGAATTTTGCATCTAAATAGCGCTGAACTTGCTTTGAATATTGACCTCAAGCTGATAAGTACCCAAAATATTAAAAATTTGGCATTTAGCTGGATACTGCAAAATGTATCTGGCTAAATGCTGCTAAATGTAGACCTCACAGATTTTGTTTTAAAAAAAAGCTTACTGGGTAGAGCCATACAGACAGCTAAATAGAAAAGAGCGAACATAGATTTTTTGCTCAGAAATAATGCTAGCCTGATTGTAGCTCCAGTTGTATTAGCTATGCCATCCCTAACATCATTTTTATTATGATTACAAACATCAAAAACTAAAATAGCAGAAGAAGAACCCTATTTGTCTTTGTTACTTTCATTTTCTCCTATCATTTCAACTAATGATCTTTTGCTATTGCACCTGCTGTTTCTCCTTCTGAAGCTCCCCAACTCAGTATTATGATTACTGTCACAATTTTTATGACTGCTTCCATGCTTTTCTGTAGGATGATGAGATAAAGGAGAAGAGGATCCATGTTCTTAGGCAGGTAGGTATAGCAGTTGGATTACAATGTGGAAACCCTTTTTTCCCAGTGTAAGTAAGGATTGTTTTTATTATTTGGAGTACTGGCATTGTGCCTTCACGTCTTTCCCCAGTTATGCCACTGGGGTGAGGATTAGGATGGGGAATGGAATCAAAGAGGGAGCTTAATCACAGGTGGGTAGGAGTTAAGAATACCGAGAGCACTCCCATCACAGATCAGAGGGGTGTGCATGTTCATGGTGGGGGGCATAAAATGTTGGGAGCATGATTGATGGTTTTGGTGGGGTTGGATGGGAGTGGGAGCCTTTAACATTTCCAAAAATATTACATATTGCGGACAATGATTAAATTGTGCTACAAAGTGTGGTCTTAAATTGAACATAATCTTCTTTACAGGAAGGCCTACTTTATTATTTAAAGTAATTTACATTGGTAATTTACAGTTTATAAAATACTAGCATAAATCTCTGTGGGCCTACTTTGATGACTTACGCAGACTATTGAAAATGGGTTTCAATATCTAAATAACTTGAAATATTCATTTGCTGGAGTCCAAAAAAGACAGGAAGTAAACCAAGTCCATTATAAATTGTAAAGCAAGTCACCTTTTGTTTCTTTGTCTACATATACTCACCATGGCTCCTATTCTGAGAAAAGCATAATGGTGCATAAATTGTGCAGTACAGTTCTAGTAGCCATATTGGTCTTGGAGAAACTGTTACGAAGAGATGGTCTTTAAAATCATGAGAGGTCTAGAATAGGTAGATGTGAATCGGTTATTTACTCTTTCAGATAACAGAAGGACTAGGGGGCACTCCATGAAGTTAGCAAGCAATACATTTAAAACTAATCGGAGAAAATTCTTTTTCACTTAATGTACAATTAAGCTCTGGAATTTGTTGCCAGAGGATGTGGTTAGTGTAGTTAGTGTAGCTGGGTTTAAAAAAGTTTCTTGCAGGAGAGGTCCATTGACTGCTATTAATCGGGTTGACTTGAGGGACAGCCACTGCTATTGCTGGCAGCAGTAGCATGGGGTCTACTTAGTGTTTGGGTTCTTGCCAGGTACTTGTAGCCTAGATTGGTCACTGTTGGAAACAGGATGCAGGGTAGGGATGTGAATCATTTTTTGACGATTTAAAAAAATCGTCAGATATTTTTTAAATCGTCAAAAATCGTTAGAGTTGCGATACAATAGAAATTCCCCCAATTTATCGTGAAAAATCGTAAATCAGGGGAGGGCAGAAAAAGCACACCAAAACAACCCCTACCCTTTAAAGCAAATCCCCCACCCTCCCGAATCCCCCCAAAATGTTTTAAATTACCTGGTGGTCCCGTTGGGGGGGTCCCGGCGCGATCTCCCACTCTCGGGCCATCGACGCCATTTTGACTGCCACTAATATAAATGGCGCCGATGGCCCAATAAAAAAAACCCCACCTGACCCTTTAAAATGACCCCCTTAGCCACCCCCCCAAAAAAACAAAACCTTTTAAAATTACCTGGTGGTCCAGCCGGGGCGTGGGGAGCGATCTCCCGCTCTCGGGCCATCGGCTGCCACTAATAAAAATTACGCCGATGGCCCTTTGCCCTTACCATGTGACAGGGTATCCGTGCCATTGGCCGGCCCCTGTCACATGGTAGGAGCACTGGAAGGCTGGTGCTGGACCCCCAGGGACTTTTGGCCAGCTTAGGGGGGCCTCCTGACCCCGACAAGACTTGCCAAAAGTCCAGCAGGGGTCCGGGAGCGACCTCCTGCACTCGGGCTGTATTGCCAGTATTCAAAATGGTGCCCACGCTACCTTTGCCCTCACTATGTCACAGGAGCTGACGGCCGGCCCCTGTGACATAGTGAGGGCAAAGGCTAGCGGCTGCCAGTACTGAAAATGGTGCCAGTACTAGCCTTTGCCCTCACTATGTCACAGGGGCCGACCGTCGGCCCCTATGACATAGTGAGGGCAAAAGTAGCGCCGGCGCCATTTGGAATACTGGCAATACGGCCTGAGTGCAGGAGGTCGCTCCCGGACCCCTGCTGGACTTTCGGCAAGTCTTGTGGGGGTCAGGAGGCCCCCCCCAAGCTGGCCAAAAGTCCCTGGGGGTCCAGCGGGGGTCCGGGAGTGATCTCCTGCACTCAGGTCATATTGCCAGTATTCAAAATGGCACCAGCGCTACCTTTGCCCTGTCACATGGTAAGGGCAAAGGGCCATTGGCGCCATTTTTATTAATGCAGCCGATGGCCTGAGAGCAGGAAATCGCTCCCTGCACTCCCGCTGGACCACCAGGTAATTTTAAAACATTTTTGGGGGGTTCGGGAGGGTGGGGGAGGTTTTTTTGATTATCGGATTGGGCGCAGCCGATAATCAAAACTCAAATCGGGCTGGGCGATAAAAATTTTAAGATTTGGATCGGAACCGGAACCGGAACCGATCAGATTCCGGTTCGGATTGACATCTCTAATGCAGGGCTTGATGGACCCTTGGTCTGACCCAGTATGGCAATTTCTTATGTTCTTAATTACTATTATATAAGAGATTTGCACATAGACCTTAGCAAACTTGTTTGTACAATGTTACAGCTGCTAATTGACAAGCACAAGTGAAATCAAACTTTCTCTTGTTTGCAGTTTTTGGGTTGGAGGTCTGTGCTAACTTGAGGAGTTCATGTTGAAGTGCTAGTGGTATCCAGATGAGCTAGACATGGACAGAGTGAACTGACAGAGGTATCTGCAAACTCGAAATTTAAAGTACACAAACAAATAACTATTTTCAAAATGGTAAACACACATACTTTATTAAATACCTGCCTCCAGAGTTTTTACACATATATGTTTTTCTTTTCATATGTTAAATACATGCACATGTTTATACAGGAAGGCCCATGGAAAAGTAGCCCACCTCCAATACTAGTGCATTGGAGGCAGGCTACTTTTTCATGGGCCACCCTGTATAACAAGTAGAGAAAATAAGTGATTCTTGCATTGGAATTATTAGTGCATATGGAAACATACATATGTACTTTCAGAGCAGAATCTTATATATTTTATAAACTGTGTAGCATCCCACTGAACAATTTATAACATACTAGGATAATTTTTCATGGTAGGTATGAATTAGAGGAGTAGTACTCCCCATTGGGAGGTGTAAATTAGTGCTATAAAAAACCATGCTCCCATATGAGTAGAAGAACAGTTTTTCAGGATGGATAGAGGATTTGGAGGAGTAGGATTCTAAGCCCTAGAGTCCTGAGTGGTGTCTAGAGCCCTCTGCCTCCCAATGAGCAGATCCTTGAGAGATTTAAGAGGAGAAGAATTCCAGGAAGCACTTGGAGCATCTAGAGGAGAGTGAAGTTCCTGCAGAGTTTGGTGGATATGTATATTGAGAGGTGTATAGTGAAAGGACATCCTGACCGGGAAAGGTTTTCCAGATTTAGAAGCCGTTTTCAGTTACAATCAATCTGAGGCCCACAGGAGTGTAAGAGAAAGAGAAAAGGACATTGAGGAAACAGACTACATATTCCAAACAGGTACTGAGAAGGTTCAGGGTAGAGGAGGGTACCTGCCTCACAGAGCTGACCTGTTTGAAGGTGAGGTGGAATGAGACTTTGATTTTTGTTTTTTTGCGCTGTGTAATTTTGTTGCAATTATGGTGTAGTATACTATGTGTACTGTTTTTTTGTTTTTTTTGACTTGTGTTTTGACACCAGTTTTTGAGAAAACGCTTTATATTTGAACAACAAACTGTGAGCAAAAAATACAATTATGTGCAATGACTGGTGTATAGAAAATCCCTTGTGAGTAGAACAGACCCTAAGGACCTTGAAAAAGCTGTGTTTTTTCCCCTTCTGTTGGAAACCTGGGATGGTCATGGGCCTACGTGTTGCATGACTCTACCTGTGTGCCCCCGTGTCCGAGAGTTGATTGGGACAGGGACTACATGAATAAAGCACTTTTTTACCTGCAGAAATCCCTTTGTAAATTACTCTTACTGAGGATTCTTTTCAAAGCCATGTCCATGGGTAAAGCAGTGCTATACCCACTCTTTTACCAGCAAAGATGGATTGTGGAAGGAATTGCATTTATTGAATGTGCTTTCAGTCAGCCCTGCAATCCCACCCTGAAAGATTCAGATTAGTCCTTGTGGGTTCATAAGGGATCACGGGATATCCCTCAAGATGTTCCTGGCAACTTAAGGATGGTGATCTGTGCTGTGGATCCCAGATGACGAAGATCCATAAGCTTGAGTATTTGCGAAGCAACACAACCAGCCGTGAGAGACCTTGGAGTTCTCCTTGACCACCAACTAAGCATGAAGAACTACATAAACTCCATTCTCAAAGCCTGTTTTTTCAAAACTCAACGTACTTAAAAACTCAGACCCCTTCTTCACACCCAAGACTTTCGTACACTCATACAGGCCACCATATCATCCAAATTAGACTACTGTAATGCTCTTCTTCTAGGACTCCCTTACTCTTCCATCAAACCTCTACAAATGTTACAACATGCCACAGCGAGACTCATTGCAAACTCTCGTAAATACGACCACATCACCCCTATACTCAGAGACCTACACTGGCTCCCCATAGCCTCTCGTGTTATCTACAAAACACTCACCATAATGCATAAAGCAATTTACACCCACAACTCCAACTGGCTAGACCTACCCTTCACAACCACCCAGGCCATGCTACCATGCACCAAGCACCCTGATAGTACAACCCAAAACCAAATGCTCCCATAGCATCTGAAAAAAAAGTCTCCAAATCTGTGTTTGACACTGCCTTTGCCTACCATGCTGATACACCATTGAAATCTTGCAAAAATGTCCTCCACATTTTCAACTTGTCCTGAAATGGGTATATGACTTTAATGAGATGAGGCTTATGGATGGCCTCCTTAAAAACATCTTTGCCGAATGACCCAAAAGTCTTTCGTAAAGCAATAAAAACCTAATTTTTCAACCAAAAATTTGAGAACTGATGGCTTAACTAGCAGATTTAATTTGATGTATGCTGGTGCTGGGCCAGATATTGTCTTTGTTTGTAGCACTATTTATCAGATACTTAATTTATTTTATTATTTTATGTGAGCTGTTATGTTATTTTGTGTTTTATTGTAACCTATACATTTAATTTATTTAGTTTTCATTTTATTTGTTCAGCTGTTAAGATATTTTGTGCTTTAATGTAATCTGCATGATTAACTTCCTAATTATTTTTATTTGATTCATTTTTTTTATCTATTCACTGTATTTACTGATTATTTACTTTGTATACTGCTTGGATACAGTAAGGTTCTTCTGTACTTACATTACAGATATGTCACACCTGTGACAGGTAAAATAGATTTAAAAATGTTTTCGAGAAAACAGCGACAACTGCTGGACGTAAGTGCCATCTGTTACACCTTACACTAACACATGCTACACTAATCATTTCGCCAGTCCAGATCCACGTTTCACTTCCATTTTAATACATTTGCGCACTTTTTTCGCCGGAAGATAACTATTTCCTTTACAGATAAAATACACCCACCACCCTCCTCACGCCCCCCACACACATGCCAAATTGATTTACTTCCCACAGCCTTCCAACACACACAAAACCACCATCCTCACACCCCCCACACACATGCCAAATGTATTTACTTCCCAGGCCCTCACAACACACACAAAACCTGACAGAAGTCCGGGAGGCTCCAGCGGGGGGCCAGGACCGGTCCGGGACACATCTCCTGCACTACGGCTGTCGGCTGCCAGCACTCAACATGGCGCCGAGGGCCCTTTCCCTTACTATGCCACTCGGGGACACCAATGGCGGCAGTAGCCCATGTGATATAGTAAGGGCGAGGGCCCCTCGGCACCATTTTCAGGACTAGCAGCCAGCAAACCTTTGCCCTTACTATGTCAGAGGACCTACCGCTGCCATTGCTCCACCCCACTAACATAGTAAGGGCAAAGGGCCGTCGGAACCCATTTCAGTGCTCGCAGCCGATGGACCAATGCCAATACATCGCTCCCGGACCACTCCTGAACGCCCGCTCCACCGACAGACATTTTTATCAGGTCTCGGGGGGTCTGGAGGGTGGGGGGTGGTAATGAATTTATTGCGAACATCTTGGGGAGGGGTCAAGAGGGGGGCAGGTTTCATTCATTCAGCAACTCTGGGGGGGCAGGGGAGTGGGCTACTGTTTTTCACAGGGCTGGGGGAGGGGGGGCAGGAGAGTGTGGGGTGGTTAGTTTACAAGAACTTTTCTCATACGGTTGTTTTTTGGGAGAAGGGGGAGGTTCACACACAAATACATACACTAAACTTGCACGATCTCAGGAACGCACCAAAATAGCCCTCCCCAGACCACAAAACAAATTTGGAAGTGCAAATTTGGTTAGGCACTCCCCTATTTGGCTACATAATGCACACAGACGTCCAAGGACAGACCACATGTAGCACCAACAATTTTAATTTCCCAGGTCTTGGGGGGGGGCAGGAGGGGGGGTATTATTTGATTTAAAGGGTTGGGATTGGGGGGGGGGGGGTTTGGAGTGGGGGGGTTCCCACAGAAATAGAAAGACAAAAGTTTTCTGATCTGAAGGGTAGGCAGTAGGCGGGGGGAGGTGACAGTGAGGGGAGGGAGAATGAGGGGGGAGGTAAGTGTCATGGGAAGGGAGAATGAGGGGAGAGGTGAGTGTGAGGGGAGAGAGTTGGAGTGGGGACAGAGGAGGGAAGGGGGTGAGTGACCAAAGGAGAGGAGGATGAGTGACTGAGGTAAATGAGCAAGGGGAAGGGGGAGGGAGGGTAAAAAACCTGACTCTGCCACTGCAAAAGGTGGCCGGGTACCACTAGTGTATTAATAAAGTATTCTTTCTGTATTAGAGGTATCAATTCCCTCTTCCTTTGATTTTGTACTGAGTTTGGCAATGCCAGTATGTTATGTTTAAGCTTTTCAGAAAATAAGAACATTTTTTTTTTATATAAAAATGGTTATAATGTTTTTGAAAATAGGGTCCCTGGTTTTCTTTGTAATTTGGTCAACTTAAAGTAAACTTTTGCTTTGCAGGTTGGGCACAACAGCCCATCTGGTGCCTTAACCTTTTCTTTACAGGATGCACACCACAGTGGGAGTGATTAATTGGAGTTTAGAAGAGTTAATCATTTTTCTCTTCCCAAGTATTGGCAGAGACATCAGTTTATTCTGCCTGAAGTGTAAAGTATGGGGGCCAAAAGTGGGTTTTATCCCTTTCCAGTGTAAGATTTATCTCCCATTGGAGCTGGGTGCAATGTACTCCTCATTATAAAAGAATGGTGAAAACATTCAGTGCATTTGGAAGGTGGCAGCACCCACTAGTGGCCAGCTGTGGCAGGGCTGGCCTAAATGGGTCTATTCCACAGTTCAACTTTACTTGTGTGCTGTTACAATGTCTTAAAGGAATTTTCTCACTATTAAATTATAGGAAGGTATTAGCCATCCAGCATGGAAGTGCCTACACCAGATGTAGAACCTATCTGGACCTTGGATCTAGTCCAGGACAGACATGGGGGTCTTGCTGGTTCAATTGATTATGGGATGTGTAGTAAAGGTGATTATAAAAATTAATGCAATGCAAAAAACAAAAAAATTACATGGTATTTTTGTGTGTTCCACATCGTAAAATCAATTTACAAGTCTTCAATTAAGCCCAGATTTTCACTCTAGAGAGGAGGAGGTATAAAAGAGACCACTTTTTAGATTACTAATAAACCTTGCAACAGTCTAGAACAAATAGGGAAATAATTAGGGAAGTACCCATTCATAGACAGCCCTCCCACTAGCAGAGCTGTAATGGATATCTTTGGTCCTGAGGTTTTATAGCAGAGCTCTGCAACAGGCTCTGAGGGAAGTCTAAATTGAGAGTGAGCATGAGAGGCTGTATTTTCCAAAGTTGATTTTGGGCCTACCTGGATCTTCAGAAACCCTCCAAGACCCCTCCAGGATAGGTCAAAGGGGCCCCACTGCTGTACTATCCACACAAGGTGCAGCGTGCCTGCTCTGTGACTAGTTTTGGGATCTTTGAACTTTCATTTAGAGGAGCCCTGTTGAAGGCCTGGGCCTTTCTGAAGCTCAGGGACTGGGGAAACTCTAGGCTGAAGATGCCAAGTGTTTAGGGAAGATCTGCCCAATGAAGGCGGCGACCAGTTGCAGCAGATTCCCGCAGTTATTTAAATTGGGGAAGAAGATTTGGTTTCTAATACCTAGGAGGAAGTGTTTTTCTGATCCTCTTCCTACCCATCAAGGGGACTGGCAAGAACTACAGTCCACAAGGATTACTACCACCAGGGATCCCACACGAAGATTAATCAACTAACTGTGAGTAAAAGATCTGTATTCAAGGGAGGACACTTATCTAACATCCACAAATAGTCTTGACAGATAGAGATGTGTATCATTTTCATATATCGTATTGGTTCGTAGTTAATTTTTTCCACATTTTGGGGTTTTTTTTTTTGTATTTCACTAATTTCATGTTAGTGCACACTCCCGTTAGCGTGCATTAATATGAAATTCAAAATTTTCCCAAATGTCTGCAAATTATTGTTCGTTTCAGGGTGCTCCTGAAACAGGATGAATTAGACAATTTCATTTAAATTATCTAATTCTTCTAATACAAAATCACATCTCTAATAGCAACATTAACTCTGCCAACATTATTTTTTGTGCCTTCTGGGAGCAGTTTCTTCTCACTTTAAAAGGGACCATAATCTGTGGATAACAACCATACCATCAAATACAAAAGTGTTGATGGATTCTTGGCCTAATAAAGATTAATGCACAAATAGAGGACAAAAGATATGTATTTAAGAGAGGAATGCACACTGAAAATGAGGAGTAAACAACACACACATGCAAATAAATATCTAACTAAAGAAATGTGTGGCACTAAAATGTAGCTGTTCAACACAAATATCTACAGTTTTATTTGTTTAAGGCCAGCTGGAAAAACACTTAGTTTACAATATACACTTGTTAGTACGGAAGGAAACCCCGACATGGCCGTGTTTCATACTGAGGCTGCGTTAGGGGGGCTGGCAGGTATTCACATCAAGCAACGGTAAGGCACAGTGTATAAATCCTGGACCTGCCACAGCCACTTAGTGCTGTGGCAGTCTTCCGAAAAAGGCTAATGCCACAGGCTCTGTCATTTGTCCATGGCGAAGAAATTTGTAAGTGTCCGATATTTATCCATAGAAGACAGGCCCATCAAATGGTTCGCTTTTCATGGAGAAGTCAATATCCTTAGGAAGTATGAAACTGACAAATCATATTGAAGAGGCTTTCAATGACAACGTATCCTGCACGATTTTGAATGCAGTCTATGCAAAATCTTTACTCTTACTCATTCTCCAACCACCCACTTGCCACCCCACATTTTTCAATACTTGAATGCAAGATGGTTGGCTACACATTTTGCATACATGTTTCAAAATGTGTAGTCCAAAAACGGACACACATACCTGACAAATTTCACTTCATATTTCCCATACTGCTACTGCACTAGAATTCCTGCTGCTGTAATGGCCCAAAAGGACAACCATTCACCACAGCTACAAATGGCT
Source organism: Rhinatrema bivittatum (assembly GCF_901001135.1). Lineage (NCBI taxonomy): Eukaryota > Metazoa > Chordata > Amphibia > Gymnophiona > Rhinatrematidae > Rhinatrema > Rhinatrema bivittatum. The sequence goes on from NC_042619.1 coordinate 162,403,970, forward strand.
GTTGACTGGTACCCACTGCTGCCTAAGATGGCTCTCCTCTTTCTTGCTGCCCCTCATCCTCTACACTGGCATGGTGATGTATTCAGATAAGCCTAGGCCTCTGGAATCTCTCCCCCTTAGTATCCAAGTATGCTCTCCACAGTCCTCTTAATACCTCACTGAATGCTGGATCCATTGGTTGTCCTTCATGTCTTACTCCCCGGAAGGTAACCAACCACATCCTATAAAACTGCAACCCCTTCCTGGACCTGCGTTAACCCCCCCCCCCCCCCCCCACCCGGCAAACACACACACACACACAATCTCATCTGAACCAGCCATATTCACATCCACTCCTGACCCCCTAGCCTCACTGTGACCCACCCCTTTGTGGTGCCCTGCCCCTGCTCTGCTCCTTGACTGATACACTACCCTCCTAGTGCCTAAACTTGAACCCTTTCCCCCTGCTGCAGCCTCTACACTAATCTCCCAGACATCTCAAAACATTTGCTTTGCACTACAACCTATCTCCTCTCCATCATTGATCCACAAACTGCATCAGTCATTAAGTCTATAGATGCTCGCAAATGTGGGCAGCATACCTGCTCTTCGACACCCGTATTACAACAGCATTCCCCTCTGCTGCAAATGCTCCTAGCTACCACCACTGCATAACATACTGAAATCTACCCCCAGACAGATTCCTTGGCACATTACATACCTTTATTTTTTTAACTACTCCTTGAAACAGGAAAAGCACTCAGTCACCCCTACACTTACTCCTAACACAGCCAGCCAGTCACCAGACAGCTGCTACTTTTAATGGGCAAGGCGAGAAAATGAGAGAAATCTTCTGATTCCCTGTCCTTCTCTCTTCTCATCCAACTCCCCCAACCCCATTATACACAGGGGCCAGCCCACCAACCATAGGTTGTGTCCTTTCTCAGCTGCCACAATTCAAACCGCAACACCTCTACCATACAATCCTCCCTCTCAAAGCTCCCTTCCTCCCACTTCTGACCCCTGCCTTCCTGTCCCTGGGATGCATGGAGAACTAATCACAGTGGGCATCTACTGTTAGCTTGTTTCTCTTGGCGACCAGGACAAAGATTTTTCTACCTCCTCATGAATATTTACTTTTTTATTTATTCTAAATCTAATTGATAAAAAGAACAACTACACCTTGTTTTGTGAAATAAAATGTCTTCTTCAGAACATCATTTTAAATGTATAATGCAGAAAAACCAGACCATTGCCATTTCAGAATTTCAATATGTACTATATTAGGAACCTGACAGCTTGATTTAGTCAGAATATCTTGTCAGTAACAAAGCTGAACCACTGTGAGTCTGAAAGAATTTCATGAAGGTGCTACTATTTCAAAATATGTCTCCAGAATTCTAATTCAAGCTAGAAATATTGTCAATATGATCAAAAGCAAACTCTTTCTTAAAAATCAATAACATCTAGCTAGATATTGGGATGATTGACAGGTCTTGTTTAATAAAACCCATTAGATGAAATCTCAGTGGAAAGATATTTCTGTTCATTGATATACCATTCTTAGTCTAAATGAGAACACTTGTTAAATGCTTTAGAAAATATCTCTTGTTTGACAGCTATGATCCCAAATCAACTGCAGTTTTGATAACCTTTGTAGTAAACAATTCTGGCAAGTGTGGTATCCTCCAGTAAACAAATAAAATTCTGATAGAAATTGTTATTTTTCCTTTATCCTTTTATATGTTTGTTAATATTTAATCATCCTGTTCTTTTTATTTTAAGTAAGCTTTGACTTTATTTGCTATTATTCTATTGTTATTTTTTTTTATTGTTTTTGAACTGTTTTGAATATGTATTTTTAACTTTGTTACTATTCCATATTCATTTTATTTAATGATGATTGTATTTTCTTTCTTTGATTATTGTATCCTCCTATGAGTTATGGGGAAAATGGGCTAGAAACTGAAAAAGAAAAGTAAACATGCTATAGAGTCCCTTAGCAAAGAAGACAAGCCCATAAGGCAAAACTAAGGTCCAGGCCAAGGCCAGAAGCCAGAAAATCCAGAAAAGACAGGATACATTCCAGGACAGCTTAAATATGAACATATATAGTATATATTGAGTACTTTCACAAAAGAGAAAGGAAAGAAAAGAGTCACTGAAATTTCCTAAAATATTTTTGTGTTTAAGGCATCCACTGGGCTTAGGTAACTGGTGGGATGAGTAAGTATGAATAGATAGACACTGGCTAAGGGTGTCTAGCTTTTAAAGTGGTAAAGTATTAATGTGTGATTGGGGGACAAAAGGAAACATGAGATACAAGGTAAAGAAATGTGCAGATGAAACTGAATATACCTTTGTGGTATTTGCGACTTAGATTGACCACTGTTGGAAACAGTATACTGGGATTGATGGACCTTTGGTCTGACACAGTCTTATGAGGCAGAAGGAATTCAAAATGCTAGGAAGTATGAAGGGTTTATGAGTGATATGGAATATTTAATCAGAAAACTCTCCTCAATGAAATTCAGGAAACAGAAAGGCTCTGATCCTCTTAAAAGTATAAATTTCCCCCTAAAACCATAAGTCAGGAACCTGGAATTAATTCTAGATTTCAAGCTCACAGCTGGAGCCACAGCCCACCTTCTACTGAAAAAGTACCCCTCTTTGATCTCTGGAACCTCAAGTCCCTGGCTTTGTTTCAACCTGGGCTCATCTGTATAGCATTCCCAGCAGCCCTCAGGAGAGGACTCCAGAGGTCACAGTGAGTGATCATGATTTCGATATCCACAGCCTCAGCTCCCAGCTCCCAGAGGTCTTGCATGCCTTGTAGCAGAAGAGAACTGAAAGTGTGAGCCTAATTGTGTGTGAAACTCAAACCTCTCAATCCAGTGGAAGCATTGAAAGGAGAAAATTGTCTTGCTGGTGGCTGAAGAAGTTTGGTAAGTATTGTTTTGGGAAATGTTAGGACTTAAAAATGTTTGGGGAGAGATGAAATAGTAGGTTATATTCTTTAAAATGTGTGTGTATGAGATAAAAAGTAAACTAAGGGAGTTAATTCTAGTGTCTGTCATTCCCTCTCTCCCACCCTGCTCAGGCTTTTCCTTTGATTTATAGGCAAGAGACACTCATTAAAAATCAGTCAGACTCTTATCTAAATCACACTATTGCACAGCCCTTATTGAGAGTTTAATCATCCCCTTCTAGGTCATTACCAGATTAATAGTGAATACACCAATACATTTAATGGACTATAATTGTATGCATTCCTACTCTCATAGCAACCTAAGCTTAACAAAGAACTCAACAAAATTAAGATGAAGGCATCAGTCCAGCAGCAAGAGAGGGGCCTTTACCAGTCAGTGAGAGGTTATGTGTGTGCACTGGGTGCAAAGAGCTCCTGGCTCTAAGAGAATGAGTCCAATCTTTGGAGGCTAGAATGGCAAACCTGAAGGAGCTGAGACAGATGAAGAAATATATAGATGAGACCTTCAGAGACATAGTAGCCACCCAAACTCCAATCTGCTAGCACTGGTGCTGCCTTGGATCAGGAAGGTCTCCTGGTCAGAGAGAATCACCCTGTGTAGCAGGAAGTGATCCTGTAGCAAGAACTTACTCTCCAGGTGATGCATTGTCCTCTCACACAGAGGATGAATCTGTCAGGGCTACTGCCCAGGAGGGAAGGCTTAGGTTGGCTGTCATAGTTGGTGATTCAATTATTAAAATGTAGCGGCTATAGGACATGAGGGCCACATGTTATCTTGTGTGCCTGGTGTGAAGGTGGCATACCTCATGCATCACCTAGATAGGATTTTAAACAGTGCTGGGGAGAAGCCAGCTGTTGTGATACATGGATACCATGACATAGGAAAGTGTGGGAGGGAAGTTCTGGAAGCCAAATTTAGGGTTTTAGGTAAAAAGCTGATATCCAGAATCTCCAGGGTAACATTCTCTGAAATGTTCCCTGTTCCACATGCAGATCCACAGAGGCAGGCAGAGCTCTGGAGCCTCAACACATGGTTGAGATAATAGTACATGGAAGAGGGATTCAGTTTTGTAAGGAACTGGGCAATTTTGGGGGGAAGGGGAGTCTTTTCCTAAAGGATGGGCAGGTGCTAAGTTTTAAAAAGGAGATAGAGCAGCTTTTAAATTAGAACAAGGGGAAAGCTGACAGTCATTCAGCAGTGCATGGTTCGGAGGGAATTATCATTGACAGATACTAATGAAGCAGGAGAGTTACAGAATTCCAATAGAGAGGTTTCTATAAAAGCAAAAGTACTCCATGTGCCTATCAACTAGAAATATGTATGCCAATGCCAGAAATCTAACAGGCCAATAGAGTAAAACCCATGGGAGATCCGGCGCTCCGAGGCGAGCGCCCGCTCTCCCGACACACGCACAGGCCACTCTCCTGTGCGCGTGATTTAGTATGCAAATGAGGGTCCATGGTAAAAAGAGGCGCTAGGGACACTAGCGTATCCCTAGCGCCTCTTTTTTGACAGGAGCGGCAGCTGTCAGTGGGTTTGACAGCCGATGCTCAATTTTGCTGGCGTCGGTTCTCAAACCCGCTGACAACCACGGGTTCGGAAAATGGACACCAGCATAATTGAGGGTCCATCTTCCGACCCATGGGCTGCGTGCCAATTTTACTTTTTTTTATACTTTTACATTTTTTTTTAATTTTGGGGCCTCCGACTTAATATCGCTATGATATTAAGTTGGAGGGTGTACAGAAAAGCAGTTTTTTATGCTTTTCTGTACACTTCCCCTGTACTGGCAGACATTAATGCCAGCCTTTGGCTTCGCTGCACATTTTGCTTTCTGGATCGCGCGGGAATAGGGCCATCGCGCGGGAATAGGGCCATCAACATGCATTTGCATGTTGTGGGTGCTATTAGTTTCGGGGGGGGGGGGGTTGGATGCACGTTTTCGACATGCTATTACCCCTTACTGTATAAGGGGTAAAGCTAGCACGTCAAAAACGTGCATCCAAACGCGTGCTAACAGTGCGCTCCACCGGAGCGCACTGTACTGTATCGGCCTGTAAGAAAGTAGATGGGAGAGTTAGAGTGTATAACAGTGAATGATGAAATAGACATAATTAGCATCTCAGAGATCTGGTAGAATAAGGCTAACCAATGGGACAATGATGCACCATGGTACAAATTACATTGCAATGATAGGGAGGATCAACTTGGTGGGTGGGGGGGGGGGCTGCATTATGTCTGGGAGGGCATAGAGTCCATCAGGATAAAGATCATACAAAAGACTAAATGCACAGTAGAATCTTTATGGCTTGAAATCCCATGTGTGTTGGGAAAGAATATAGTTATAAGAGGATACTACAGTCTACCTGGCTAAAATGATGAGACAGATGGTGAAATAATAAGAGAAATCAGAAAAGCTAACCAATTTGTGTTGTGCCTGTCAGTCGCAGACAGCTGCGACCTTTGCTGCTCACCTTTCTTTTCCCTGCTACAGTGATTGTCAAGGCCATGGCAGCCTCAGCCTGCAAATGCCGCCTTCCTCGGCGTCCCCAGGATGGTGTGGGTGATCCCGTCTGCCATCTTGAGTCGGGGATTACTTAGGGCACGTGCGCGCACACCAGGCCCTCTCTTATTGACGTCATGGCGGGAACCTCGGGGGCGTCCCCTCCACATGACGTCACCAGCTTAATGTATTTAAATCAGCCAGCCTAAGCTTACTACGAGTTAGCAAGGACTTCCTTTCTGCTTATTCCACTCCATTCAGAGATGCTTCGCTTCACTACCTCCTGAGCTAGAACGCCTTAGGTACCCACTCCTCAGGGGCCTTGTTATGTTCTGGCTATCCATTCCTCGGGGGACCTTCCTGCCTGGAGATTCTTATCTTCCTGATTCAGGACATCGTGAGTTCAGCCTTCTGAATTCTACTTCTGCTTCTACCTCCTAGCTGAAGGAACTGCCGGCATACCCTGTGCCTCAGGCCACTACCGTGCTCATTCCAGCTACCCTTCTACACTCCATAGTAAGTACCATCATCTACTTCACTATGCTGACCTTCTGTACCTCTTTGTACTTCTACCTGCTGATCTTCGGCATATCCCACGCTGTGGGCCACTACCGGATCCCTCCAGAGAGTTACCATCAGGAGAAGTCTTCCCTGGCGTACCCCGCTCTGCAGGCCACTAGCGGGGATATCTGCATTGAGCTGCTTTACTACTTTGGAAAGTGTCTTTTCTCCATGCTGTGGGTATTTCCCACTATTCCAGTACAATAAAGCCTATTTCATCTGTGTCTGTCTCTACTGAGACCATGCCTATCGCAGTGAGTTCCCACAAGGCTCCTCCCTGTGGGTGGAACCAACTGTCACTACAGTCCAGGGTCCACAACCACACCAGACTATAACAATTTGGAAGTGTAGTGATAATGGAAGATTTCAATTACCTCAATATTGACTGGTTAAGTGTAATATCAGGACATGCTAGAGAGGTAAAGTTCCTCAATAGAATAAATTATTATAAGTCATGGAGCAATTGGTTCAGGAACCTATAAGAGCGAGAGCTAGTTTAGATAAAATTCTTAGTGGAACACAGGATTTGGTGAGAAAGGGAACAGTGCTGGGGCCTCTTGGAAATAGTGATCATAACATGATTGAATTTCAACTAATGACTGGAAGGGGGACAATATGTAAATTTATAGGTCTAACACTAAACTTTCAAAAGGGAAACTTTGATAAAATGAGGAAAATAGAAAAACTGAAAGATGTAGCTGCAAAGGTTAAGAGTATACAACAGAAGTGGAGTGCATTCCAGATATATTCCACACATTAAGAAAGGTGAAAGGAAGGCCAAATGATTATTGGCATGGTTAAAAGGTGAGGTAAAAGAGGCTATTTTATCAAAACTTGTCGTTCAAAAATTGGAAGAAGGATCAATCTGAAGCATAAGCCTTTACAGTTAAATGTAAAACATTGATAAGACAGGCTAAGAGAAAATTTGAAATGAAATAGGCCATAAAGGCAAAAGCACATAATAAAATATTTTAAAAATATATACGAAGCAGGAAGCCTGCAAGGGAGTCTGTTGGACAGTTAGATGATCAAGGAGTTAAAGGAGCTCTTAGGGAAGATAAAATCATTGCAGAAAGACTAAATGAATTCTTTGCTTCCATGTTTACTAATGAGAATGTAGGGGAGATACCAGTTCCATAGATAGTTTTCAAGAGTATTAATTCAGATGAACTGAACCAAATCATGGTGAACCTGGAAGATGTAGTAGGTCAGATTGAAAAACAAAAGATAGCAAATCACCTGGACCAGATGGTATACACCCCAGCATTCTGAAAGAACTAAAAAATGAAATTTTAGATCTATTAGTAAAAATTTATAAACTATCATTAAAATCGTCCATTGTACCTAAAGACTGGAGGGTGGCCAATGTAACCCTGATATTTAAAAAAGGGCTCCAGGAGTGATCCGGGAAACTATGGATTGGTGAGCCTGACTTCAATGCTTAGAAAAATAATACAAATGATTCTAAAGAAAAAAAGTCACAGAGCATATAAAACAACATGACTTAATGGAAAACAGCCAGCATAGACTTACCCAAGGGACGTTTTGCCTCACAAATCTATTACATTTTTTTTGAAAGGGTTAATAAACATATGGCTAAAGATGAACTTGTAGATGTATTGTACTTGAATTTTCAGAAGGCACTTGACAAAGACCCTCCTTAGAGGCTTCAAAGAAAACTAAATAGTGATGGGATAGGAGGCGATGTTCTTTCATGTGTTGCAAACTGGATAAAAGCCAGGAAATAGAGAGTAGGATTAAATGGTCAATTTTCTCAGTGGGAAAAGGTAAACAGTGGAGTCCATCAGGCAACTATATTTGGACAGGTGCTTTTCAATACATTTTTAAATGATCTGGAAAAGTAAAGATGAGTGAGGCGAACAAATTTGCAGATAATCCAAAATTATTCAGAGTAGTTAAATCACTTTCAATTGTGATACATTTCAGGAAGACCTTGCAAGACTGGAATATTGGGAGTCCATAATTAAGATGAAATATAATGTGGTCAAGTGCAAAGTGATGCATATAGAGAAAAATAACCCATGCTTAGTTACATGATTTTAGGTTCCACATTAAGAGTTACCACCCAGGAAAAAGATCTGGGCGTCATAGTGAATAATACATTGAAATCGTCAGCTCAGTGTGCTGTGGTGGTCAAAAAAGCAAACAGAATGTTAGGCATTACTAGGAAGGGAATGGTGAATAAAACAGAGAATGTTATAATGTCTCTGTATCACTGTATGGTGAGACCGTACTTAGAGTACAATGTGTAATTCTGGTTGCCACATCTCCAAAAAGATATAGTTGTACTGGAGAAGGTACAGAGAAGGGTGACCAAAATGAACAAAATGAAGGAATGGCTCCCTATGAGGAAAGGCTAAAGAGGTTAGGGCCATTCAGCTTGGGGAAGAAACAGCTAGGGGTGAGGTATAAGTTTAGAAAAATAAAAACACTTGCCATACCTGAGGGATTTTAAGAATCTGGGGTAACAGGGGAGTTAAACTAATCAACAAGATAGATTTCAAGGACATAGCTCTTAACTGGGTGAATTGGTGGACAAACTGGAGAAACTGGCAATGGCATGCCCTTTTAAAATGTCCCTACTTACATTTTAGAAGTGGGGTTTTTGTGTGCCCATACATGCACCTATTTAAAATTAAGTTCTCTGCTCCTCCAAGTTTAGCTAACCTTAATTACGTAACCTCCTTAGATATTTGTTACTTGTAAAGACTAATTTGTTATATGTAAAAACTAATGGTTTAATTGTTCCTCATATAATCATGCAATAATTGTAAAGCCTGTTGCTAAATTTTTGTTATCTGTAAACCGATGAGATGTTCCCAACGTTCGTCGGTATATAAAAGCTATTAAATAAATAAATAAGTGCACAAACACCTGTGCCAGGCTATTTTATAACAAGCGTGCATATGTGCATGCAGGATATACATTTCCATGTCTCTGGGCATGCGTTGTTGCACTTACACCAATGTGCGCCTGTGCCCATGGCTGAAAGTTACCATCCCTGGGAGAAAATATTAATGGTTTCAATTTTTCTTCACATGAAAATACATGGCAAACAGATCAGGACACTCTTTTTATTCCATTCCATTCCATTTCAGACAAATGGAAGTACAACAGGCTAGATTCATCCCCTTTACGATATTAGCGCCATTCTTTCTTGAATTAAAACATCCTGGGAAAAGATATAGAAAGTAGTGGCAGGGACAAGGTTAGGAGGATGCAATATTACAAACAATCCACCCTTCACTCCCTCAAGAGCAGAAACAATGGAAGAGGTAATAAGTGAAAAACAAGACACAAATACATCTTTTTATTGGCGCTGCAGGTCATGTAGCCAGTTGGAAACTAGCAGATTACAACTCTTTATAAACCAAATGAGCTGATGCTAACAGGCAGTGGTTGCCACTGTTCAACAGAGCCACAGTAGCATAAGCAGTTGTATGTTCATGCAAATTCTTCACTAGTTTTAGGCAAAAGATTTTTAATTTTGAAAGATTTTTTAGATTATTACAAAGCTGGCAATAAGACAAAGTACTTGAGAGTACCCAGGTGTTAATTTAAATATGGGAACATGTATATCCATCGTTCCATGATGGGATAAAGACAGAAACTGTTTTGATTAAGGAACACTATCCTACAGACAACTGAGCTTCTATTACTAGCATAGGGGATTTAATAATCAGACAAACTGGATGGGTTACTTGATCTTCATCTGTCATCATCTGTCACACTGTTTTCCAACCCTCTCCTGGAGGCACATCCATCCAGTTATATTTTCTGGATTGATACAATGAATATACATGAGATATATTTGCATATCCTGGATCCCTAGGTCCCCAATGAATGCAAATCGATCTCATAAATATTCATTGTGGATATTAATTACCGATATTCTGAAAACCCCGACTGATTAGGTGTGCTCCAGGAAAAGGTGGGAAAACTGTTCTATCATGTTACTATATGGCAAGGGTGGTCAACTCTAATTCTCAAGAGCCACAAATAGGCCAGGTTTTCAGGATATCCACAATGAATACATATAATTGCAGGTAAATCTATCTCATGCATTTTTTTGCAGAGGTCCTGAAAACCTGGCCTGTGTGTGGCTCTCAAATCAGCCACCTCTACTTTATTGAAAAGAACACTTCTTATTTTGTTATATAGATGAAATTAAATGAATATATACATATGGACAATGTGAGAGTTTGAAAACAGTAAACAGTCAAGGATATAAAAATGTTTGCTGTAGAGAAGAACGAGGAGAAGAAAGGAAGAGGATAAAACAGCTAGTTGGGTTTTAAGGATATCCACATTGAATATGCAAGACATAAATTTGCATACACTAAGGGGTAGATTTTTAAACATACGCGCACGCATCCATGTGTCTGCACTACCGGGCGCGCGCACATGGACGTGCAACTTTATAACATGCCTTCCTCTCTGCCTATACTCCCTCCCTCTTCCCCTGTCCTCCCCAACCCCTTAAAACAGCCTACCTTCATTTTATTTCTTTGTTTCAGAACTTACACCAGCTGCTGAGCTGGCGTAAGTTGCGTGCACTAGCAGGCTGCAGGCGTGCGATCCCCTGGCACTGCTGCAAAATGCTGCTGTACTGGCCGCCTGTAGCACCGCCCCTCCCCACCCCCTAAATTGCCCCTCCCTGCCCTTCAGACCACCCCTTTTACAAGGCCCGACTCTTGTGTATGTAATGGGGGTTACACATGTGGCCAAGCCCCTTCTAAAATGTGCGTGTCGAGCACAAGGCACAGTCACGCGCTTAACCCCCTGTATTTTACGTGCACGGGTGATTTAAAATCTGCCTGTAAAGGCTCCACGACATGCAAATTCATCTCATGCATATTCATTGCACATATCCTGAAATCTGGCTATGGTGTCTCCAGGTTTGGCAAACCCTGGGATAAAACCTGAAATAAGTAGAGATCTTGAAAAGGAAGCAGGGAAAACAGATGTTTACAATTTGGAAGAGTTAAGCATCAATGAGGTTCATATTTAAAGAGGGTTGTCTGGCTAATTGGCACTCAGCCAGATAAACCCCAGGGTTTTGAATTTTGAATCTGTTTAATCACCCCCAAGTTAACCATCTAAATCGCTAGCCAGTAAACAACTTAGCAGGATAAATCCAGAGCTAAGTTAATTGGATAACACTGATATTCAGAGTTCCTCTGTTAAGTTTTCCAGATAACTTTAGGAGTGACTCACGGCAATCCTAAAGTTAGTCAGATAAATAGGGATGTGCAGAAGGAAAATATTCATTTCTATTCGGTATTCGTTGCACCGGGACCCAAATCCATTGCATCTGTTTTTGGGGAAACCAGATTCGTCCATTAGTTGCATTTGGTATCATTTTCCATTAAATAGACTAAATGAAATAGGTTTAAGTAACATAACTCTCAAATGGTTTAGATCATATCTAAGCAACAGATATTGCCAAGTTCAAATAAAAGACGCAATGTCAGAGAAAATACACTTGCAAACAGGGGTTCCACAAGGGTCAGCTCTATCTGCTACCCTCTTCAACATATACCTACTACCATTGTGCCACCTGCTAGCCGGTCTAGGAATAACACACTATATATACGCTGACGACATTCAGCTACTACTACCCATAGATGAAACTATTGAAAAAAACACTACACTTAGCCAATATGTAACTCGATATCATAAAACAACTACTAAACCAAATGGAGCTAGTAATCAATATTGAAAAAAACAGAATTCCTACACTTAGAACGCAAAAAGAATGAGATCATCCAAAAGACATTCACAATCAAAAACAACCAAAAAATAGAACTAGCAGAGAAAGTACGGAACCTAGGAGTTATTATCGATTCTGAACTAAGCCTAAAACAACATATATCATTAAAAGTGAGAGAGGGATACTCCAAACTCATGGTTCTCAGAAGACTCAAACCGCTGCTAACAACTATAAACTTTCGTTCAGTGCTACAAGCATTGATTTTTGCAAGCACCGACTACTGCAATACCTTACTACTAGGTCTACCATACACATCACTTAGACCATTGCAAATTCTACAAAACACTGCGGCAAGAATTTTGACAGGAAAAAGTAAAAAAGACCACATCACAGAAACCCTAGCCGAGTTACACTGGCTCCCAATTGAACAAAGAGTTCAATACAAAACACTTTGCACCATACATAAATTAATACACAATGAAAAAGCAGAGTGGCTCAACACAGCCCTCCGCGTTCACGTACCAAACAGAAATCTAAGATCAGCTAACAAAGCACTTCTTATAATTCCATCAATAAAAACAGCAAGACTCACACAAGTAAGAGAAAGAGCTCTATCGCTGGCAGGACCCATACTATGGAACACCATGCCTTTAGAATTAAGATTACAAAGCGACAACAAATCCTTTCGAAAAAACCTAAAAACCTGGTTATTTAAGAAGGCCTATCAAAGAGAGTAGGTGAATAGTGAAGCCGGTGAAGTGCGAGATAGGAACAAAAGCAAGATGAGCGTAGCTGTATTTTATTTATTTTTTATATTACTTTGTCTGATCATCCATCACTATAAGGCAAAGTGACACTGATAAAATTAGCATTGCTTTTAATTCCAAAAAAACAAAAACAAAAACTGTACAGTATCTTATCACACTACATTTATCTTATGTTAAAAAGCTATGTACCGGACCGATATGGCACTTGTGTAAAGTAACGTTTCAGCATCATTATTTGTTTGTGCCTATTTGTAAACCGTTGTGACGGAAAGTACTAAACGACGGTATAGAAAAGACTTAAATAAACAAATAAATAAATAAATAAATAAATAAATAAAGTTGGAAAAACAAAAAACAAAAAAAACCCATCCCAACCCTTTAAATTGAATTAACTACAACCCCCCACCCTCCTGACCCCCCCCCAAGGCTTGCCAAAGGTCCCTGGTGGTCCAGCGGGGGTCCTGGAGTGATCTCTTGCTCTCGGGCCGTCGGCTGCCAGTAATCAAAATGGTGCTGATAGCCTTTGCCCTTACTATGTCACAGGGGCTACCAGTGTCATTGGTCGGCCCCTGTCACATGGTAGGAGCACAAGATGGTGCCGACCGTCCTTTGCTGCTACCATATGACAGGGGCTGACCAATGGCACCGGTAGCCCCTGTGACATAGTAAGGGCAAAGGCTATCGGCGCCATATTGAATACTGGAAGCCGACAGCCCAAGTGCAGGATATCACTCCAGGACCCCCGTTGGACCACCAGGGACTTTTGGCAAGTCTTGGGGGGGTCAGGAGGGTGGGGGTTTTATTCATTAATGATATGGTGCATTCATGGGCGTTCACCATATGTTTCGTGGACCCACAAATGCAACAAATAGGGACCTATATGTTGCGGATTGTGCATTCGTTCAAAACAAATACACATCCCAACAGATAAACGTATCTTCCTAACCTTAAGATGGCTGGATAGATATATTTGGTGGCATAACCACAGCACATTCATATTGGAAAGCAGATGAGAAATTTGGGGCTATCACCTTTATAGAGTTGAAAAGAAGAGCTTAGGTTGTCAATTTTGTTTTCAATTATAAGTTCAGTATGGGGCCGATTTTTAAAGCAGCACATGCCCATCCATGTGCGTGCAGTTCCTGGTGTGCACACATGGATGCACCAATTTTATAACATGGGCGCGCCAGTGCACGCATGTTATAAAATCGGATAGCCACATGCACAAGGTGGTGAATTTTCGCTAAATACACATGGCGACACAATCGGGCCTCCCCAAGTTCCCTCCCAGACTGCTCCAAATAAGGAGCAGACTGGGAGGGAACTTCTCTACCGCCTTACCTAAAATTCCTCCCTCTTTCCCTCTCTTCCCCACCCCCTAAACATAACCTAACTTTCCCCAGATGTTTTATTTTATTACTTACTGCTCCCCTGGAGCAGCAGTAATCTCTGCACAGCAGCCTGCTAATGGAGCGCACTTCTCTGGGGCAGCATCAAATGGCACTGTCCTGGCTCACCCCCTGCCCACCTCCCCACCCAGATCCCATACCCTGGCCAGACCCTTTGGAGAGGCCCAGCACTTGGGCACATACTGGCATTTACATGTGTGGCCGAGCCATGCATGCAGTGCGTGGAAGGCCTGGCCATGCGTGTAAACCCCGGTATTGTGCGCATGGGCCTTTGAAAATGTACTTGTAAGTGTATTCATATAAATCAGTGTGATGGGTATTACTTTACTTTTAGATATATATTACATTATTTCCATTTTTACAACAGATTATGGATCTCCTTTACTGGTTGCCCCAAGATGCGATGAGAGATCAGTCCAGAGTATGGCATACAAACTACAGAGAATTGATGACACCTTTTTTTTCAAGAATAGTACATTCATAGAAACATAGAAATGAAGGCAGAAGAAGACCAAACGGTCCATCCAGTCTTCCCAGCAAGCACATCATGATCTCTGCTGCTCTGATTAAGATTTAAAATACATATATTATCATTAAAGGAGGATTATTACCGATATGTTAAAGGATGTCAATATAAATGAAAATTACTCTCGGTTACTATCAAAAGTTATGATTTTAGAAACAGCATCTATTTTTAAATGCCCTTCATATGTGTGTGTGTATGTGTGTGTGTGTGTGTGTGTGATAACTAGTAACTTTCATATTTAATGTCCAATCCACATCACATTTCATTGGGAGATCCAAAAGGTTTCAGACTGGGGTATTCTGTTTCTTAATCCATATATATGTGAGGGCGCGTGTACATGAATGTCCAGGAAATGAGGCTTTATTAGTTCTGCATGGAGCTTTTTGCTATATTTTGATGTAGGAATGCAAGAGTAAGGACTCGGTATTTAATGCCACTGTAGACTTGACATTTCTGCGGTGACATATGAAGCCAAGCTCCAGTTGTTAGGGAGATCATTTGAAAGCATCCTGTTTAAAAGTCCAAAAAAGGGAAGAGTATGTTTTTAAAACAGGTGCTACCAAACTGGCAGTTTCCTATTGTAAATGGTAACAGGGTTCATATACATTAGGAGTGGCCAACTGCGGCTCTCAGGAGCCACAAACAGGTCTGGTTAACAGGATATCCACAATGAGAATGCTTGAGATAGAATTGCATGTGCTGCTTCTATTGCATACAAATGTATCTGATGCATATTCCTTATGGATATCCAGAAACTCAGGCCCATTTATGATTCTTGAGGACCACAGTTGATATACAGGCCAACCAATAACCATGGGAAAAGAACAAGGGGACATTCACCACTGAATAATTTGGGTTGGTTGTTTGTGACCATCTCTGATATACAGCAACATTCTTAAAAAATAAAATCATAGCTTCCCTCCTACTTCAGCTCTATTTTGCTGCTTAATAACTAAGAATTACATATATAAAAGAAGTTGGTGAAGTAAATTGGTACTTTATAATAATGATGTTATTTCTGGTGTAGTAATCATAGGGAAGTAGTAGTGTCTTTTTTCTGTAGGATAAGAGATTCAGCCTTTGACATTCATCTCTTTCATAAGATTAACGTAACACTTGTTAGAGGGTATACAATTTTCCTTCCCTAATCTTGCATGTCCAAATGATTATATTTGCACATCTTTTCAGAACAAATTATGTAGTACAATGAAGTCATCCTTTCTTATTTTAATATGAAATAAGTTACAAAAGTTTTATATTATTCTATTTTAATTCCATATATAGAACTTTAAAAAAAGCCTAAAGCATAAATGTATTTTGTTTTACCTTTGCTCATTTTTACTTGGCAGTCACTACTAGCTACCCCTCTTACCTAGATAGCACACTTGGATGACTCTAAGGATACCCATGCCAGTCTAAGGGTTAGAAGGATATAGGGGAACTGGAGTGCACCCTAAGGAATGCTCGTTGACCAGCAGAAATGGTAGTACTTGCCTTTTCTCCAAACTTGGCCTTGATTGCACAGTTCTGAATGGAATGCCCAGGCCCAGCCAGCTCTAAGACTCAGATTTTCCTATGTAGCATCAGGACAGCACTACAGTCCAAGCCATGGGGCTTGTCCCTAATAAATGTGTTCCTAAAAAAAAATTGATATAGTAAGCACATTCTAATCTAGTAACACTGTTTAGTACACGTAGCAAATGGATATTTTCAGTTTGAAAAAGTCTGCACATGGAAATATTTATATTAGAATTGGAACAAAACATAATTGGGGTAATAAAATAATCTTTGAAGATATATATTTTGCACAGTGCACATGATACTATATAATACGATAAAAATATTTTATTACAAATCAAACATACACTGTACAGTTACATAATTCTGCATACAATCAATTAAAAGATCAATAAAATAGTTTGTATTTGCTTTGATCAAAGAAAATGATTATTAAATAAATCAGTACATTTCTATAAAAGATTTTAAAAAAGATATATATATATCTATTAACAAAGAACATCAATAAATATAGAAAATACATGAAAAATAATCTTTGCTTTGGGCAAAGAACAGACAGAATAATGAATAACCTATTGTACTAAAGGCACAACAAAGGAAGAGGCAACCAGTTATTAAATCCTATTTGATTCAATAATGAAAATAAGTTCTATAACCTGTAAAGATAACATCCAGTTAAAGAGAGAAATGGCTTGTATTCTGTGGTGTCTGGGATTATAGAAAGAACTAATGTCATTATTGTACCTGAGATCAAAGGAGTTTGTCAGTAACAATCACAACAATATAGCTACCCTGCTGCTAGTGTTTCTTAGATTGCTCAACATTTACAGCACGTTTATTCATGTTCTGAAGAGACAATAATCCAACTGCATATATTTTTGCAAAGCCTCAGGATAGCTTTTACCCATAGGGTTTGCCTGAATAATCAAAGCCAAGCTATCCTGTAGATTCATCATTCTGCTATATTTGTATAGCAGCTTTCTGCTATATTTATAGCAGAATGATGAGGCGTGAAAAAAAAAAAGAGGAGGCAGCCTGTCGCATCACAGCGGTGAGGTTTCACCCACCGCATTACAGTCGCGCAGCACACTATCGCCCCCATGGTGCCATGAGAAAAGGTGCAGTTATTTCCCAGGGTGCTACCAGCGATAATGTGAAAAACATTATTGCCCGCAGCGCTGCCAGGAGATAACTCCACCTAAACCCCGCCCACATTCCTCCCCTTCCCCTAATTAAATATCACGACAATACCGCACATTGCAGAATAAAGAATGACCCTATATGTGAGTAGGTTGGCTTTTATTATTGCTTCACAATAAAATAAACCCCACAAAAATGTGCTTTTGTTTTCTGTGTGAGTACTTTTTCTTGGGAAAACTGCTTAGTTTTTATTGTGTAAAACTATGCATGTAGTTTCCTGTCCTGACCTACCCCACCCTAGGAATGCCTGCAAAACCCCATGGTTAAAAGTATGTGCTTTCTGGCATGCATGCATAATTTACCTGTGTTTAAGATGGGCAATAATCAAAAGCCCATTTCCTCTGGTAAAACAGTATCTTGCCCATGGAAATGGTTTACATTATCACCTTCTATGGGCATATTTTTTTTTTCAACTGTTGTGTTGGTACAAAATCCAAGGGCACTTTTAGACTGTGGACTTTCTCCCAGTTTTCAAAATGAAGGCATCTGCATGCTTTCACTTTGAACAATATCCCAGGAAAAACTGCTCACACATATTTACACCTGCTAATGTGTACAGGCAGTTTTTATGTGAAAAAATAAGTACATGGGAAGGGACCCTCTAGGCCCCCCACTATCTATTTTTATCTCTAGTTTAAGCCCTAGCATGGAATTAGGTAGGAAGTAGGGGTTGGCAGACCATCCGTTGAGGGCACCTCTTGTGAGAATGCCAAGATTGGCCAGCCAGTCTGAATAAAGACAGGCAGAGCATGAAAAGCTATGAGGAAGTTTTGGTTGAATTTTGGAGCAGCAGTTTTTCCCCATTGCTATGCCCCATAGCCTGATACCTGTGGAAGAGACAGTCTCCTGGCCCAGTAACAAATCGGTCTAGCAGGGAGTGGAGAAAAGTTTTTGAAAGTCTGTTTTTTTAAAAACTCTTTGTTTTTTAGTGGAGACTGGATCTGCCTTTGGAGGAGGTCAGGCAGAAGAGCTGTGGTTCCCCGCCTGCACTAAAAGCAGGGACAGCAGTGTCTTAACATCAGAGAAGAAAGTTGGCTTTTTGAGAAGATTTGTTTCCTATTTTGTTGAGAGGAATTTTTGCCACTAGTCCTGCTCCTGAGAAGAAGAAAGGATTTTGGATTTTGCTATTTTGACTTTCTAACCCAGTGGTATAGTGAAACATCATAAAAAGAGACAAGATATTCCAAACCCCACTAGGAGCCCATGTTCTATCACAAGGAATGTTGAGTCTTTTTCCAAATGCCTGCCTCTTGAAATAAACCTACTCAGAGGAGCAGGACTGAAATAAGAACTACATTTTGATATTTGAGAAGATTAATTGGAGATTTGTTTGTGATCGGTTGAAGATATGTGCATAAGCCCACTTTGAAAATTATCCCACCAAATCTATCCACATGCAATGACACTTGCTATAATGTATACAGAAATGTTGGTGGAAGTTGGCTGCATATGTTTTAAAATCCAATAATAGATGTATAAGTGCCAATTCCTCTCTAGCTTTGTCCTCAGAAATGTCTCCATTCAGTCCATGTAAATGTTGTATGAAAACAGGACAAATAATATGGATATTGCAAATTTTACAAAACATGAGAGCATGCATCATTATCAGTCATTCTTATCACAATAGGATGATGCCAGGTCTTTAAAGCCTTCATTGGCTCCCAATATCATGAAGAGTAAAGTTCTAAAATCTCATGCTCTTCTTTTAATCCAGGATAGGAGATGCCTCTTATTATCTGAAGTCTATGCTTGTTAAATATGAACTCAGTCAAAATCTAAGATCATCAAGAAAGGCCCACCCCCATTGTGTCAAAGATTTCCATAAGGTTAGGACTAGGGATGTGCAGAGCAAAATTTTATGTTCATATTTTTTATGTCCGAAAGGGGGTCCCACTTGCGGCCAATATGGACATAAAAAAAATCCAATGAGTTGGGTATATGTACATATGTGCAAAAAAAAAATTAAACCCCCTCACCCTCCTTAATCCCCCCCCCAGACTTACCACAACTCCCTGGTGATCGAGCGAGGAGTGAGGACGTCATTTCTGCAATCCTTGGCGAGAAGCATGTGATGTCGGTGGCACGTCGAGTGACGCGGCGTCACGTGATTCCCGGCTCGTTCGCGCCGGACGGCTCGTTCGGCCCAAAAAGAACTTTTGGCCAGCTTGGGGGGGCCTCCTGACCCCCCCAAGCTGGCCAAAAGTTCTTTTTGGGCCGAACGAGCCGTCCGGCGCGAACGAGCCGGGAATCACGTGGCGCCGCGTCACTCAGACGCGACGTCACGTGATTCCCGGCAAGTTCGCGCCGGACGGCTCGTTCGGCCCAAAAAGAACTTTTGGCCAGCTTGGGGGGGCCTCCTGACCCCCTCAAGCTGGCCAAAAGTTCTTTTTGGGCCGAACGAGCCGTCCGGCGCGAACTTGCCGGGAATCACGTGACGTCGGCGTCACGTGATTCCCGGCTTGTTCGCGCCGAACGAGCCGTCCGGCGCGAACTTGCCGGGAATCACGTGACGTCGCGTCTGAGTGACGCGGCGTCACGTGATTCCCGGCTCGTTCGCGCCGGACGGCTCGTTCGGCCCAAAAAGTACTTTTGGCCAGCTTGGGGGGGTCAGGAGGCCCCCCCAAGCTGGCCAAAAGTTCTTTTTGGGCCGAACGAGCCGTCCGGCGTGAACGAGCCGGGAATCACGTGACGCCGGCGTCACTCGACGTGCCGCCGACGTCACATGCTTCTCGCCAAGGATTGCAGAAATGGCGTCCTCACTCCTCGCTCCATCACCAGGGAGTTGTGGTAAGTCGGGGGGGGGATTAAGGAGGGTGAGGGGGTTTATATTTTTATTTTGGCTCAACAATCGCGATTTCCCACATATCGAACATATCTATGTTCGATATGTGGGAAATCCGATCGTTTATGTTGAATCAATTTTTTAAGTAAAAAAAAAATATGAGTTGCGTTTTACTAATGCGGTCAATCCGAATGCACACCCCTAGTTAGGACCCATAAGATATCATTTTCAGTTAGACCCCATGCTTTTGAACTCCCTCCCTTATGAGATCTGGTTGGATTAGAATTATCTAATATTTAAAAAGGAAAAAAAAACCCAAAACATTGTTTTTTGCATAGAACTTTGAAGCACTATGATAAGTTTGCCTATGTTCTTGGATTTTCTCTGTATTACATGTCATGTAATATTACCATGCTGTCTTGCTTTAAACCTGGGTTGTTGTTTTTTAATTTGATGTTTTTAGATGCTATTTGTTTTGTGTTTTATATCACATGTATATTTATTATTAGTTTGTAAACTTCATAAAGCAAGTACTTGGGAATGGTGGGTAATACATTCACAAACAAATAAATAGCATGTTCCATGTGATGTGCTAGATATCTCTAGGAAGGATAAATTGGGGCAGAGGGTTTATGTTATTTGGGAGTGTAACAAAGTTTGTGCGTTCAGGAAAGGGATCTGGGGCCTCCCTCCTCTCAATGAAGAATTTTAGATATAAGAAAGATGCATGTCTGAAAAAGTCCTTGACAGAAATGAAAATGTGAAAAGCTGTATGAATTCTCCAGAGAATATGTTCAGGAAATGTGGAAGTGAGATGAAAGGTGTCAGAGGGAATTTGAAATGAGGGTGGGAAATGTGTGTCTTCACAAGGGAGATGCATAGACAAGTTCTAGCAGCAGCATCGCCAGATAAGATTATTTAGAAATCCCAATTTGTAGATGTATGGCAAATATCTTTGGAGAGAAGTTATGTTAATGTTTTGGTTTCAGGGAGCCTTTTCCCAGGAAATGAAGTACTGTACAAACACTGAAAACCTTTTGTAATGACATGCCCTTGAACAGCAGGAAGAAAATATGATAACTACTTCAATGTTAATATAGATATACATTTTTGCTTTATGGTGTGTCTCTGTATTGACATCAGAAGTTAAGGACATGCTTAGAAGCATTCCTGCATCCAGATTTTTTACATGCATGATGTTGGTAGAACATACTGTATTTTGAAGGAAAGAGATAATTAAAGATCATTTATTTCTGTAATCAGTAGCTGAAGATATTCTTACTGATGCGTAAATCCTCCATATCTTTCTCCTAAAATATGCAGCATCTTCAGTGCTTTATTTTTGAAGCTGGAATGACCCTGCCTATATGTGATTTTTCATAAATGACAGAATTTGACAAAATCAAGGTCTTGAGATATAAAAAGCTGAAGTTAATAGAGTGCAGTCTTCAGTTAACTTATCCTCAAATGATTTTATAATCAAACCCATTTGAGTTTTAAGTACATTTGAGTAAATGCATTTCAACCTTGTTAAAGAAAAGGTTAAATGAAGACGACACTATAATTTCTACAAATATGTAATAGCTTTTCATGTCTCCATTTATACAAATAACTGCATTTCACGTCAATGTCATTTAGCCATAGAATTTATAGTTATTTAAAAGGAAAAAATACTGTCTTCTTATTTCTTCTCTCTGCTAGGGGCTGCATGCATTCCAAGATGTACAACTTTCTGATGTATTAGAATTTTGTATCCTCTCTCAGGTTAGTATTTCCAATTAGGTTTGTTTTGCACATATCATGAATAATTTTCAAAGGGTTTCTGCATGTAACACTGGCATATGCATTTGTAAGCAGTATGTACACGTGTATATGTTATTTTGGGAACATTGCGAGAATGCATGTATTTGCAGTATTGTGCAAAAATGTTAACAGAGAGAAAAAGGGATGATATAGGGGAAATCCAGATTGAGGTTTCAAAGTATACACATGATTGCTATTTTTTTTAAGTGGTATACATGCATCCATTTCTGAATTTTTATGCTTTTATACCAGTGTAAGGAACCTATGTTTTCCCTACCAGAAAGAAATTTCTAACTAGCTGGGGAGTTTCAGAAAGTTTTAGTGAAGCAGAAGTGCGGGTTTGACTCCCCCATGTTGGAACTGAAGTTGGTGTGATCAAAAAATGTATAACCCCCTAGCACCATCCATAGGATGAGGATTCCTTTTTAACTTTTCAGGGGGCAGGTTGCCCTATATCCTGCTAAATTTTTCTAATTCAGTTTAGAGGATTTTTCTTTTTACCCCCTCTTTTTATCCATTTTGGAAGCTGTTCCTGCGACAGCCTTGGTACCTCTCGCATAAAAGATTGGGGCATTCCTGTATGAGATAAGGATCAGGGATAGGGAAGATTCTGCCATTCCCTATCTCACCTCCAATGGATAGATCAGTCAGTGACCCAATGCAGAGGAGTTTCAACTCTGAGTTGTTTGTCTACATGGACTGTCCCCTCAGAAAGCCAAAGACATTTTTCCACCCTTCCTGTCTCTTGTTGTCCATTTCCAGATCTTGAGTCAGATTCCATTTTTGCTCCATTGTGTTCCACCTTAACCAGAGAGCAACCAGGCTGCTGTCACTAACCTTTAGGGGTGTGCATTCGTTTTGAACTTAAATGTAAAACGCAACTTTTTTTTTTTTTTTTTACTTAAAAAAGTGATGAGGCGAAAACGATCGGCTTTCCAACTTATTCAACATAGCTATGTTGAATAAGTTGGAAATCGCGATTGTTGATCCTAAATAAAACTTTAAACCCCTCACCCTCCTTAATCCCCCCCCCCCAAGACTTACCAAAACTCCCTGCTGTACCACCAGGGAGTTTTGGTAAGTCTTGGGGGGGGGGGGATTAAGGAGGGTGAGGGGTTTAAATTTTTATTTGCATGTATAGACATAGACTCAACTTATGGAATTCTCCATATGTCCATATTGACCGAAATTGACCCCCCCCCCTTTCGACTTATGGACTTATGAACATAAACTTTTGGTCTGCACATCTCTACTAACCTTTAAAAAGGAGATAGTGCAGCTTTTAAACTAGATGATAGGGGAAAGCCGACAGTTGCTCAGAAGCGATTGGCTCAGAATAATATATCTTTGAATGATACTAAGAAAACAGGGAAAATAGGGTATGCTAATATAGCGGTTGCAATAAATGCCAAAGTGGACCAGGTGTCTTTAAATAAAGTGCAGAGAGATTCCAAATTATCTCTGTCAGCTGATGAGCAGATTTTTAATACAAACAAAAAATCTACTTTGAAATTCTGTATACAAATGCTAGAAGTCTAAAAAATAAGATGGGAGAGTTAGAGTGTATAGCACTGTAGAGATGTGCATCACCTGAACCATTTGGTTTGGGCTTCAATTTCAGCCCACCACGGAAAAGTTCATTTTTCCCATGGTTTGGGCTTTTTTTTTTTCGGGGAACCCAAAATTTTGGGTTAACGCGCACTAACTCCCCATTAGTGTGCACTACTTTTTAAATGTTAGAATGCATTAATGGGGAATTAGTGCGCGCTAACCCAAAAAACACATTTTTCTGAAATTTTGGAAAAATCACGTTTGTTTTTCCCAAAACAGGACGAATTAGGCAATTTCATTGAAACCTTTCAATTTCATTGAAATTGCCTAATTCATCCAAAACGAATGCACATCCCTATAGCACTGAATGATCAGGTAGATAAAATTGGCATCTCAGAGGCCTGGTGGAAGGAAGATAACCAATGGGACACTGTGATACCAGGATACAAATTATATCAAAATGACAGAAAAGATCAGATTGGTAGAGGAGTGGAACTATATGTTAAAGAGTGCATTCAGTAAAACAGGATAACAGTTCTGCAGAAATCAAAATGCGATGCTGAATCTTTATGGATAGAAATTGCAGGTGAAAAGAGGAATAAAAAAAGTAGTGGGGTATATTACCGTCTACCTGGCCAGAATGAAACAACAAAGAGGGAAGCTAACAAAATCAGCAGTACAGTAGGTGATTTCAATTACCCCAGTATTGACTGGGAAAATGTTACATCAGCACATTCTAGAGAGGTAAAGTTCCTATATGAAATAAATTACTGCTTCATGGAGCAGCTGGTACAAGAATCAATAAGAGGGAAAACTATTTTCTAGTCCTTAGTGGAACACAGGATTTGGTGCAAGAGGTAACAGTCTTGGAGCCACTTGGTAATAGTAATCACAACATGATCACATTTGACTTAATAACTGGAGGGAGTAAATAAAGAAATCTAAAGCAACAGCATTTAACTTTCTAAAAGTTGACTATGATAAGGTAAGGAAAATGATTAGGAAAAACCAAAAGGAGAAACTGCAAAGGTTAAGAGTTTAAATCAGGCAAGGACATTATTTTTTTTTTATTATTTATTTAATATATATTTCTATACCGGACTTCATGAATAAAATTCACATCAGGCCGGTTTACATGGAAAAATCCCATCTTGAAAGCACAAATCAGACATATTCCATGCATTAGAAAAGGTGGCATGAAGGCTAAATGACTACCAGAATGGTTAAAAGGTCAGGTGAGAGAGGATATCATATTTAAAAGAACATCTTTTAAGAAATTGAAAAGGTATCTGAATGAAAACAATAGGAAACAGCATTAAGCACTGGCAAGTCAGATGCACAGCATAGAAAAGGAAGACAAAGAGAGGATTTCAAAAGAAGCTTGCTGTAGAAGCAAAAACTCATAGTAAAAACTTTTTCAGGTCATTTGAGGTAAAAAAAAATTCTGTGAAGGAGTCAGTTGGACCATTACTTGATCAAGGAGTAAAAAGTGCACTTATGGATGACAAAGCCAGGGAATCATGTGCTCTGGTTTTCACTGAGGAAGATGTAAGAGATATATCCATGCCAGAAATGATATTCAAAGTTGATGATTCAGAGGAACTGAAACAAATCTCAGTGAACCTGAAAAATGTACTAGTGCAAATTAACAAACTAAAGATTAGCAAATCACCTAGACTGGATAGTGTACATCCCAGAGTGCTGAAAGAACTGAGAATAAAATTACAGACATGCTATTGGACATTTGTAGACTGTAACATTGTCTATAATACCTGAAGACTGAGGGTTGCCAATGTAATTCCAAATTTAAAAAAGGGATCAAGAGGTGATCCAGGAAACTATAGGGATCAAGAGGTGATCCAGGAAACTATAGACCAGTGAGTCTGACATCTATGCCAAGCAAAATGGTAAAACTATCATAAAGAACAAAATTACTGAGCATATAGATAGGCATAGATTTAGCCAAGGGAAGTCTTGCCTCACAAATGTACTACATTTTTTGAGGGTGAAAATAAACACGTGGATAAAAATGAGCCAGTTGATATAGTGCATCTGGATTTCTAGAAAGCATATGACAAAGTCCCTCATGAGAGACTTCTTAGGAAATTAAAAAGTCATGGGATGGGAGGCAGTGTGCTATTGTGGATTTCCAACTAGTTAAAAAATAGAAGAAAGAGAGTAGGGCTAAATGGAAATTTTTACAATGGAGAAAGGTAAATAGTGTAGTTCCCTAGAGATCTGTTCTGAGACAGTAGTCTATGGATACATGATCAATCAAACTGATTGACAGGTGAGATAAGGATGACAGCAGCCAATCAGCATTCACTTCCGGTCCAAGCCCCACCTATGTCCCACCCACTCCCCACAGAAGTGAATGGGCATAGCTACGCCCCTCCTGCCTCCTTACGCCCTCAACCATACCCCCTCCTGGCCCCAGGCCACACCCATTTCACCCCTGGCCCCACCCCTAGCTCTGCCCCAGACCCTGCCCTTGCCCCCCCAATACAAGTGAATGGGGAGCCCCTCCCATTCCCTGCCCCCAAACCACCCCCTATGTCACAGGTGACTCCACCCACACCTGCCCCCAAGCCACATCCCCTTTGATGTCACGGGTATGACATCACCAGAATTCCACCCCTCAACACCCCCCAAAAACACACTCCCTAAAACACCATCAGAAAGGTTCTTGTCGCTTTTTTAAAAAAAAAATTATTTATTCATCTTTTAATAATGTACAAAATAAACTTTTGCATTGAAATACAGAGAATTAATACTTAAATAATCATCTATAACATATTTTCCCTCTTAATACAGAGGGATTATAATTAACAATTCCAGAAACTTCTCTTGTTACATAGGAAACAGTGGAGAGATGTAAACATTACTAAGGAGTATAGAAGAAAATTAAATTGAACTATTATATCTGAAAAGGCGAGTGTGTCGAGGAGACTGGAGTCAATAGAGAACTTCATGCGGCATTTAAATATAAGATTATTAAATTTCCCTATTGTTATGGGTGAGATTCCCTTATTAACCTTTAGGAAATATGTAATGGAGACTTTAAAGATCCCACAAGATGAGATTCCCGCCGTTAAGAAATTATTTTTTCTACCTAAAAGAAATAACTCTGTCTCTGGGATTTTAAATGTTCAAAGGTTGGACTTTCAAAATCTAACCGAATATCTAGAAAATTCTACTGTTGAAGTTGTGGACAGGGCTGTACTCTTTGTTACTTTTTTTGATGAAACTAGTGTTTCATAGATAATGAAAAATTATTTTAAAAATATAAATGAACCATAGTGCGGTGGACTTGTACGTGTGTACCCAGATTTAGCTACAGCTACGCAGCAGCACAGAAAGGCTTTGTTATTAATGAGATCTGAAACCCAAGCATTAGGAGCCAGCTTTACACTGCGCTATCCTTGTAAGTGCATAGTTAAACTGGTCAGAAACACTTATATTTTCTTCTTACCTGACCAACTGAGGGTCTTTTTGGATGGGAGGAGACAACCTAGTGAACCATAAAGGGAGTATGTGTTTTTGGGTAAGGTAATTGGGAGCCAAAGTAAAGTCTTGTCGCTTTTTTAATGCCAGAATTAATGGACTCTGGCTGTTTTTGATGATCTCACCGGAAGTACAGTACAAACCCCCCAAAAATGTGCTCCTAGAACATCCTGATGCCTTTTAATGATGACAGAGCAGGAAGTATGCTTTTTTCTAGCCCCCTCTGTTTTTAAAAAATTACAAGCTGTTAGGTGGCAGGAAAACTGTGGCTCATTCTGTAGACAAGGATTTGGTTTTTAAACAAGTGATTGCTTGGAACTACATGTGGTGAACTGCATGAACTGCAGGCAATGTATTTTTTTCACACAGGCATGATCAAACTTGCAAGACAGGTTTTGCAAGCCCGGGTAGTATAATGGGTACGCTGTCACTCAAACCCCCAAGCAAAACCCCCAATGATGTCACCAGAAGTCCACCCCTCCCCTCCAACCCCTCACTGTAGATAGGCATGCCCCAATAAAAGTTACCAGTGTGGTGGCAGGAAGCTATGACTCATTCTGTACACAGAGACAGGGAGAATCTTCCCCACACCCCTTCCCTCCTCCCCTCACTGTAGATACGCATGCCTCAACCCTCCCTGCCCAGCCCTAAACCTGAGCAGAGGATAATTGACAGCAGTGGGGGGTGTTGGGTATGGGTTTGCAAAGGTAAAACACAAGGCTTTAGTTTTGTTTTAAAAAAAGCAGACCTCTGTATTTACAGCCATATAAAAAACAAGAATGCACCAGCGGATCTTAAAGAAAATGTATTATGACCCAGGCTCTATAGGTATCTTTGCTGGTATAATGCCTCTTTTTCAGACGGCTAAAACATGTACACCGGCTGTGACCAAGAAACAGGTGATTGATTGGCTTAAAGAGCAAGATGCTTATTCTTTACACAAGCCTGCTAGGTACAATTTAAAAGAAATA
Source organism: Rhinatrema bivittatum (assembly GCF_901001135.1). Lineage (NCBI taxonomy): Eukaryota > Metazoa > Chordata > Amphibia > Gymnophiona > Rhinatrematidae > Rhinatrema > Rhinatrema bivittatum. The sequence continues at coordinate 162,431,768 of NC_042619.1, forward strand.
AAACCATAGTGTCTGATGTGGATGCGCAATGGCAAGCAGATACGGTTGACCTGATCATGTTTATGGTTATAACAGAGGCTACAAATACATTTTGATGGTGATAGATGTTTTGTCAAAATATGCATGGGCTGTGAGCCTAAAAACAAAAACAGGTCATGAAGTGGCCGAGGTATTTGAAAATATATTTAAAGGTGAACGTGTGCCCAACGAAATACAAACAGACAGAGGGAAAGAGTTTTTAAATAGCTCTGTGAAGAGTTTGTTAAAATACAGAGGCATTCATCATTTTGTGACCAACAACGATGTTAAGGCAGCGGTTGTGGAGAGATTTAACAGGACTTTAAAATCCAAAATGTGGCGATACATTACAGCGCGCAACACTTTTCGATATGAAGATGTGCTTCAGGCTTTTGTGAACAGTTATAACCACAGTTTTCACAGAACAATACAGGCCCGCCCCATCGATGTAACAACCTCAAACTCTCTGCGGTTCTGGAAAGTAATCTACGGCAATAACAACAAACATGAACCTGCTAAGCCTTTTTTAAAAAAGGGGGATCATGTTGGACTATCAAAAATTAAAGGGGAATTTGAAAAAGGTTATGAACAAACATGGACAGATGAGATATTTATAATAACTGACATTTTAAACAGGGGTCATAAAACAGTGTACAAGATACAAGATTATGGTGAGGAAGCCATTCAAGGTTCTTTTTATCCTGAAGAATTACAGAAAGTCAGCCCTCAACAGGACAGAATATACCATGTTGATAAGGTTCTAAAGGTAAAAGGGAGAGGTAAAAACAAGCAGTGCTTTGTGAAATGGCGAGGGTGGCCCAAAATATTTAACAGCTGGATAAAAGCATCAGAGATTCAAGACTTTTGATTTGAAAAGGCCTTGTATCATAAAAAGAAAAAAATGAATGAAGGGGGATTTTATATAACGCTGCCTAGTAACGTCTCTGTGAGAATATTTCCACAAAACACCAGCTCTAATTTCACCACACAATTAGCTAGACCTTTGGACCTACAGGGTCCGTGGGAAGTGGTTCTTGTGGAAATACAGTACCTGAACACATGGGATAATATTAAAGAAGACCATAAGTATGTTGTCACCATGGGTGAAGGAAGTACGGAGCATCACTTTGTTGTATGAAGAGGGTATTATGCAACCTGATGGACCAAATGAACCACAACATGAACAGTCTCCTCAAACCCATGCTACCACGAATCATTTATGACCCCAATATTCAAAGAACCAAATTAAAGTCAGAGGACAATGCAGTAATTTCTGCAGGGGGTGACTTAGCAACTATTTTGGGGCTAGAAGCTAAATCAAATATGAAGTGCTCGCTATTTCCAACCAATATCACAGGAGGATTTAATACCCTATACCTGTACACAGATACCGTAGAGCACCAGCTGGTGGGAGACCATTTTGTGCAGCTACTTCACTGTGTTCCCATTAAAGCAGGTAAGGACGAGTTTATCACCTTCACTTATGATAAACCGCATTATGTTCCTGTGAACAAGCAGCACATAGACACCATAACATTTGAAATAAAGACCGACCAGAACCAACACGTCTCATTTTGCTATGGGAAAGTGATCCTTAAGCTAAACCTGCGACCCCGGAAAACTATATTTTAAAATGGTTATGGTTAAAGACTACGGGGACCCCGGTGCACACAGAAATTACTATGCAGCACAGGCCGGTGAAGGCCTTTTGGGGTATTACGGTGCTCTGGTCATGTACGGGGCTGGGATAGATGGTATTTTTCGTAGTCTTTTTAGAAAAGCAATACCTCTTTTGAGAAGGGGTTTTGAGATTGTTAAATCTCATGTGAAAAGTGCAGCAAAAAACATTGCCAAAGATGTTATGGGCTGTGTCACAACTGCCGTTCTGAATAAAATGAACAATAACATGGACCAGGAGGGGTCAAGATTAGTGGTTATTAGAAGAGCTGTTAAAAGAAAGAGAACCAATCAACCGGGGCCTCCTGAACCTTTTAAAACAAAGAAGACCAAATGTGTCAAATCTCAAAAGACTAACCGCAAGGCTAAGAAGAGAAACCTCTTCACCAAGAAGCAAGATATATTCTAAGAATCTATGGCTTTTGTACATCAGGGGTCTGAAGAATGCTTGAAATCAGAACTGAATCTGTTTCAACTGGCCCCCACACAAACCAGCATAGAAAATTATTTATGTGGAGATTCCACCATTATCTGTCTTGTCAGAAACAGCCCCTTTAGATTTTTATATAGCCAGACAAGGAGAGGATTACCTGGATTTGAACAACACGTTGCTGTACCTGACCTGTAAAATTGTGAACGAAGATGGGTCCGATCTTGATGTAGGGACCAAAGTAGCTCTCGTGAACTATCCAATAGCCTCTATTTTTAGCCAGCTGGATGTCACTCTCAGAGACAGACTCATTACTCAGAGCAACAACTGTTACCGTTACAGAGCCCTCATAGAGCTGCTTCTCAATTATGGTGAGGGTCCTCTCAAGATACAGTTTACAAGCGGTCTGTTTTATAAAGACACAGCCAGAAACCATGAAGTGAGAGACGCGGGGTCCCGTAATAAAGGTTTTACCGAAAGAGCTGTTTTTACAGCCGCTAGCCATAAAGTAGAGCTTCTGGGACATTTACATAGCAATCTGTTTTTTCAAGAAAAGCTGCTCATAAATGGCGTGGATGTGAAAATTAAACTAACATGGAACAAAGATACGTTCTGCTTAATGAGCGGAGATGCCAATGAGAAGTACAAACTCCTTATTTTATCTGCAGCCCTCTTTGTAAGGAGAGTGAAAGTGTCCCCGGGAGTGCGCTTGGGGCATGCAGAAGCACTGCTGAGTAGGGATGTGAATCGTTTTTTGACGATTTAAAATATCGTCCGATATATTTTAAATCGTCAAAAATCGTTAGGGCCACGATACAATACCAATTCCCCCGATTTATCGTTAAAAAATCGTAAATCAGGGGAAGGGGGAGGGCAGGAAAACCGGCACACTAAAACCCCCTAAAACCCACCCCCAACCCTTTAAATTAAATCCCCCACCCCCCCGAACCCCCCCCCCCAATGCTTTAAATAAACTGGGGATCCAGCGGTGGTCCAGAACAGCGGCAGTCCGGAACGGCCCCCTCAATTGAATCCTGTTGTCTTCAGCCGGGGGTCAGGAGGCCCCCCCAAGCTGGCCAAAAGTTCCTGGGAGTCCAGCGGGGTTCAGGAAGCGATTTCTTGCCGCAAATCGTTTTCCGTACGGAAAATGGCGCCGGCAGGAGATCGACTGCAGGAGGTCATTCAGCGGCGGTCCGGAACCCCCGCTGAACGACCTCCTGCAGTCGATCTCCTGCCGGCGCCATTTTCCGTACGGAAAACGATTTGCGGCAAGAAATTGCTTACTGAACCCCGCTGGACTTCCAGGAACTTTTGGCCAGCTTGGGGGGGCCTCCTGACCCCCACAAGACTTGCCAAAAGTCCAGCGGGGGTCCGGAACGACCTCCTGCGTCGAATCGTTTTTGTCTATGGCCGCCGCCATTTTGCGGTGGCCATTTTGCAAAATGACGCTGGCTGAAGACAACAGGATTCAATTGAGGGGGCCGTTCCGGACCGCCACCGTTCTGGACCACCGCTGGATCCCCAGGTTATTTAAAGCATTTGGGGGGGTTCGGGAGGGTGGGGGATTTAATTTAAAGGGTCGGGGGTGGGTTTTAGGGGGTTTTAGTGTGTCGGCTCACGATTTTAACGATTTTCACGATAGTTTACACACCCAAACGGCAACAATACGATTCCCTCCCCCTCCCAGCCGAAATCGATCGTTAAGACGATCGAGGACACGATTCACATTTCTACTGCTGAGAGCTAATGTCAAGTATGCCGTGGACCGTGTAGGTCTGAAAGTCTTTAGCATACCGTCTGGTGCCCATGTGACTAACCAGGAAAACCTCTTTTTGGGACAATTACCCAAAATTATCGTATTGGGCTTTGAGGATAATGAAGCTTTCAGCGGTAATTACTCTAAAAACCCCTTCAATTTTAAACATTACGATATTAACTTTGCTGCACTGTATGTGGATGGTGAGCAAGTCCCAGGGAAACCTCTCCAACCGAATTTTGATAATGGTTGTTGTATCAGAGAATACATGCAGCTGGTTCAAGCGACGGGTAAACATTTGAAAGACAATGCTCTTTTGATTGATCATCAAGAGTTTTACCAAGGTTATACCTTACTGGCCTTTGACCTATCACCTGACCAAGAGTGCACGGACCACTACTCTTTGAATAAAACCGGTAATCTGCAGGCTGAAATCCGTTTTGCCTTCGCTTTGCCACACACGGTGAATATGATTGTGTATGGTGTCTTTGACAACGTGATAGAACTTAACCACAGAAGGAACGTCCTTTTTGATTATCTATGATGATGAACACCGTGCAGATCTTCCACATTTTAAAGAAGGATCCGTATGTTAGAAAATCTTTGTTGACGTCCTACTCAGTGACTGGCTGTCTGATGTACAAATAGAAAGGAAACCTGCAAGCTTGGTGGTAAATACCCACCCCCACGACCTTCTGGAGAACACTGGTTAGCAATATATGTGACTGAAAATGGCACAGGAGAATTTTTTGATTCCTATGGGCAACAGCCTGAAGCTTGTTCTTCCCTAAAAGTATTATGAACTTTTTCAATAAACATTGTGAGGATGTTTTATACAGCAGCAAACAATTACAACACCCGGTTATCTACAACCTGCGGTAACCATTGTGTGCTTTTCCCACATCAACGCTGTAAAGGGCTGTCTTTTTGAAAAATATTTAAAAAAATGTATTCCAAAGAACCACTGCAAAATGACAAAATGGTTTTACAATTTATAAAAAACAACAAACAGAGAACATATTGTATGTTAGGGATGTGCAGCCAGAAAGTATTTGTTGGATTCGGGATATGTATTCTTCGGGGCCCAGATATGTTGCATTCGTTCAATGGCACCCCGATATGTTGATACGTGCATTCATTTTCCGGTTCCCATTAAAGTCAATGGGGGAAGTATTTTCAGCATATTTTTGGCTTCAGAATTGGGGTTTTATTATCAATTTTGATGAAACATCTGGGGAACAATCATCAGAACAACAAAACAGCTCCAAGGTACTTAGACTGTGGCAAAGTGGACCAAAGTGGCATGAATAGCTTAAGGTAATTTAAAGGGGCAAAGGGGTACCAGGAGTGGCAAGAAGAGTGCTTTAATAAAGGCACAAAGCAGCAGTGAGAGTGTCAAAAACACACCACAGCTTCAAAAGAGAGCAATGATAACAGATGCATGAACCCTTGAAGGCAGCATGACAGGCAAAGTGGCAAGACAAGTGGCATCGACATCCTACAGCACAATGAAGGAGGAACATATCAAGCGGAAAGACTAGCACCAACACACTGAGTAACCATGATATTGGCCAGAACACCACAAGGAGTTGAGTGAGTCATCTGGTGTATGGCAGCAAGGCACAGAGGCAGAGGGTAGATACAGGCTGGTTACACCTCGGGAGAGTTCCCTTTCCTTTCTGCAGGAAAGGGCTCCCTAGAATAGGTTCACCCCTAGAGTGGGGTGTTTCCATTTGTGTCTAGTGAGCTCTCGCTGGTCTTTTAAAATCTGGTAGAGTTAGCAGATATACAAAAGAGAATTTTCAAGGCCAAAGCGGAGGAGGTTACCATGTAAACAGTGGTTCAACATGGGTCAGAGGGTAGATACAGGCTGGCTACACCAGGGGAGAGTTCCCTTTCCTTTGAGCCGGGAAGGGCTCCCTGGAATGGGCTGGCCTTTAGAGTAGAGTTCAACATGGGTCACGAGCCTTCAAAGCATGGCGACCTGGAGCAGGATCTTACTAAGAGCGTGGTCTCACTGTATTGTGTTTGCCACAGTCTAAGTACCTTTGAGATCTTTTCTTGTTCTGAACATGGGTCAACAGGTGGTAAGAAATAGGCTGCAACAATGGGAAGAGTTCCAGTTCCTTTGAGCAGGAAAGGGCTCCCTGGAATGGGTTGGCCCATAGAGTGTATAATGGTACAAATTGTTAGGATTTAAGCATTTGCAAACAGATTGTGACTTCATAAGCAAGACGGAGGAATTTATCTTCTCTGCCCTGAAATTAAAGAAAACTATTTGTTGTATTTAAGGATCCATGCTGTGAAGGATTACTAGTTTGAATTTCCAGAGACTGAGGTTTCCCTTTCCAATGAGGGTTCAGCCATTAGGACTGGACATAAGGCCTGGACGGACAGGCACAGCAGTCGAGGACAGAGGTCAAGCCCACGTAGGGACCTAAGGCCTGGTCGGACAGGCATAGCAGTGGAGGACAGAGTCAATCCCACCTAGGGACATAAGGCCTGGACAGACAGGCACAGCAGTCAAGGACAGAGGTGAATCCCACCTAGGGACATAAGGCCTGGACGAACAGGCACATCAGTCGAGCGCAAAGGTCAATCCCACCTAGGGACATAAGGCCTGGACGGACAGGCACAGCAATACAGGACAGAGTCAATCCCACCTAGAGACTTAAGGCCTGGGTGGACAGGCACAGCAGTCGCGGAGATAGGTCAAGCCTACATAGGGACAAAAGGCCTAGATGGACAGGCACAGCAATCGAGGACAGAGTCAATCCCACCTAGGGACATAAGGCCTGGGCGGACAGGCACAGCAGTCACAGAGATAGGTCAAGCCCACGTAGGGACAAAAGGCCTAGATGGACAGGCACAGCAATCGAGGACAGAGTCAATCCCACCTAGAGACATAAGGCCTGGACGGACAGGCACAGCAATCGAGGACAGAGTCAATCCCAACAAAGGACATAAGGCCTCAATGAACAGGCACAGCAGTTGAGGACAGAGGTCAAACCCTTGTAGGGACATAAGGCCTTGACGAACAGCAAAGCAATTGAGGTCAAACCCTTGTAGGGACATAAGGCCTGGAAAGACAGGCACAGCAGTTGAGGACAGAGGTGAATCCCACATAGGGACATAAGGCCTGGATGAACAGTCACAGCAGTCGAGGACAGAGGTCAAGCCCACGTAGGGACATAAGGCCTGGACGGACAGGCACAGCAATACAGGACAGAGTCAATCCCACCTAGGGACATAAGGCCTGGATGGACAGGCACAGCAGTCAAGGACAGAGGTCAAGTCCAAGTAGGGACATAAGGTCTGGACGAACAAGCACTGCAATCGAGGACAGAGTCAATCCCACCTAGGGACATAAGGCCTGGAAGGGCAGGCACAGCAATACAGGACAGAGTCAATTCCACCTAGGGACATAAGGTGTGGATGGACAGGCACAGCAGTCAAGGACAGAAGTCAAACCTTTGTAGGGCCATAAGACCTGGATGAACAGACATAGCAATTGAGGTCAAACCCTTGTAGGGACATAAGGCCTGGACAAACAGGCAAAGCAATCGAGATCAACCCTTTGTAGAGACATAAGGCCTGGACAGACAGGCACAGCAGTCGATGACAGAGGTCAAGCCCACATAGGGACATATGGTCTGGAGGGACAGGCACAGCAATACAGGACAGAGTCAATCTCACCTAGGGACATGAGGCCTGGACGGACAGGCAGCAGTCGAGGACAGAGGTCAAGCCAATGTAGGGACATTAGGCCTGGATGGACAGGCACAGCAGTTGAGGACAGAGGTGAATCCCACCTAGGGACATACGACCTGGACGAACAGGCAGAGCAGTTGAGGACAGAGGTCAAACCCTTGTAGGGATATAAGGTCTGGACAGTGGACGGTCAGGCACAGCATTTCAGGTCAGGCCCTTGTAGGGACATATGGCCTGGACAGTGGACGGTCAGGCACAGCGTTTCAGGTCAGATACATGTGCTACAGTGCTTATATTATTTGGAGCATAGGAGGCAGTTGGAGCTGCTGCAAGGGTTTCAACTGCTTTTATTCATCTTGCCATTCACAGGAAAAATTTGGAAACCCAAGCAAAGGCAGGTTTACTTTCAAAAACACTAGCATTTCCATCAACTCTGGTGCCAGCCTTGAGCGGTGAGGGCTCATGGTATCCACTGTCATTGAAAAGACACATTCACTGGGCACACTGGTTGGTGGACATGATAGATATCACTGAGCCACTTTGGCTAGGTGTGGCCAGACAGTGGACTTGTGTGCCCAATATGCCAGCAGATTTGTCTGCATGTTCTCTGTTGGCTCTGAGAGATACCATGTCACTGACAGCTGTGCTAGTATCTCCTTTGCTTGGGTGGACTGAGAGTCACTTATGCCAGCTGCTTTCTCTCTCGCCCATTGCACAACTGATGAATCTTTATGGGCAACATGCCTTTGGCTGTTGCTGACAGAGTGCTGCTCCTGCTTGAGATAGCAGCACAACTCTCTGAAGTGCCCACTGTTTCCACCTCTGCTTCACGCCTAATTTGTCTCTGCCTATGGCACTCCTGTTCATGGATGTTTGCTAACAGCAGGTCCTTCACCAATAAGAGACAATCGTACTGTAGGGCGATTTTCCCTTTCACACGGGGATCACAGACTGTGGTGAGCATGTAAGTGTTCTGTTCTGTTAAAGGCCTTAATCTTTCTTCCACCTGATGCTGCAAAATGTCCAGACAATGCGGCACCTCAACTCTCATTCCCTCTTCCTGTTTAAAGGCCCCCAAATGTTCATCCAGGAAATTAACTATAGGGATGATGTCAGCCAAGGTGGCACTTATGGAACTCAGCTTATCCATGACATCCTTGAAGGGTTGCAGGATTTTTACCAGCTGTCTCATGACTAACCAATTATGATGCCCTAGGGGATTCTGCACCCCTATGTCTATTGTACCAGAAAGTTCATGAAGGGGTTGTCTGCAGCTCCACTAACCTCTCGAGCATCATAAATGTGGAATTCCACCGGGTGGAAATGTCTTGAATGAGATGCTTGTGAGGCTTCTCCAAATCAGTCTGCTTTTTTTCGGAGAACCTGCCCCGCCTTCACACTTCTGTGGACGTGCGCTGCTATGTTCCTGCATTTCTGTATTAACCTATGCAGGTATTCATTCTCTTTGTCATTGGAATCCAATCCCAGAGCTGACTTCACTACCAGGTGCAGAGTGAGTGCAAAATATCAGATGTTCTTAAAGTGTCTGTTGTTTATTGCCTTAACCATGTTTGCACCATTGTCTGTGACAAAGAACCCTGCCTGAGGATTCCTGTCTCGCTGGTATAGTTGCCAGCCCTCCAGCATCTGTCTGATGCATGCTAGAATATTGGCTGTGGTATGGGCCTAGTCCGTCAGGTGGGTGTGCAGTAAAGCCCACCTCTACCCTGATACTTGTTCAGTAATAGAGCTGCTGCCTGCCCCTGCCTCAGCCAGGTCCCACCAGTGTGCTGTCAGGGAGAGGTAAGAGTGTGCAGCATTCATGGCGGTCCAGATAGCGCAGGTGAAATGCACTCTCCCCTCTGCCTTAGCTAGCAGCACTTGCATGTGCCTGTGACACTGCTTATACAGGCTGGGGATGACCTTTCTTCTAAATGTGGTTCTGGAGGGTACTTTGTAATTTGGAACAACGACCTTCAGAAAACGCTTGAAACACATTATCCACTATCTGCAAGGGCTGCTCATCAAGGGCAATCATTTCCCCAATGCTCCTGGTTACAACTTTTGAGGTTGCCTGCCTCCTACCCCGGGATAGCGTTACTGCACTCCACCCCATTTCCTACATGGTGGATTGTCACTTCTGCCACATGTCAAGGGATTGCTGGCCTGCACCTGACTGCTAGAAGAGGATGAGGGCGTGGATTGGCTCAGCTACTTTTGAACCACTTTATGCTGCTTGGAAGGGGTCCCCTGACTGGTACTGCCACCATCCCCAAATGGCTGTACACTTGTTGGGTGTTGCCTCTTCATATGATGTGTCATGCCAAAATTAGATAGATGTCCCATTTGCTTGCCTCTCCTAATATCCCTGCCACAGTAATTACACCGAGCAAAATGCGGGTCATCTGTCACTTTAAAGTGGCTCCAGATCACAGATGTATTTCATGATCCTTCCTTCTCTAAAGCCTTGGGGATGGATGTTGGCACTGGAGCTGAAGTAGTGGGTGCACCCTAAGAAGCAATGCCAGGGGCCTCAGTCACCCTCTGTGCCTGTGCTGACAGCTCTTCCTCCTCCTCCTCATCAGTTTCATCTCTCCCCTACTGCCCTGAAGTGGAGGCTAAGACAGGACTAACTGATCCTCCTAAAGCTTCGTCAGCTATTACTTCTTCCGTTTCTGATGAGAATCCCACACAAGAAGTTTTTTCATCTGAATCAGAAGCAAACAGTGACTGTGCTACATTGTCAACGCTAAGTGTTAGTCGAGACATCTGTCCCCCTGCTGCTTTTGGGTGTCGACATTTTGTCTGGCATGTCTCAGCCTCCCCTTCCCTCACCTCTAAAACTACAGGGTCAGAAACAGGTGGTGCTGATGGCGATGCATCATGGTCAGATTTCATTTTTTTCTGGATGGAACTGCCTGCCCCTCCAAAGAGTTTAGATTGTGACAGGTCCCTTTTTAACTATAATGGGGGAGTAGCACTAGTGCCTTTGAAGTACCTCCTCTGCCAGTCCCAATCACTCGACTACATCTAGCTTTCCGACATTATGGATTTAATGTCACTGCCTAGTGCCTACTTTCCCAATAATAAAGTTCAGTCTGGTAAACTGCCCACTACCCACTGTCACAGTGCCTTGTTATACACTAATGTAACATGTGTGGGGTGGTGGACTTCCGGTGATGACATACCCACAATGTCACAGGGGGTGTGGCTTGGGGTAGGGCATGGGCGGGGCCACCCATGACATCATAGGGGAAATGGTTTGGCGGTGGGGCATGGGAAAGGCTCCCCATTCACTTTTATTGGGGGAAGAGCATGGGCGGGGTATGGAGCAGAGCTAGGGGTGGGGCCAGGGGGAAAGGGGTGTGGCCTGGGGCAGGGGGGTGTGGTCAAGGGCAGGATGAGGTGGGAAGGGTGTGACTAAGCCCCCATTCACTTCTATGGAGAGTGGGTGGGGCGTGGGCAGGGCTTAGACTGGAACTGAATGCCGATTGGATGCTGTCATCCTTATCTTGCCTGTCAATCAGTTTGATTGATCGTGTACTAATAGACTACTACATGTGAGCACTGCTTTTTAATATATTTATAAATGACCTGGAAATGGGTACAGTTAGGGAGATGATCACATTTTTCAATGACACAAAATTATTCAAAGTTGTTAAATCATAAGAGGATAGTGAGAAATTGCAAGAGGACCTTGCAAATCTGGGATAGTGGGCATGCAAATGGAAAATGAAATTTAATGTGGACAAGTGCAAACTGATGCACTTAAAGAAGAGTAACCCAAATTATGGCTATACAATGCAAGGTTCCATATTAGTAGTCACCACTCAGGAAAAGGATCTAGGTATCATCGTTGAAAATATGTTGAAATCTACTGCATATTCAGCAGCAGCCAAGAAAGCAAATAGAATGTTAGGGATTATTAGGAAAGGAATGGAGAATAAATCAGAGAATATCAATGCATCTGTCTTGCCCCATGGTACAACCTTATCTTGAGTATCATATGTAGTTTGGTCACCACATATCAAAAAAGATAGACCAGAATTAGAAAAGGTAGAGAGAAGGGTGACCAAAATGATAAAGGTGATTGAAAAATTCCCCTATGACGAAAGGCTAAAGAAGTTAGGACTCTTCAGCATGGAGAAGACACGTCTGAGAGGAGATATGATAGAGGTCTACAAAATAATGAGTGGAATAGAATGAGTATACCTTAATCAGTTGTTTACTCTTTCCAAAAGTACAAAGAACAAGGGGCACACACTGAATTTACTAGGTAATACATTTTAAAAAACTAATAAGAGACATTTTTTTTTTTTACTCAATGCATAATTAAGCTCTTGAATTTGTTGCCAGAAGATGTAGTGAAAGCTCTTACTGTAGCTGCATTTAAAAAAAAAATGTTTGGACAAATTCCTGGAGGAGAAGTCCATTAACCATTATTAAGGTGGAGTTGCAGAAATCCACTGCAGCTTGGAATCTAACTACCCCTTTGGATCCTACCAGGTTCTTGTTATCTGGATTGGCCATGGTGGAAACAGGATAAAGGACTTGATGGACCTTTGGTCTGACCTGGTATGGCAAGTCTTATGTTCTTAGGTAAAAATACAAAAAGGCCAAGGAGGTTTGCTCCACCTGGACAGTCAGGAATTTAAAAGTCAGTCAAAGCCAAACAGGCAGGTTTTTTTCTTCCCTCTTTTACTTTCTGAAATTGAGCAAGTAATATTGGCCCTTCCACAAGGGAAGCAGGAGCAGTTCCAGAAATTGGTTCTAATTCTATATCAAAAGTTTAACCAACTCCTGGAGGTATTGAACCAGCAACAGGAGGTGCTGACACGGATGGTCCAAGCAATACAAGCCACCACAACATAGACAAGACTCTCACCTTGTTTTGTTTTTTTAAGAAACTTTGAGAGAACCGCTCACATGGCTGGCTTTCCAGAGATCACCTGGACCAGCTACTTGTCAAATTTGCTTACAGACAAAAGGCAAGTGGCTATTATAGCTGACAATCCAGATGATAGAACTAACTATGTGGAAGTCATAACCTCCATCTTGGAAAAGGCAAGTTATACTATGAAGACTTATTGACACCAGTTCGGGTGTGGCACCAACAGCCTGGAGAAAATTCACAAAGTCTTTTCCATCAGCTAAAATTGGCTGGTTAGAAGTGTCTACTGGCTACAGGAAATCGGGGGATCCAAGATGGCGTCGACCGGAGAGGACGTAGAGTTGGAGCTCCCGCGATTGATTTCAGAAAAGGTAACCTTGCTGTTTCCTGTGAAGGAGACTATGCCGCATACAAAAAGAAAAGGCAGGGTGAGGGAATGTTCTTCGGGTACTCCCAACCCGCCGATGTTACAGTCTTCAATCACGGAGTTCTACCCTCAGGCAGTCAGAACTCCAGAGAATCCCATGCTTGCAATGACCGTTGAGCAGATGCCGTCGCTAGCGGGTGAAACATCTTTAAGCCCTGGAGCACCGCTGATGCCCTCCCCCCCATTTGGGAACCCATCAGCAAGCTCAGAACTCGCCCAACAATGGAAGGCGTTAGTCGGGGTGAGTACATCCGAAGTGGACTTGCTAGAGGAGAACTTGGTTCCTAACATAGAGGGTGATGCAACAGCATCTACCCCAGTGGGGGGAGGGGAACCCTCTGAAAGCCAAGGTGCCATAGGAGGAGAAGGAATTATCCTGGAAACGCCATTGAAGATTTAAATATTCTGCTTCAACCGACACCCTTTCCTACTTTAAAACTGTTGGAAAAACCCAAAAATATAACGATGGAATCTTTATGGTTTGCCATTTCCATTCTCCAAAATTCTCTTATGGTAATATCAGAAGGTTTAAAAGCAACCCAGGACTGTTTCTCTAATTTAAAAAAGGTTACCGCTAAACAGACAAAGAGAATGGCTCATGTTGAAGAGAAAGTAAATAAAATGGAATCTGTTCAAAATTCCATTATAAAAGGAGAAACATTAATAAATAAAAGATTGGAGTTGCTAGAAAATGAATTGAGAGATACAAATATCAGGATTATACATTTTCCAAAATGCCACTTGATTTCACCGATGGAGCAATTCAAAAGTTACATGAAAGATATATTGAAGATTACTAGTGAAGAATTACCTCTTTTAAACAAAGCATACTTTGTGACATCGTTAAAAAAAGATCGGGAAAATCGGGAGGCAGATGGAGAAAATATATTGAATATTACTGAGTTTTTGGAAACTTCACAGCAACATCAGGTCGAAGGAAGAGGCACAATGTTAGTTAAATTCTTGACATCAAGGGACAGAGATATAATAATGAAAAAGTTTCTACAAAATCGATCTGTTCAATATTTAAATCAAAAAATCTGGATTTACCCTGATGTGGCAAAGGACACTCAGAGGAAAAGAAGATTTCTTTTATTGATACCACAGGTTAGAGCACATGGAGCTCAGATAATTCTGAGATTCCCATGTAAATGCTTCATGAGAGTGGAAGGGAATAGATATGTATTCTATGACCCTGAACAATTGGAGAATTTCTAGCAAAATCATCAGTGGACTTTAGAAACAGGATAAGATAGAGATCAGCGTTTAAATTAGTTAACTGCCTTAACCTCTGTATTTTATTAGTATGATTTTTGGTATTATTGCTCTAAGTGAATTGGATCCCCCTATCTAGTATATAAGTACTTGAATCAGGCAGTAAGATTTATGATGTTAATAATATTTAAATCACTATTTCCTATTTTTTGTTTTCTTGCTGACAATTTGATGTAACTAGAATTGTGGAAAAAGTGATTACTACGCCTGTATAATTTTCTTTTGTCTGGAATTATAGAAAATGTAAAAATTTAAATAAATAAATAAAAAAGAAGTGACTACAGGCAGCGACAAAGACAGGCTTCAAATTAGCCAACCAGCACATTGGAAGTGACAGACACCTTCTATCAGGTGCAGATAATGATTTATCAGTCATAGAGAGCGCAAAAGGAACCTGCTCATAAGAGGATAGTGAGAAATTGTGGTATTAAGAGCTTAAGACCTCAGCAGCTATCCGAAAAGCAGGAGAACTCTAGGCCCGTACTATGATCATAGATCCCCAAGCCTGTCAGTTTGTTTTCACTGTGGGAGAAGAGGTCATTTGGCTGAAGACTGCCTCCATGAAGAAAGTGAATTTATGGATATCAACCTGGTGATCCAGCCACCATCAGCTGCAAAATTTGGCATTGATAAAGTAAGACCTCCAGATGAGGGGTGGCCACCGGTGCTATACCCACATATGTACTTGTGTACTCCCATTGTAAAGCTACCTGGTACCTTGGAGAGTAGTATGCCTGGATGAAATATAAGGCTTGGGAACACAAGTTAGGTTGTCTCTCATTGTAACTTTGTGAATATTCCTTATTTGAATCTTAGTTAATTTGTGAACCCAGTGGAGCTGGATGACATTTTTACTTTAGCCTTAGTAGACTCTAAAAGTGGGAAAACTCTTTTTTGGAAGGAGCTAGCACAGAGATTCTATCAATTATGAGATGCTTACCTGTATACATGGGGATCAGTCAAGTGGTGCTAATCACTTCAACAGGACAACTAGAGATAGGGATACTTTCTAACCTCCCAAACCCTGTTGTCTTGGGGCATTACTATCCCCAATTTCAGACTCTGTCTACTCAGCTTATGACCAGCTGACAAAGCCCAGGCTATATCTATCTCATTGGGAAGCACCTTTACAAAGTAACAGGGAACCAAATGTATTCAGATCATGGAGGCAGAACTAGAAAATAAAATCTAAAAGTCCCAGTGTTTGGGGACTGCTACAGATGGAGTTCTGATGTTTATCAGTGACATTGTTTTGCTATGCATTTTGATATAGGTCAGAGAGGACTGAGCGTATCCCAGGGACTTTTAACTGACTTTTCAGAATGGATAGGCGAGAGTAACCTGAAAATATGCTAAGGAAGCCGCATTGGAAGTTAGCTCCCTTGAGTATGATAAGAAACAGCTACAGGAGTTAAGTGGAAAGGTATTCTCTGGCTTAATGATCCTTACCTCAGGCCCCTCTTTTGTTAAGAAAAAGAATGGACAGTCCTAATTTAGAGTGGGAAAGGAAAATAGAAATGTTAATTAATTTTCCTGGGAGGTAATCCAGGTAGAAGCAGGTGCTTGACCTAACAAGTCAAGCTGAGGAGCAAGGTATGTAAAGGAGACTCTCCTTAAAAAATTGGGATCAGATTCTTAACCTGGTCCACCTTAAAGACAGCAAACCACTACCAGGGAATCCTGGGTTTAGGGCATTTCCTCTGGGGAGAGGGATATCATGGCAGTCCCCAGAGCAGAGGAGATAGAAGTAGGATTTTATTAAAACTGTTTAACTGTGACTCATGATATTGTGTTGCCAGCCCTGCTAAAGTGATACAAGTTTTCTTTTGTGTTTTATTTTTGTCTGAACAATAATGAATTTTTGTGGAAAAAGACAGAGTCCAGATTGCTCTATCCTCTGGTAAGCCTAAAACTAATCAAACTGTACCACACGCCCCTACATCCTAGCTCTAAACCAAAGAGGATGGTTACATATTACACTGCAGATGAGCTGTACTAAATTATTCAAGTTTTCTGTATAAATGCCTTCTGATATCACCACATCATATACAGCAATAAAATAGGTAACTATCTCTACTTCCCTGCTACTGAATCTATATTTGAATTTATTTCTAGATTTTTCTACTTATTGGAAATAATCTTTCTCTGTAGTCTGAGAGATGCAGCTTCCCAAAAGTCCTGGTGTAAGCAATTGCCTTTAGCCACTTCTATGACACTTGTTGTTTCTCTGATGATACCCACCCCCCCCCCCCCCCCCCCCCCCCCCCTAAATCTTACCATCTCCTACATACCCAACTACCACATTTCTGTCCCTATAATTTCAGCTATTATTCATCTGTATCCCCCAATTTCTAGAGGCCACTCCTTCAGCTTATCTGCACATCAAGCCTCTTCTGGAGACATCTCTATGTGCCCCTTCTCACATCACATCACACACACACACACACACACACACACACAATTAACTCAAATTGCATATACCCTCATCCTGCAGCCACCACCATTGTTTATTCTGTTAAATAGTGTTTCTTCTCCATATCTCCTAAATAATATCACTACCTTTCTCTGGCCACCCGGCTCATGCTGTTGTAAACATGCCCATTGTTTATAATACATTATGGTGTCCCAGACCAATATTAAATAGAAGGAAGAAGAAACTCAAGATGTTTTTCACTGAATTCATTCCTGGAAGTCCTACTGAGTTACGAAAAAATATTCACATACAAGACCCACCCAGTCTACTCTCCCAGAGAAAGGGAGCAGAAAGAAGGGATAAAAAGAAAAGGAACAGGTACAAGAAAAAGATTCTTTAGTTTTAGTTTTTTTTTTTTTTAATTTGTATTTACTAACAAATTTGCTGACAACAAATACTGTAATTGTTATCCAAAACATACAAAATATTGCAACCAATAGATTAACAAAAATTTTTCTCTTTCTAGATATAATGGGCCAGATTTTAAAAAGGTTACATGCGAAATCTGAGGATTTACGCACGTAACCGGCCTTATGTGCGCTGGGCCTATTTTCTAAAGGCCTGTCGATGCATGTAAAGCCCCGGGACACGTGTAAGTCCCAGGGTTTTACTAAAGGGGTGGTCTGGGGGTGGAGCTGGGCCAGAGGCCTTTGACAGTGCGCCAATTGCCGCTGTGTCGGAGGATCATGTGTCGGCAAGCTGCTGGTGCGTGCAACTTGCACCTGCCCAGAGGCAGGCGCAAAAGGTAAGACAAGAGTCAAGGGTGGGTTAGAGTAGGGCTAGGGGGGAAAGGTTAGGGGAAGGAGTGGGAAGGTTAGATTAGGGGGAAAGGAACGGAGGAAGGCAGCACAGCTCAGAACGCACAAGGTGCACAATTGTGTAGCCCCCTGCATACGCTGACTCTGGATTTTATAACATTGGGAGAATGATCAAAAAAGGTTAAAAAAAATATTCTCCCTCTCCTTTAGTATATTTGTGGTTATAGTCACTCTTTTCTTTTCAATTTCATTTAAAAACTAGCATGTATATCTCTCTAGCACTGAGAGGAGAGGATCACCTTGCTGGTGGCTGAAAGAAATCTAAGTTTTTGCTTGGGACATTGTCTTTTTTTAAAGTATTGGGGCAAAGATAACTATTTGGGAATATTATTTAGTGTGTTTGTGCTTTTAATAGTAAGGTAGCGAATAAACAGAAGTTAGACTGTGTTTTTAAATAGTCAGTCAGTAAGGCAGCTAGTAAGCAGTAGTTAGTGTGTTTCTTTTTAAAAGTGTGTAAGGCAGCTAGTAAGCAGAAGTTAGAGTGTTTGTATATATATAAAAAAAAAGCAACAACAAAAAAAAAATAAAAGAGAAAAGTAGCCAGAAGCTAGAAATAAGCTAGGAGCAGTGTAAACCTAAGTAAAAAGGTTGAAAAGTTCAGTTCAGTTACTCACCTTGGAAAGGTGTTGAGGAAGTGTGATTTGGTTTGATTAGGTACCAACATTTGCTAATCAAGAGAGCAGTGAGTCACTCTGGCTGACTAACTGAAGTTCGACTGTTCTGGAAGCCAAATTTAGGCTCTTAGGTAGAAAGCTTAAATCCAGAACCTCCAGGGTAGCATTCTCTAAAATGCTCCCTGTTCCATGCGCAGGTCACCAGAGGCAGGCAGAGCTCCGGAGTCTCAATGCGTGGATGAGACGATGATGCAAGGAAGAGGGATTCAGTTTTGTTAGGAACTGGGGAACCTTTTAGGGAAGGGGGAGTCTCTTCTGAAGGGATGGGCTCCACCTTAACCAGGGTGGAACCAGACTGCTGGCACTAACCTTTAAAAAGGAGATAGAACAGTTTTTAAACTAGAACAAAGGGGAAAGCCGACAGTCGCTCAGCAGCGCATGGTTCGGAGAGAGGTATCTTCAAACGATACTAATGATGCATTAGAATTAGGGCATCTCGACAGTGAGGTTCCAATAATAAGAAAAGTAGTCCAAGTGCCTGTAACTAAAAACTCACCTGAGCTAAAAAATTCTAACTTATCCCTATCAATTAAAAAGCAGAATGAAAATACAAACAAAAAACAAACTTGAAATGTTTGTATACTAATGCCAGAAGTCTAAGAAGTAAGATGGGAGAATTAGAATGTATAGCAGTGAATGATGACATAGACTTAATTGGCATCTCAGAGACATGGTGGAAGGAGGACAACCAATGGAACAGTGCTATACCGGGGTACAAAATATCGCAATGACAGAGAGGAGCACCCGGGAGGCGGTGTGGCGCTTTATGTCCAGGATGGCATAGAGTCCAACAGGATAAACATCCTGCATAAGACTAAATGCACAATTGAATCTTTATGGGTAGAAATCCCTTGTGTGTTGAGGAAGACTATAGTGATAGGAGTATACTACCGTCCACCTGGTCAAGATGGTGAGACTGACAGTGAAATGATAAGAGAAATTAAAGAAGCTAACCAAATTGGTAGTACAGTAATAATGGGAGACTTCAATTACCCCAGTATTGACTTGGTTAATGTATCATTGGCACATGCTAGAGATATAAAGTTCCTGGATAGAATAAATGAAATTTTTATTGAGCAATTGGTTCAGGAACCCACAAGAGAGGGAACAATTTTAGATCTAATTCTCAGTGGAGCACAGGATTTGGTGAGAGAGGTAATGGTGGTGGGGTCGCTTGGCAATAGTGATCATAATATGATCAAATTTATGTAATGACTGGAAGAGGAACAGTAAGCAAATCCACGGCTCTCGTGCTAAACTTTCAAAAGAAAAAACTGAAAGGAGCAGCTACAAAGGTAAAAAGTGTGCAAGAGGCGAGGTCATTGTTAAAAAATACCATCCTAGAAGCACAGTCCAGATGTATTCCACACATTAAAAAAGGTGGAAAGAAGGCAAAACGATTACCAGCATGGTTAAAAGGGGAGGTAAAAGAAGCTATTTTAGCCAAAAGATCTTCATTCAAAAATTGGAAGAAGGATCCAACAGAAGAAAATAGGATAATGCATAAGTGTTGGCAAGTTAAATGTAAGACATTGATAAAACAGGCTAAAAGAAAATTTGAAAAGAAGTTGGCCATACAGGCAAAAACTCACAGTAAAAACTTTTTAAAATATATCCGAAGCAGAAAGCCTGTGAGGGAGTCAGTTGGACCGTTAGATGATTGAGGGGTAAAAGAAGCACTTAGAGAAGATAAAGCCATCAGGGAAAGATTAAATTATTTATTTGCTTCGGTGTTTACTGAAGAGAATGTTGGGGAGGTACCCATACTGGAGAAGGTTTTCATGGGTAATGATTCAGATGGACTGAACCAAATCACAGTGATCCTAGAAGATGTGGTATGCCTGATTGACAAACTGAAGAGTATTAAATCACCTGGACCAGTTGGTATATACCCCAGAGTTCTGAAGGAGCTCAGAAATGAAATTTCAGACCTATTAGTGAAAATTTGTAACCTATCATTAAAATCATCCGTTGTACCTGAAGACTGGAGGATAGCTAATATAACCCCAATATTTAAAAATGGCTCCAGGGGCAAAGACTAAAGAGGTTAGTAATTTTCAGCTTGGAGAAGACATGGATGAGGGAGGATATGATTGAGGTGTTTAAAATCATGAGAGGTCTAGAACGGGTAGATGTGAAACGGTCATTTACTCTTTCGGATAATAGAAAGACTAGGGGGCACTCCATGAAGTTAGCATGTGGCGCATTTAAAACTAATCAGAGAAAGTTATTTTTCACTCAACGCACAATTAAAGTCTGGAATTTGTTGCCAGTGGATGTGGTTAGTGCAGTTAGTATAGCTGTGTTTATAAAAGGATTTGATAAGTTCTTGGAGGAGAAGTCCATTACCTGCTATTAAGTTGACTTAGAAAATAGTCACTGCTATTACTATCAACAGTAATATGGAATATACTTAGTTTTCGGGTACTTGCCAGGTTCTTATGGCCTGGATTGGCCACTGTTGGAAACAGGATGCTGGATATGATGGACCCTTGGTCTGTCCCAGTATGTCATGTTCTTATGTAAAGCTCTTCATCTCTTAAGCCTGCTATTACATCTTTCCTCCTCTTTGCATTTCTTTAGTTATAGTGACTCAGGCTTAGTGGAAATATAGTTTCAGGTGTTCATACATAGAAAGTACAGGCAGGAACATACCCTCAAGAATTCAGGGGTATTTCTAACACTCTGTCACTCATCACAATCGCCTTGCACTTTAAGATGAATATAACTAAACCAGCCTTCCTGTCCTGATTCTTACTTTTAGGGTTTTCTAAATTAAGAATAATAGCTTCTTAAATGACCCTCAGTCACTCATTAAATAGTATATTCATATTTTCAAGTTTCTAATCATTCTCCCAATGATGGTCTAATCATTCTCCCAATGATGTACCAATTTCACCGTAACCTGTCTCAAGGCACCCAGCAAGCATTGTATTTTGTATCAAGTTAACTCAGTATCTCAGTCATTAAGTCTTTCGTACCTTATGTACCAATTCGGATCATCCTTAATGCATCCAATGCCCCCCCTATTTTAATGTTATTTACTCAAAGCTATTGTATGTTTTATTTCAAAGTTATTATATGTTTAAGGTTCTATGTAACGCTCTTATGTGAAGTTATTGTTCCACTGTAAACCGGTTTGATTTGTATCCCATACAAGAAGATCGGTATATAAAAGTTAAAAATAAATAAAAAAAAATAAATGTTTGCTCCTAGCCCAGAGATGGTGAACTCCAGGCATCAAATGCCACTATCAGGCCAGGTTTTCAGGATATCTACAATGAATATGCATGAGAAAGAATTGTATGCATTGCCTACATTGTATGCAAATCTATCTCATGCATATTCATTGTGAATATCCTGATAACTTGGCCTATTTGTGGCACTCAAGGACTGGAGTTTGTCTTCACTGTTCTAGCCTCTGCTAACATTGTTCTGCCAAGAATCTATAAATATAGCAACTGTAGAACTACTACAGTATCATCATTCTGCTGTTGTCTCTAAAAATTAGTGCTAAACACGTCAATGAACAGCCTGTAAATGTGCCACTGTCAGGACAGCCACCTCCCTGTTACATGTGATGACCACTTTGAAATAATAAGCTTTTAGTTTCATTAAATATTTCTCTTGGATCCACAGAGGGTCAAAATAAATCATCCCTCTTGTATCTTAATGTGAATCAAATGCCTTTTTGTTTACTTCTAACCTTTCATGAGTCTTTCTAGGTTGATATGGTAATGGATTTCAAACAATCTTGAGTCCTGTGATAATGACAGGTAAAACTTGGACCAGAAAAGTTTTCTTCTCTTGAATGGTGATTAAAAAAAAAAAAAAATCCTTAAAATGTCTTGGCTCCTGAATGTTTTCCTTGGGCATTTTACTTGTGCCAGGACTTGTTCATCACAGTCCACTCTCCTTTTTCCCCTATTTTATACCTTTCAATGCTTGAAATCCAGCAATATTGCTGGAACTGATTTTAGCCATCCCTGGCAATTTCTCAAGGAATGGGGGATTGCCTGAGCCCCCCTATAACTACACAGGTGTCCCCTCACTTGATTTTATTATTTTATATTTTAGCTTATTTACTTTTACTCGAGCTAGCTCCACAACCTGGAAGTTACATCACACTGATATTTTATCACTGGAGGCTTCCTTAAAGCCCCTATACACCTCCTGAAGCCTCCACCAACAAAACCTCAGCAGTGTAGGCTTTTTTGGTCCACCACGATGGTCATAAAAGTATGGATGTGAAAGTGGCTCACTCACTCAGTCCCTCCCTCCTCTTTTGCCAGAAAAAAATCCTCAAGCACCACGGGAGATATCAACAATCCTCCCATGGCTGTCAGAAAACTCCTTCGCTTCCCCAACAAAAACACTCCCACAGCTGCCAGAGCTCAATCTCAGCAGCGCAACCTCACCTCTCCTAAAGCCATGGGCCCCTCCCCCTCAAAGAAACACAGAAGGCAATGTGATTCCTCCCCCCCCCCAAAATGTTAATTTGAGGGCCCTCTCCAGGGATCTGAGTCAGGCTGCACGAAGACCTTCCTCTTCTTTGTTTTTTTTTAAACCTGGGAAAGCTGCAGCTTTAACAACATTGCCGCAATATCTCCAGACTATTCTCAGCTGCTACCACACCAGCCAGGATATTACCAATCAACTTCAGAGGTCCATCCAAGGAAAGCAGCAGGTAAACAATTTAAAAACCCTCCTTATTATAGCCCTTATTATACTGGTGCCATTGCTTTCTTACTTTTCCTACCAGAGCAACATCCCCAGACATCAGACCCACTGTGGTTATCTCTGGTGGCAAAATAATTTTAGCTATTTATTTTAAATTAAATAGGCTCAACAATTCTGGACATGGGTATAACGTATGTTGTGTCATTGAATAAATCATGGAAGATATACTGAAAAGATGCAGGCACATCTTGACTGGGAACTTGTTTCCAAGTATTTTTGTATTCCATGGGACTAAATATTTATCATAAGAACATAAGAACATGCCATACTGGGTCAGACCAAGGGTCCATCAAGCCCAGCATCCTGTTTCCAACAGTGGCCAATCCAGGCCATAAGAACTTGGCAAGTATCCAAAAACTAAGTCTGTCCCATGCTACAGTTGCTAGTAATAGCAATGGCTATTTTCTAAGTCAGCTTAATTAATAGCAGGCAATGGACTTCTCCTCCAAGAACTTATCCAATCCTTTTTTAAACACAGCTATACTAACTGCACTAACCACATCCTCTGGCCACAAATCCCAGAATTTAATTGTGCATTGAGTGAAAAAGATCTTTCTCTGATTAGTTTTAAATGTGCCACATGCTAACTTCATGGAGTGCCCCCTAGTCTTTCTATTATCTAAAAGAGTAAATAACCGTTTCACATCTACCCATTTTAGACCACTCATGATTTTAAACACCTCTATCATATCCCCCCTCAGCCATCTCCTCCAAGCTGAAAAGTCCTAACCTCTTTACTCTTTCCTCATAGGGGAGCTGTTCCATTCTTCTTTTCATTTTAGTCACCCTTCTCTGTATCTTCTCCACCGCAACTATATCTTTTTTGAGATGCAGTGACCAGAATTTTACACAGTATTCAAGGTGCGATCTCACCATGGAGCGATACAGAGGCATTATAACATCTTCAATTTTATTCACCATTCCCGTTCCAATAATTCCTAACATTCTGTTTGCTTTTTGATTGCCACAGCACATTGAACCAACGATTTCAATGTGTTATCCACTATGACGCCTAGATCTCTTTCTTGGGAGGTAGCACATAATATGGAACCTAACATTGTGTAACTATAGCATGCATTATTTTTCCCTATATGTACTACCTTGCACTTATCCACATTAAATTTCATCTGCCATTTCAATGCCCAATTTTCCAGTCTCATAAGGTCTTCCTGCAATTTATCACAATCTGCTTGTGATTTAACTACTCTGAACAATTTTGTATCATCTGCAAATTTGTTTACCTCACTCGTCGTATTTCTTTCCAGATCATTTATAAATATATTGAAAAGTAAGGGTCCCAATACAGATCCCTGAGGCACTCCACTGCCCACTCCCTTCCACTGAGAAAATTGTCTATTTAATCCTACTCTCTGTTTCCTGTCTTTTAGCCAGTTTGTAATCCACGAAAGGGCATCGCCACCTATCCCATGACTTTTAACTTTTCCTAGAAGCCTCTCATGAGGAACTTTGTCAAATGCCTTCTGAAAATCCAAGTAAATTACATTTACCGGTTCACCTTTATCGACGAGAGAAATACTGGTAGTATATGCTGCCAGCATTTTGGCCAAAGTAATATTGGATGCTGCTAGGAGTGCTGCATATGCATTGTACTCCCCAGCAACTTTATAGGTTTTAAAGAGTTCTAGCAATCAGGGGAGTTTTAGCAATCAGGGGGAGGAACAGGGAGGCTGATTGGGCCACTATGGCCCACAATATATTTTAATTCACTTGAGAGGATTTACAGGTGGTGGAAGGAGGGGGGGGAGGGTGGTATGCACTGTTCAAGACATCATTTCTAAAGATTTTGAGGGATGGGAGAGTGGGGGATAAGATTTGTTGGCCCTGATGTTTTTCTTCTGCAAATAACTATTTCAATTTTGAATATTTTAGCTAAAGTCTGCAGATAAAAAGTAACCACAGATTGAATCCTATGTGGGCTCTTTGAAAATTACTCTCATAATGTATTATGATATTGGTATTGATTATTTGGGATTAGTTCTGTAAATTGCCTTAGTCATCACAATTCACAGAACTCAAGCAAATGTTAAGTCCTTATCCAGAAAAGTTTGGACCAGTTGCATGCTGCTAAAAAAAAGGTTTTCTACCCCATATTTGCAACTAATTTGCACCATAGTTGAACCAGTTGCCAAACTACATGGCTACATGTAGAAGTATATGTTGGTACAATAGTTAATTAGAGGTGTAGGACCAATATATTCCTTAGATGAATTTTATTTCTTTCCTCATGTTTAAAAGCAGAAAGCAGTTGATCAGTGTCCTATCCCTGGTATCAGGGATAGGACACTGTGTGCAGGAAGATCACAACACTCCTGGTATTAGGGATAGGGCACTGCATGCAGGAAGATCACAACACTCCCGGTATCAGGGCTAGGACACAAGTTCTAGTCACATTGACTGATCACATTACTTTTTTTGTCAAGCTACCAACTGTTTCCATTTCCCATCCCCCATATATTGTCAGTGGGAACCTTGGTAACATGAATAAATAAGAGGGCAGCCAATAGGAATACATATTCATTCCTAAACTGACTTTAACTGACCTGAAAAGTGTCAAATTGTATCATTTTCTGTTAGTGCGCAATAACCATTGAATCGGGCACACGATTCACATCCCTAGAATCAAGTGCCAAATGGCCATGAAAGCCCACTGGCACTGAGCTGTAAAGTCCCAGCATCTCTCATGCCTGATGCCATCTACTACATCATGGCAAGTCACTCTGATTGGACAGATGGGACCATGAGCAAGAGGAAGAAACAATGTCAGTCAGATTTTGAAGCAGCAGTAGCAGCATCATCATGGAGAGGCACTGAAAATGGTATACCTCAGTGTGCCCAGAATGAGTGAACGTGAGGTGAAAAGGCACTGAGATATCCACTGGGAAATTACACCTGGTCAGTAGAACATGCTCAGCTCTGCTTGTAAGTGAGAGATTTCTTGGCGGGGGGGGGGGGGGGGGGGGGGATTGCATCTTATGGGATGTTTAGTTTTTCTTAGAACAAAGCTGATCATACATTTTAGGGTCATAATAAGGAGAAGCAAATAGGTTTAGCAAAATAAAACTTGGATGATTCCTTATTTTCTATCATGATTAATGTGTTTCTTGGGATATAGAGCCAAAATTATACTAGTGCTAGTCCAGAACTGGAGAGGTCATTCTAGAAAGGGTGAGGCCACAGAGATTACAGAGGGAAGGCAGTATCAGCATTGCAGTATCTTCTGACATTTATGCCATTCTTTGATGGTTTGTTGGGTAATGCCCATTAAATACAAACAATTGCTCATCAATAGTGAGGTCTGTTCCTGGAGTATATGCTCCAAGCAGCTGCATAATTAATCATTTCCATAGATGTCAGGATTAAGCTAGTTTGTCTTGCTTTCTATGCTTCTCATGTTCCTTTGTCACCAAATGCATAAATCTAATCATGTCAAGAAACATCTGAAAGGCATGCTTGCTCTGAAGTAGGGATGGCCAGAGATTGCATTCCATAACTCTTTCAAGAATTCATTGAATGTGTGGCAGAGTCCTGCTTCACATCAAGTAAGTATTTGACTTTTGCTTTGCTAGAATTGCTGCTGTTTAGCTCTGTGTGCACAAATTTTGCTTCTCTATTTGTTTTCCTAATTATTATGTGTATAATTGGCTCAATTATAAAGCAAATTAGAAATGTTTCACTGTGGCCTTATGGATTTGGTGACAATGTCTCCTGTGGATCTGTGGTGCACAAGATTTCCCATTGCTAGCTCTCATAATATGCACATGCCCAGTATCCTCTGTGATACTTTAGTGCTATTGAGCCTTAAACACAGTCCCAGCTGCCCAACCTCTGGACCTACCTCTTTCTTGTCTTTTACAGGATACAGGCATGACCAGGGCATGAGTATTTGGTGCCCTAAGTAAACCTGTGGTCATGCATTCCCTATCCCCAACTTACCTATTGGTGGTAGTTCCAGCCCAGTGCTCCCTTCCTTGGTAGGAATTGGTTTTCTCTCTTTGGACCTTGTAGTGGTAGGATTTTTCCACCCCCAAAATTTTGTAACTCTAGGCAACCACCTAGTTTGCCTAATAGAAGCACTGGCTCTGGATACAGGACTTGCAAGTCCATGTTGTTTCATCACCAGTTCTAGCCTGACTCTTCACCAGTGTCTGAAGAGGATGAGTTCACAGCTGAAAAATAGCCTCTGATCAACTTTGTACACTGGGTACAGAATTTTCATTATCACATCCATCAGCATCTAACATCTTTCTGTCAAACTTGTACAGCATCTGAATGATATTAATACAGTGATGAGATTGCTCTTTGTTGTCACTCTTGGCTGGAAACAAAGAAAGTGTTGTTTAACCTACCTCATTGGTTGTTGTGTGAATAAAACTATGTTTGGGGGTACATCCACATAATGCACCTTGAGTTCACTAGAGGAAAAGTCTTTAAATTGTGAGGGGTGAGATATTTATTGTTAAAGGTTCTTCATGCTTGAATTTGACATTAACTCTTTCTGTCAATGTACTGTTCTCCAATTCATGAGAGTCTCCCAACTGGCTAGACTGTAGCATCAGTAGAAAGGAGCCAAACATTCATGGCATCTGTGTTTTAGGAGAAGACCAATGAACATCCACCCAGTAAAGAAATGAAAGTGACTTCTGGCATGGAAAAGTATGTTATCTGCCTTATCTGAGATAATAGATATTTATTTGAGAAATGGCAACTGGAATGATGTGATAGAACAGGAAAAATAAATGAAACTATTCTTGGGTAAGTCTGTACCCTAATAATTAACATGGAATGGGTACAAAGCTACTCCAATTTGAAAATTCCAGTATTTCAGGGGAATTCAGAACTCCAGATACTTTTGTGGCTGACAGGAAGAACATTTTCCTTTAGGGGGATTTTGTGTACCAGACCTGTGATGAAAATGGTCTGAATGGACAAACTTTTGAATTTTTACACAAAGCTGCATTTGTGGCAAAAAAATTACCCCAGAAAACAAGGCTAAGCTTGAAGAAATTGCAGAGCCTACTCTTCATTTGGATCATAAACTGTTCCTATTCAGTTGGGTGGCTGAACATTTAATAGACTTTAAGCAAACTTTGGATGTACACTTATGGTTGCTTTTAGGTAGGCCCTGGATCAAAATTTGCAAGCAAATATACCAAGAGAGAATTAAGGTATATAGAAGGTTGTTTACGGAGCTGCAATGGTAAACTAAGCAATATACCTTAAAACTATATAATTCCTCTTTGTGGAGATTCCTGAAAATAAGTAAAATCATCGTTATATGCAAGTTTTTTATTTTTTGTACTTAAATTATGTTAAACCTTATTACTGAACCACAAGCATGCATTTGTTTTTACTTGGTTGACTGACTACAGCTTAATTCATAGTTAGAAACCATTCTGTTGCTACTTTGTAATACTTTTCTGTGCTATATGTTTATAGGTAATTTCTATTAGCAACCTGATGTACAATTATTTCCATATGATTGAATGGATTATTTATGAATTATATTTCAGTTAAAATGTTTGATGATTATTATGGTTATGACAACTAAAGATGTGCTTCGGCTGAACCTTTTGGTTCAGCCTTCGTTATCAGCTGGCCGCGGGAAATTTGTTTCCCGCGGTTTGGGCCTTTTTTTTTTCGGCCGCCCTGAATTTCGGGTTAGTGCACGCTAACTCCCAAAATGTTAGCGTGCGCTAACCAGAAAAACAAAATTTCAGGGAAATTTCCTTCATTTTTCGGGGTGGCCAAAACAGGATGAATTAGACAATTTCGTTGAAATTCATCCTAGACGAATGCACATCCCTAATGACAACTACTTAATAATTGTGAGGTAATTATATAACACCCTGCATAAATTTGAAGGCTATTATACAACTAAATTACATACATTTTCAAAGCAAACTTACTCATGTAAAATGAAAATTATCCCACTAAAAATACCAACACAAAGTTATACTTGCTTTTTTGTGCAGCAAACATTTCTAGGGAATGTATACACATACATTGCTTTTTAAAGTTGAAAACTATGCACTTGTAAGTCCTTAGCTAATTTTCAACTACTGGACCTCAAAGGGACCTTTTATTTTGAGCTTTTGGATGCTAACATTTAGCCCTTCTGATGTCCATATTCAGACAATGTCTAGCTAGCAATTTTAGCTGTATAAACTTATCCTGCTAACTTTGGAGTTATATTCAATAGTGAAACCACACTATTGAATATAGCTGCCTATCTTAATATTAGCTTGCTAACTATAGCCACCTTACTTTAGGACATCACTTTGGCCCGACCAGACTCACAGGGACATTCATCAGAATGTGTTTATGGCATTAGCAGATGCGATGAGGCGTTAACGTATGTGTTAATGCCATAATGAATGCAATAATTGCACTGTAAGACAGCATGATGCATGGTTATAATGTTGGAAATAACTATGCCTTTTTTTCCTGGTGTTAAGCTGTGCAATATGCCTAAAATGACCATAATGTAATTTGTGTTAAAGATTGCAAGTTCCATTTTGGGCATTTCTAGACTAGGTGAGAGAAAGAGTGGAGTGGAGTAGAGAAAGAGAGCCTCTAAGGAGGCCTTCATAGTATTCAATTATTTACATCTCATGCTGCCTACATTTGCCTCTAAACCAACTGAGGCCTTACCTCTTGCCAGCCTGCTGCCATGCTGATAGGACTCCATGCTTCCCGGGACATCTACCGACGCTGTACCCCCCCCCCCCCCTGAATCGTGAAAGCCCTCCCCATTGATGTCATCAGAGGGCATTGGGGGGGGGATCATAAGTGCCACATGGGCGCTGGGTTCAATCCTGCCTGCATTTGCCTCTAACCAGATGAGGCCTTACCTCTCGCCTGCCTGCTGCCATGCTGATAGGACCCCAAGCTTCCCTGGACATCTACCGACGCTGTTGCCCCCTCGAATCACAAAAGCCTGCCCCATTGACATCATCAGAGGGCATCGAGGGGGGCCATAAGTGCCACATGGACGCTTGATGTCACACGCTGAAGGGGCGTGACTAAGGGGGCTTACCCCTTAGTGCGCCCCTTTGTGAGAACCAAACCTGTACATCGTCAAAACTAAATTGCAAGATGTCTCCCAATCAAGAATTCAACTTTCCAGTCAATATGACTCAGGGAATCTATAACCCAGACTATTATAACACCAACAAGGTAAAAACTCATGTCAAACTTTAAAAAACTGATACATAGAAATGTGTCGCAAGTTCCGTTAAAAGACTTTTTAGCAAATTATTTCTCTCTATCACTTTTATTAATTAATATGCAATCACTATCTAAAAACACCATGTTAATATCAGATATGCTAATGGATGTTAAACCTGACTTCTTAGCTATTACCGAAACATGGCTAAAAGACAGTGACCGTGTCACTGTAAATCAGATAGAAAATTATGAATACACTATATTCTCCTTACCAAGAACATTACACAGAGGAGGAGGCATAATGTTAATAACTTAAAAAACACTTAACATGAAGCTCTACTCAAATAGATTATCATTATGAAATAGCTTTAGCTGCATAGATGCTCTCCAAATATGTTTAATATATTGCCCCCCAAGTCTTTTAGAACATATTATGTCTCCAATAATCAAATTTTTAGTCTCTAAGTTAGATCCCAGGAAACCCTCCATAGTTCTTGGAGACTTTAATTTGCATTTCAATGCACATCCTTTATCCTCTGCTTGTCAAACTTTACTAGATGCAGTACTAGCTTTGGGATATCAAATTGAGTCTACAAAAGCTTTACATAGAGCTGGCCATTCGTTAGTTGTAATTTTTACCAACTTCAATCTAGTAAAAGAAATTAAGACTAACCACTCACCAGGTCCCTGGTTGGACCATTTCTTAATTAAAGCTAATATTACTTTTAATTAAAAAAGTGAAATAACTAACAACAAAATTGATTCTTTTGACTTTCGACCACCTTTCAATATTGAAAGAACACAAGCATCTTTAGAAACACAACTTCCCAACATTGATATTTTGAATACATTAAGCACCACACAATCTTGGTTTACAACTATAAATGAAATCGCAGATGACATAAATCCTCAAAAAACCAAATATATTAAAGCGAATAAAAGATATAATCCATGGTATAATTAAACTATTAAAGAAACTAAATGAAAACTCAGAGCGAAAGAAAGAGCAAGGAGAAAAAATAAGTGTATATTGACCCTAACTAACTACCATGTTTTTCTTGCTTTCTACAAGAAATTAACAAAACAAGAAATTAACAAAACAAAAAAAAGATTACTATACCAATAAAATAAAAAAATAAATTCAGGAAACCCAAAAATGTTATTTGATCTGGTTAATAAACTAACCTCTGATCCCATACAAATGGATATAAACAACGATGTGAATCTCAGCCAAGAGCTGGCAATATTTTTCAAAAACAAAATTAATCTAATAATTTCAAATTTTGACAAAACCCCAAAACAAGAAATTAAAATGAACATAAAAGAAATACCATCTTGGTCAGAGTATAATGAAGCAACAATTTATGAAGTTACAAAGTTAATAGAAAAACTTAACCCGGCCTAACATCCTTCTAATGCAATTCCAGTACTAACTCTTAAACAGATGATGCAAACAATTGCCCCAACCATCACTACCATTATTAATCTATCTTTGAATGAAGGATTTTTGCCAAAAGAATTTTAAAAAGCAATCATAAAACCAATCTTAACAATGAAAAACCTGGATTATAAAACACTAAATAATTATAGAACAATCTCGAACCTTCCATTCATAGCAAAATTAATTGAAAAAATTGTTTTGAATCGGTTAAATGAACATCTGGAAAATAATGATATACTTTATCATGCACAATTCAGCTTCAGAAAAAACCTAAATACAGAAACATTACTTCTCTCCTTACAGGACTCTGTACTAAAAGGCTTTGATAATGGTAACAAATATTTACTCTTGCTCCTCAATCTGTCTGCAGCATTTGACACTCTTGACCAGGAAATCATGGTATACAGGTTAAATGAAATTGGTGTCAAAGGGACGCCATTAAAATAGCTAACCTCTTTTTTAAATAACAGGACTTATCAAGTTAGAATTAATAATGTATCTTCCGAGATTATCAACATTGACACTGGAGTTCCTTAAGGGTCTGCGCTATCAGCAACATTGTTCAACATCTACATAACTCCACTTTGCCATCTATTATCAGGACTAGGATTAACATATTATCTGTACGCTGACAATATTCAGATTCTAATACCCATCAATGATACTTTGGAAAATCATTTCAAATAATATCAATATATCTAAATGTCATTAAACAACTATTAACTCAAATGAAACTCTGCATTAATATAGCAAAAACTGAAATAATTCTCTTAGTGTTGGGTTTGAGGCATAGTGTGGACTCTTAGTCGCTGTGGAGATGACTCCTCCCATGGGGAGGGGCCCCATGGGGAACCATAGCGATAGGCTAGACTCAGAGGGGTAGATTTTTTTAAAAAGCGCGTTCGCGTACTTTTGTTTGCGCACCAGGCGCAAACAAAAGTACGCTGGATTTTATAAGATACGCGCGTAGCCGCGCATATCTTCTAAAATCCTGGATCGGCGAGCGCAAGGCTGTCGATTTTGGGCAACCGGCGCACGCTGAGCCATGCAGCCTGTCACTTTTCCCTCCGAGGACGCTCCGAAATCGGAGCGGCCTCGGAGGGAACTTTCTTTCGCCCTCCCTTCACCTTCCCCTCCCTTCCCCTACCTAACCCACCCCCCCGGCCCTATCTAACCCCCCCCCCACCTTGATCCACGGATTTACGCCTCCCGGAGGGAGACGTAAATCCACGCACGCCGAGACTCGACCCAGGGGCAGTTCCGGAGGGTGCGGCCATGCCCCTGAAACGCCCCGGGCCGAAACCACGCCCCCGGCCCCGCCCCCGAAACGCCGTGTCATCGGGTCCCGCCCCCTCGACACGCCCCCTTCCAAAAACCCTGGGACCTACGCGTGTCCCGGGGCTGTGCGCGTGCCTGCGGCCTATGGAAAATAGGAGGAGTCTAAGCATGCAGCTTAGAAGCGGTCAGAGTAACTAAACCGAAGTCCTTGCTAACTCATTCGTTCTGAGCATAATGGAGGCTTAAATACCCTGAGGTATTAACGTCATGCGGTGGGGATGCCCCTGAGGTTCCCACCATGACGTGTAGATAAGTGAAGGCAGCTTGCGTGTGTGTGCCCTAGGCCACAGGAAGGAGCATGGTGGACGGGGGGACCCATGCTGAGTTGGAGACGTCGAGGGTTTCAGCACTCGGCACCAGAGGCAGCCATCTTGCCCATGGATGTGGAGAAAGGCAAAAAGAGGTGAGGCAGAGCAGTCGCAGCTGTCTGCGACTGACGGATGCGACAGTTAGAGAGAAAAATTTCCCCAAATCACACAAATTTAAAGTTCAGTTATGAAAATTTACAAATTAATTTAGGATCCACTATCAGAACTCTTGGGGTCCATTTAGACCCCAAACTAAGCTTCAAAAAACATATTGCAAATAAAATGAAAGAGGGTTACTATAAATTATTGATACTTAGTAGGGGTCTGCATTCGGTCCCTATGTATTGGCAATCCACAATGGATGTTGCCATATTCGTTGTATTCGTGGGGAAGAGAAACGTATCGCAATTCCCCACGAATACACGAATCATCGCCAAATTATTCGGCCACCTAAATAAATCAATTTAAACAAACCCCCCACCCTCCTGACCCCCCAAGACTTACCAGAACTCCCTGGGGTCCAGCGGGGGGTCCGGGAGCCATCCCCTGAACTCTCACACCCTCGGTGCCGGTTTCATCATGGCGCCGATATCCTTTGACCTACTATGTCACAGGGGCTACCGATGCTATTGGTCAGCCCCT
The DNA here is from genome assembly GCF_901001135.1 of Rhinatrema bivittatum. Classification (NCBI taxonomy): domain Eukaryota; kingdom Metazoa; phylum Chordata; class Amphibia; order Gymnophiona; family Rhinatrematidae; genus Rhinatrema; species Rhinatrema bivittatum. The sequence continues at coordinate 162,465,575 of NC_042619.1, forward strand.
GTCATATGGCCATCGGCGCCATCTTGTGCCACTACCATGTGACAGGGGCTGACTAATGACACCGGTAGCCCCTGTGACATAGTATGGGCAAAGGCTATCGGTGCCATTTTGATTACTGGCAGCCAATGACCCGAGGGTAGGAGATCACTCCGGGACCCCCGTTGGACCCCCAGGGTCTTTTTACCAGCTTGGGGGGGCCTCCTGACCCCCACAAGACTTGCCAAAAGTCCAGCAAGGGTCCCAGAGCGATCTCCTGCCCTCGAGCCATCGGCTGCCAGTAATCAAAATGGTGCCGATAGCCTTTGCCCATACTATATCACAGGGGCTACCGGTGCCATTGGTCAGCCCCTGTCACATGGTAGGAGCACAAGATGGCGCCAATGGCCATGTCCCCACCAAATACCGGAATAAAAAGGGCTTTAAATAAATAAATAAATAAATAAATAAATAAATAAATAAATAGATAGATAGATAGATAGATAGATAGATAGATAAATAAATATTGGAAGGCCAGCTAATAGCTCAGGGTGAGGTGTTCTTGGTGGTTTAGGGTTTAGGGGCCAGTTTTACATGCAGAGTGAGATGTACGAACAGTGCAGTACACTGAGGTGAAGATTAGATGTCGTTTGAAGTGAGGAAGGTCTCACAAAGGTGAGATTTCTACTATGTTATCATGCCCTAGCTTTATGGAACCCTGTTATAGAGTCCATAAAACTAGGCAAGATAACATAGTAGAAATCTCATCTTTTTGAGATCTTCCTCACTTCAAACGACATCTAATCTTCACCTCAATGTACTGTGCTGTTTGTATGTCTCACTCTGCATGTAAAACTGGTCCCTTAAACCCTAAACCACCACCAACACCTCTCCTCGAGAAATTACCTTGTCCTCCTCTAGAGATATAAATAGTTGAATACTGGGCAAGACTTTTAAATTCTTACTCTCTCTCTCTCTCTTATCTCAAAAAAATATTAACATATTGAAGTCTCTTGAAGACTGTAGTAACAATCATTCTGGAAGCTTAAATTGGTTTGCAATTTAACGTTGTTAATTAAAGATGGAAAGTTGATGAAATTGTTCATTTTATATTATGGATGGGTATTCAGAGGAAATGAAATAGGAAATTAGATGAAATTTCATATGTTGTTTTATTTCATTCTCAAAGGAAAACATTTAAAAATCTCACAAAATTTGTTGGTTTTCACATTTTATTTTGAAAACCAAAACCTAAAAAAAGTGATCTGTCTGGCTTGGGGAATTGACTGAGGCCTCAAGCAGGGGCCTCAGCCTACACTTCAACATGACGCCAAGGCCTGGGTCTGTGCCTAGGCCCAAGACCAGGGCCTCACCTAGGTATAGGCCTGAACATGACACCAGGGTCTCAGGCAAAGCCTGGGCCAGATGCCAAGGCCTCAACCAAAATATCAAAAATTGTCACTATTTACCTGCTCCAAAGGGGATCTAATGTCACATCACAGGTCTGACGCCAGTCCCTCTGCCCAGACCCAGACCCAATGCCGGGGCCCAACTCAGAGGTTAGGTCATGACACTTGGACCTCAGCATAGACCAGGGTCCAGGCCTCACGCTGGAGCAGAGACCGGAGACTGAGTCTGATACTGGGGCCCCATTTCTTTTTTTTTTTTTTCACATTTAAGGGATTTATTTTAAAGTTTTTGCTTTTAAAAATTGAAAGAAATGAAATAAACATTACATGAAATGAAATGTGTGAAAAAATATCCCTAAAAATGAAATGTAAAATTAAACTAAATTGTTTCTCTTCCTACCCCTATTTACAATGTCTATTTAGTACAATCCATTTACACTGTAGGTCTTATCTAATAAATCTGTGACCTGCTAAATTAATTTTGCCTGGTATTATTGATCTTTTTCACTGATTCTTGTAGTTTTAAAGTTCCCTTCCAAGATATAGCAGATACAATTCTTAAGTCCAATTCAAGAATTATGAAGTCCCATAACTCATACCTTAGTACAGTTGTTTCTGAAGTTATTTCTTGGCTGTTGTCCTTAATCTGTACTGTCCTTCCTGGTATCTGGAGTGTACATCCTCACTCTTCACCCCAATATCCATGTGATATTATAGTGGTTAAGTCTGAATGGGTGCCACTAGCCTTCTCGTCACCTTCTCCCAGTCATGAATGGAAAATCAATCCCCAGTAGAACTTCTAAAAGTCTACTGTATCTCTCGGATAGACTCCAAACTTCTTCATGATGATGATACTGAGTCCCTGGATCCTGGGACCTTCATTCAGATAGTGAAAAATAAAGTTCTTGAAAACAGGAATCTAAAAAAGAGGAAGGAAGGGTGGATAGAATTTACTTCCCTCCAACTGAACAAGGCAAATGAGATTTCTTTTGAAGGGGGGGGAAATGTACCCTGACCTCTAATCCATACTTAGGCTTAATCCCAAGAAGCCCAAGGGTTTTTGCCTCAAAACATAACAAAAACAGAAACAGGCATAGAGTTATTCTGCCTCTTAAATGAGCTAACTACTAATCCACACTGCAAATGGTGGCACTGGATTTTATAGTCTGAGTACTCTCAATGTAGTTTAGGAGAACTAAACTCAGCAATGTTACTACTTATGTTCCCCTTGTTAATATGGGACAAAGGGTTCTCTACATATGTAAATGTAAACTCTTCCCAGACTTTGTCCCCATAATGTCTCTTCCTGATGTGCTTAAAATTCCACACATAAATGGTATATGCAGATAATTTTAAGCACAAAGGCAGGCAATTTTCAAAAGGGCAATTTCTGTTGGTAAAACACATTTTTACATGCCGATACCCATTTAAAATTGACCTCCCTATGTTCTAGTTCTCTATAAAATGCCCATATTTTCTTCCAATAATAGATGGTCAAAAAATAAAACAAACTCTATAGTGAAAAGCTGTTTGTTCAGCATTTGACAATTCACTAGCATGTTGTAGCAAAGAGAATTTCAAACAGAATGTAATTAAAGGAGAGAATCTAATGTAGAATGCAATATTATTAGATCCATTGTAAATTATTATTAGCATAGGAGAAAATGAATACAATCCCAAAGATTTTGAAATGAAGGTCATCTCGTTATTCTCAGTAATAATGACAATTTAAATTTCACAGTATTAAAGAATATTGCACATGCCATTAATACATATATATTATAAATTAGGTTCGCACAGCAGGCTCAAAGGAACATGACAAAGAGAACCATAAACTGGATTGAAAATGAACATTGTTTCAACAAATATATTTGTTATGTCTATAGGGCACAATTTAATCTAGATTTTCAGGGACTGTATTTTTAAGGAAATCCTAGAAAACAGCAGGCCCATTGTATATAATTTAAATTCATGGTAACATTGTTTTCTATCTCCTACATTTTGTTACTTGTTGTTCCAGGCTATTCGGAGATGTTATCTTATTTAATTTCCATCCTATAGCTACAAGATGAATGTACTTTTTTTCTTCTTGAATATGTTCCAGTCTTCTTAGGAACATAGACATAAACAGACTAAGTTCATTCTTGTGGCATATCTTTCAGTTGACATTTTATTATTTTCTTGTATTTCCAATGTTTTTTTTTCAAACTATATATTATTTTATATGGCACATTTCACCATTGCAAAACACATATTGCAGTCACTGTGTCTGTCTATATGCAATTACTGGGGATACTTTCTTTGAATTGATTGGGTAAAAGTTTGGTAAGGGAGACTCTTACTGAGGTGCCAGAATTTCTACTTTTCTTCAGCTGTATCCAGTTTTAAGCCATATCTAGGCATTTACATTTTTGGCAGAAAATTCATCTGTATCTAGGCACTCATAATTTGGCCATGTATATTTTGGGTGCTCACATCCCTGCCCAACTACACCTTATGGGCATTAGGGATGTGAACCGTGTGCCCGATCGTTTTAACAATCGGGTTCGGCTGGGGGGGGGGGGGGGGGAATCTGATCGTTAGAGATGTGAATTGGGATCGGTTCCGATTCCAATTCACATCACTAATTTTTTTTAGTGAGGCCCGCTCCGATAAAAAAAAACCCACCCCGACCATTTAAAATTACCCCCTTAGTCTCCCCCACTCTCCCGACCCCCCAAAACTTTTTACACATACCTGGTGGTCCAGGGGGGCCACAGGGAGCGATCTCCCGTTCCCAGGTCATCAGCTGCGCTAAAAAAAAATGGCGCCGATGGCCCTTTGCCCTTACCATGTGACAGGGTATCCGTGCCATTGGCCGGTCCCTGTCACATGGTAGGAGCACTGGATGGCCGGCGGCGGTGGCGGCGGTGGCCATCCAGTGCTCCTACCATGTGACAGGGGCCGGCCAATGGCACGGATACCCTGTCACATGGTAAGGGCAAAGGGCCATCGGCGCCATCTTTATGAGTGGCAGCCGATGGCCCGAGAGCAGGAGATCACTCCCCGTGCCCCCCCCCCCCGGACCACCAGGTAATTTTAAAAGGTTTTGGGGGTGGTCGGGAGGGTGGGGGAGGCTAAGGGGGTTGGTTTAAAGGGTTGGGTGGGTTTTTTTTTTATCGGGCCATCGGCACCATTTATATTAGTGGCAGTCAAAATGGCGCCGATGGCCCGAGAGCGGGAGATTGTGCCGGGGACCCCCCCCCCACTGGACCACCAGGTAATTTAACATTTTGGGGGGGTTCGGGAGGGTGGGGGAGGGTAAGGGATTGGTTTTAAAGGGTCGGGGTGGGTTTAGGGGTTGTTTTGGTGTGCCGGTTTTCCCGCCCTCCCCCCAAATAATTCCTGTGCCCGATTTAATGATTTTTGACAATAAATTGGGGGAATTTGTATTGTATCGTGCACTCTAACAATTTTTGATGATTTTAAAAATAACAACAATTTTTTTAAATCATCAAAAAACGATTCAGATCCCTAATGGGCATGGTCCCTTCACTCAACACCAAAACGTTGCGAGCTATAAATTTTTTCTTTTTTTGTGCATTTATTTATTTAAAGCTGTGGGACCATCATAACACCCGCGGTTTGTTTGGCAGTAAGCCAGGCTCTCAACCGCAATGGGTCATGTTTAATAATCGGTCCATTAAAGTCCTTGGAATGCTATTTTATTGTTGAATCAAACAAATTTTTTTCTCTTTTTTTATATTGTAAAATTAATAACTGACGGTACTTGATTAGTAAAGGACGGTATTTTCCTTACTTGCCAGGAGCGCCGCCGCGCTTCCTTACTTGTCTGTAGCGCTGCCGCACTTTGTAGATCAAGTTGTTCAGGAGTTTCTTATATGAATGAACTTCAGGTCCTAAGGCACTTGTGCAGTCCGACGTACGTTTCGCTCCAAGCTGCTTCAGGGCTCTTACAACATCCGAAAATTGTTATCCTGAACTTTGAAAATGCAAGGTTTAACTCCCGACATATTCACATGGTACTTAATACCTTTTAAAATAAAAATGGTCATTTCACCACATATACTTAAAGGTCTAATTTCGCACAATAACATTGCTTCATAAGTATGTATGTGCACATCCCTGAGTGGATTGGTGTTGAGATAAGTGTAGCTCGTTGCACTTGAGTAATTAACTGTTCCTTTATAGTCATGGTCCCTTCACCTCATCCTCAAGTACCACCCTACCCCACCCACATGTGACCTCTCACCCTCCATCTCCTATTTCCCTTTCCCACTAAGAACTGGATTCAAACCAGGAAAAACATAGCGACTATGACTTAGATTTATCAAAATATTGCATGTGATAGGAAAAGGGGTGTGTTTTATGGTAATAGCCTAGTTATCACAATGTGCATTATCTTAGTGCTTTACATGGGTATCACCACAAAGTGGGGTAGATTTTATAAATTTACGCGAGCGTGTACTTTTGTTCGCGCACCAGGCGCGAACAAAAGTACGCTGGATTTTATAAGATGCGTGTGTAGCCGCGCGTATCTTATAAAATCCGGGGTCAGCGCGTGCAAGGGGGTGCACATTTGTGCAAACTGCGTGCGCCGAGCCTGGCGCGCGCTGCCTGTTCCCTCAGAGGGCACTCCAAAATCGGAGCGGCCTCGGAGGGAACTTTCCTTCCGCCTCCCTTCACCTTCCCCTCCCTTCCCCTACCTAACCCACCCCCCCAGCCCTATCTAAACCCCCCCACCTTGTTGGCAGATTTACGCCTGCTGAAAGCAGATGTAAATCTGTGCGCACCAGCGGGCTGCTGGCGCACCATCACCCGATGCGGGGGCTGGTACTGAGGCCTAGACCACGCCCCCGGGCCAGCGCCACGCTCCGGACCTGCCCTGAACCGCCCCCTGACCCTGGACATGCCCCCAGACACGCCCCCTCCCGCCCCTTTTACGAAGCCCCGGGACTTACGCACATCCCGGGGCTATGCGCGCACCGGCGGCCTAAGCAAAATAGGCAAGCGGCGCGCGAGTGCCCTGCGCATCCTGAGTCTAGCCCAGTACTGTGGCTCCCCACGGGGCTCCTCCCCGTGGGTGTGGTCTTCTCCCACTTTACCCAGGAATCCACTCAAACACCTCAAAACCATAACACCAATGCCCTTGTCATAAAATATATATTGTTCATACTAGATTATCAATAAAAACACAGATCATACAACACAAATTCGGTATTCTAACTAAAACGCTAGTTACCCTGTTATTTAAACACTGGCTAGATCAGAATCATGATATAGACCAATTACAGTTTTTTACTGTACACATATGGTATTGCTCTGGATGGGGGTATTTTGTCTGTGTTGCTGCAACAAAAAGAGAAGCAGTTTATTTTTAAGTGGCAGACAGCTCACTTGATGGGCTTAAACATGTGCGTAGAATGGGAGCTGAATGCCTAGATGGTTTTATTTTATGACTCACATGCTATCCTTAGCAGAAGTAAAATTATACTGCAGGGGATCCCCACTGCGTGCTTGTAAGCATAAGTATTTACGTGCTGGTTCAATTGAGAAATCCAGGAATTCCCATGCCTCACCCAGACCACACCCATTCCCCACCCCTTTTTAATACAAAAATGTTTTTAAATGAAATACATAAAACAAATAAAAAAGGAAGGTGCCAGAGTCCCCCTTCCCCTTTCAAAAATCAGTACCTAAACCATCAAAAAGTAAAACTGAAGTTCCAAGGGCCCTGTGGCTGATGCCATTTTGTTGTGTAGAGATACAACTGTAACCTCCATATATTAAAACAACACTGGCTTCAGGGCTTGCCAGCATCATTTTTAAATATTACCTCAGTAGGACAGGAGTGACTAGGGATCACTCCTTCCCATTTGGATGTCTAGACCCCAAAAACAGGGAAAGATAGGTCCAAGGGGTAAGAAGTGGGATAGGAGAAGATCTAAGGGACTTCAGTACCTGGCACTGGTGTGTTTTGGGGCAGGGGGAGAGCTGGGTTTCATGCTGGTGGCTTCTGCTCTATTGAAAATGAAATGAAACAAAAATAAATGAAATATTATTTGGTTTCTTTTTTTGATTTGTTTTCCAAATAAAAATATACGAGACTGGAAATATCAAAATTTCATGTTTTTGTTTCAAATGAAGGTACATCTCTAGAATAACGCCAATATACAGCAAGCATCAAATCTAATTGTAAAATGAGATGAGCATATGAGAAGATGATAGCCTTCATAAGCTTGCTGTTAAGTTCATCAGCAAGGGAATTGTATTCCCTTACTGTTCAGGTTAATAACTTAGAATATATTGACCTTCATCCAAAGTGTTTTGATTCTCATTAAGGAAAGGTGAGAGGGTGAGAAGTTAAAGGTTAGACTGTAGAATGGCCTGTTGAGAACCATATAGTCAATGCATGATAATTATGTATTATAAACCATAAAACAATGCAATCCAAGTTTCAAAGTGGATGCTTTGATAGTATCATAATTATATGCAACATACTAATATATACACATTTTAAGCATAAAACATGGTCAGTTTCTGTCAAGACTTTAATACATGTAAAAAAAAGTATAATACAGCATATCTCATTTAATAATCCTGATTCATATCCAAATATTGTCACAGTTTTATGATTTCATATGATTTTATGCACTCCTAGTGCCTTCTAAAGCATACCCTTTTTATCAAAGAGACATATTAATTAGTGTTTATTTTTCTCTAAATGTGTTCAGTTTAACCATGGGAGAATATTTATTCTTTTCCAGGAAGGCACAAGGTCTTTCTCTCTTGGGCATGACCAAAACATGAAAATGCATATTCTGAAATTAATCTATTGTGCTTACATTTTCTAATATATGACTTTTTTTCTCAAGGGTTTCATATCTCTACAATTAAAATGCGTGCTTCATTGCTTTCCTTAGAATTCTCAGTAATTATAGATTCTGCTGAGTATAAACTGTTGATAAAATATGCTCACTTAGCAAATGCAGTGAAGCCTAAACAGAAAAAAGGTAGAGGATATTGCTTTGCTCTTCACCAGTATCTTGTCCAAGATAATCAAATTTCTTTTCTGTTGTAAGGTTATTTCTTTTGCTATGACCTAGCCAGTACAGTTTGTAAACTTTTGATTTTGTAGGTATGTTAGAAAAGTTTAACAACATGTGCCAGGCTCTATGATGACTTAAATCAAATAATCATGACAGCAAGGTTAAACTGCATAGGTGTTTATTATACACATATGAGTAAATTCTCAGCAATTAATTTAACTGCTTGCTATATATATAATTTTAAACAGGCATAAAATATAATATGAGGACTGAAAACTAAATATTAAGCCTCTATTAATTATAAATATCACTAATTTTATCTACTGTGCATCCATGTATTTTTGTATACGCAGAAATAATTATAATCTGGTATTGACTCATTATATCAGTGCATATGAATCTATATCTATTGCTTGTTTTCAGAACACAAACTTCTAAAGTCAAAATGCATTGCTACCATTCCAATTGCTGTACAGCCTCCCATCTACCAGAGGACCTTGGTGAACCCTGTTCTGAACTGCATTCTCCAGCACATCCCTGGTTTCTTTCCTCAGTCAGTTCTATAGCTTCCACTCTACTAGAGGACCTCCTTGAGCACACTTCTCTGGCTTTCCAAGCCCTTCTTGTCTGCATACATCACACTCAGACTCCAGTACTATTTAACCCAGTTTGTCCCTTCCCTCAATGCTTTAGCATCAAGTTCCTTTGTATTCCTTTCTCTAGCCACTTGTCTTGTGGCCTTCTAAGGCCTTTCTTTGTTTTGCCTTGTGGCCTCTGGGCCTTCTGATCTCTGTTTTACCTTGCCTTGTCATATGGCCTTTGGGCCTTCTGACTTCTGTGTTTTTTGTCTTTGCCTTGTGGCCTCTGGGCCCTTCCTTGTTTAGGCCTTTCCTGACCTCTGACCTAGCCCTGAGGCCTCCCTAGATCTTTTCTGACTCTAGGCCTCTTCTATCTTGCCCCTTGTGACCTTCTTACCTGCACTGCCTTCGAGCTTTATGTTTCATGTTCTGTGTTGTTCTTGTCTTGTCCTGTCTTAGTCAGTTCCATTTCCTGTATGAGTTCCAGTTCCATGCTTACCCACATTCTGTTCCAATGTTCCTGAGTTTCACTCTTACCTTAACGCAGCTCCAGAATGTTCCTCTGTTCCAGTTCAATCTTACCTCCTCGCACCTCCAGTCTGTTCCTGGGTTCAAGTTCACCCTTACCTCCACACAGCTCTAGTCCATTCCTGAGTTCCATTCCAGCCTGTATTCTGTTCCTGAGCTCCAGTCTGGCCTGCACTTGTTTCCTGTACTCCTGTCCAGCCTGCACCCACCTTCCTGAGGCCCAGTCTAGTCTGCAGAACATGCCTTGCTCCAACCTTACCGGACTACCCAGGATGGCATGACTAGCCCTAATCTCGTCATGTTATCCTGCACCACTCCAGATGTTGTGTTCACCAAGCTCCTACAGCAATGGAACTGCGACATTTTTCTAGAGCACATAAGAAATATGTGTCTATCAAAAATTATTTTTGTGGGCATGTCTGTAGTTAGCATAAGGGGATTAATGGAGATTCTATGATGATTCCCCATTCAGTGCAACTATTTTCAGAATATAATGAATTTGGGGTCTATGTATTTAACGTGCATACCAAAAATATATGCAATGTACTAAGGCAATAGGATGAATGCTAAAATAGACCAAAATCTGTTATTTAATTGTGTTAACTTTTATCTCATATGATATTCCAAGAGTTAAATGATGGAGTAGATGGAGCTATTAGAGGATGCATCTGCTGCCACTGGCAAAGGCATCATCTGAGACCAATATTTTTCCTCTTTGCAGACTTTTCAGGCTGGATGTCATGTAAGATTAATATGCTGGTCATCCTCAGTATACATTGCACAGCTTCAAAGATGAAACTGTCACCTACATGCTCCATTTTTAATTCCCTCAGTAGGAACTGAGGAGTCCTCTATCTTGGTCCTGTACATTCATGAGTTTGGCTTGCTCTCTGCAAAGCAATTATATCCCCAAAACATACAGATCTGAGTAAGTTGTATTGTTGGAGCACATGTATTCCTTTTTTTATCAACCAAAAATTTAAATCCTCTATAGCAAGTTCTGTATGCTGCAAATCCCCGACACAGCAATGTTTTAATGCCCACTAATTCCCCAACCTTCCTTAATGGACATAGTACAGATTTGCCGCAAACCTCCCAAATTGCCCTATGCCCTCTGGGTATTTCAGATTCTATATACACCAGACAGGTTGGAGCCAGTAGGACGGCCCTGCAAAAAAATGTTCATAGACTTTTGCTGTATGTTCCTAATTTATGTTCTTGACACTCTCTCATTCCTAAGGTACAGTAATATGAATGTTGTATGGGAGGCAGACAATGACATCTGGACACAACCTTTCAGCAAGGTGTTACTACAGTTATATGAGGCAAATAAGACAGACATACCCTCCTCCCATTTTCTTCGTGTGGACTCAGGTCTTTGCAGACTTTTCTCAGAGGACTTGTTTAATTTCTTATAAGAACATAAGAATTGCCATAATTGAGTCAGACCAAGGGTCCATTAAGCCCAGTATCCTGTTTGAAACAGTTGCCAACCAGGTCACAAATACCTGTCAGGATCCCAAGGGTAGATAGAATCCATGCTGCTTATCCCAAGAATATGCAGTAGATTTCTGCAACAGTACCTTAATAATTAATGGACTTTTCCTTCAGGAAATTGTTCCAACCTTTTTTAAACACAACTACCCTAATAGCTTTCACCAAATCCTCTGGCAACAAAGTCCAGAGCTTACTTATATATATAAAATATTTGTCTCTTATTAGTTCTAAATGTATTACCTAGTAACTTCATTGTGTGTCCCCGATCTTTGTACTTTTTGAAAGCATAAACAACTGATTAACATTTTATTCCACTCATTATTTTATAGACCTCTATTATATATCTCAGCCATCTCTTCTCCAAGCTGAAGAGTCCTAACCTCTATAGCCTTTCTTCATAAGGGAATTGTTCCATCCCCTTTGTCATCTTGGTTGCCCTGCTCTGTACTTTTTCTAATTCTGCTATATTTTTCTTGAGACGTGGTAACCAGAACTGCACACAATACTCAAGATGAGGTCGCACCATGGACCAACACAGAGGCATTATGATATTCTCTGTTTCATTCTCCATTACTTTCCTAATAATTCCTAGCATTCTATTTTTTTTTGGCGGCTGCTGCATACTGAGCAGAAGATTTCAAAGTATTTGTTGCAGTCTGGGAAGCTGCAGTCCAGGTGTGAACCCTTGAGCCGAACTACCCTGGTGGCAGAGTAGATCAGGAGGTGGAGCCACAGGCACAGGTCTTCACCCGGGAACCAGGAACCCCCCAGGAGGAGCCCGTAGGGTCCTAGAACCTTGGGACTTAGGAGCACAGTAACAGTCTCTATAGAAAAAGGCCTGGGTAAGAGTAACCCACAGAGTCCAGTAAACAGGGAGCAGGAAGGCCCGGCGAGAGCGGGGCGGTCAGATAGAGTCTCTAGCCTGCTGGACAAAAGCAGTCTGTGAGCAGGCCCGGGGTCTGTAGTATGCCGCGGAGCGGAGCAGACAGGTAACAGGAACAGAGTCTGTAGTGTATAGTGGACTGTGACCAGCGGAAGGCAGGACTGGAGCCAGTAGCGTGCAATAGAGCTGGAACGGGTGGTGAGTAGGAACGGAGACGAACCCAAGTCAGGCTGGCAGCCAGTAGAAGCAATTTCAGGAGCAGGCAAAGGTCGGAGGCTGGTAGCAATCAGGAGCGGAGTCGGGAACAAGCTGAGGTCAATGGCGGGCGGCAGGCAGAAGCGGAGTCAGGAACAAGCTGAGGTCAATGGCAGGCGGCAGGCAGAAGCGGAGTCAGGAACAAGCTGAGGTCAACCGGAATGCAGATCAGCAGAAGCGCAACTAAGAACTACTAACAGTAGCAACCCTTGTTGCAAGGCAATGAGAAGGCAGGCGAACGCCGGTTAAATCAGGCTTGGGGCGTGGCGTTGTTAACCCAGGCGGGGCCAGACTTCCGGCAACCGTGCGTCCATAATGCGCGTCCTTGCGCGCGCGCGCGCATGGCAGCAGCGAGATGGCCCGGCAATGGCGGATGCCCCGAAGGCCCAGCGGAGCCGCGGGAGCGGAGTTCTCCCCATCGGAGGTGAGCACTAAGCACAGCAGATAGAGGGGAAGTGGTGGAGACCGCAACAGTACCCCCCCCCCCCCCTTTACGGCCCCTTTTGAGCGGACCCGGTTTCTCTGGATGGTCCCGGTGGAACTGGTGCAAGAGATCTTTGTCCAGAATATTACGGCTGGGCTTCCAGGTGTTATCTTCGTCACCACAACCCTCCCAGGCCAGTAGATACTCCCATCTGCGGTTGTGAAATCGGATGTCCAGGACGTCCCGTACTTGGTATGTAGGATCATCATCAATGGTTGTGGCCGCAGGATCCGGAGGCGTACAGTGATACCTGGAGAGGACCACCGGCTTGAGCAGTGAGGCGTGAAACACGTTGTGTACTCTGAAAGAAGAGGGTAGCCGAAGCCGATACGATACCAATCCCACTCGTTCAGCAACTCGAAACGGACCACAGAACTTTGGTGCAAATCTTCGTGAGGGAAGTCGAAGGTGCAGATTCTTCGTACTTAGCCAGACTCTATCCCCAGGCTGGAATGTGGGAGCTGGCCGGTGATGATGATCGGCCGTCTGCTTAGCCCTCGCGGCCGCACGGAGAAGCTGTTTTCGTGTCATGTGCCACAAAGCCTGGAATTGCTGGGCCGTTACTTGAACCGCAGGTGAGGCACTGGGAGCCTCTAGCGGGAGCGGTGGTCATAACGGCTTACCATATACCAGATGAAACGGAGATTTGCCCGTGGCAGCATGGACCTGGTTGTTATATGTGAATTCGGCCCAGGGCAAGAGCTTTGACCAATTGTCTTGCCTCTCTTTAATGAAGGCCCGGAGGTATGCCTTTAGGGTCCTATTCATCCTCTTGGTCTCTCCGTTGCTTTGAGGATGAAAGGCTGTGGAGAAACTGAGCTTAACCCGGAAGCATTTACAAAGGGCTCTCCAGTAGCGGGCCACAAACTGCGAACCTCTGTCCGAGACGATATCCTGAGGGAGGCCGTGAAGCCTGAACACATGTTGGGCGAACAGGTGGGCCAACTCGGGTGCAGAGGGAAGCTTAGGCAGAGGAACCAGATGGACCATTTTTGAGAAACGGTCAACCGTGACCCAGACGACCGTATGTCCCTGTGATGGAGGCAGGTCAACCATGAAGTCTGTAGCTATATGGGTCCATGGTTCAGTGGGAACCGGAAGCGGGTGTAGGAGACCATATGGGGAGCCAGAATTGGGTTTCTGGCGAGCACAGGTAGGGCAATAAGCCACAAAATAGGCGACATCACGCCGGATGTTGGGCCACCAGTAATACCGGTTAACGAGTTCCAGGGTCCTTTCTCGTCCAGCATGTCCTCCGATCAAGGAGTCGTGGGCCCAACGTAATGCAGTCAAGCGGTCCCGGCGTGAGAGCACCGTCCGGTCTTGTGAGAGGATGGTCATCGCAGAGAGACGAACCTTAGCGGGGTCCAAGATGAATTGTGGTGGCTCAATGTCCTCCTCGGCACAAGAGGTGCGAGACAAGGCGTCTGCCTGGAGATTTTTAGCAGCAGGACGGTAGTGTACAACAAAGTCAAAACGACTGAAGAACAAGGCCCAGTGGGCTTGGCGGGGGTTCAGTCGTTGAGCCTGGGTCAGAAATTCCAAATTTTTATGATCCATGTAAACGGTGGTGGTGTGTAAGGAGCCTTCGAGCCACTGTCTCCATTCCTCGAAGGCGAGTTCTATCGCCAGCAACTCTTTATCCCTAATGGAATAATTACTTTCAGCGGCTGAGAACCTCCGGGAAAAGTACGAGCAAGGAAGGAGTTGTCCAGCATCAGAGTGCTGGCTGAGAACCGCTCCCACTGCGATGCTGGAGGCATCAACCTCCATGATGAACGGTCGTGAAGGGTCCGGGTGTCGGAGACAAACATCTGAGAGGAAGGCCTCCTTGAGATCAGAGAAAGCTGCAACTGCAGCATCCGGCCAGTGTTTAACATCTGCTCCTTTACGGGTCAAGGCTGTAAGAGGAGCCACACGGTGAGAGTAGCGAGGGATAAAATGTCGATAAAAGTTTGCAAAGCCCAAGAAGCGCTGGAGGGCTTTGAGACCCATGGGCTGGGGCCATTTTGTGATGGCGGCTACCTTTTCTGGGTCCATACAAAAGCCAGCTGCTGAGATAATAAATCCCAGGAAAGGTAGAGATTCGGCTTCAAAAACTCATTTCTCTAGCTTGGCATATAGATGATTGGCCCGGAGGGCCTGAAGAACCTGGCAAACATGCTGGCGGTGAGAGTCTATGTCTTTGGAATATATGAGGACATCATCCAAGTAGACTATTACGTGGGAATGGAGCATCTCTCGAAGCACCTCGTTCATGAGATGCTGGAAGATGGCAGGGGCATTACAAAGCCCAAAGGGCATCACGAGGTACTCGTAATGCCCATCACGTGTGTTGAATGCCGTCTTCCACTCGTCCCCTGGGCGAATACGGACGAGGTTATAGGCCCCTCTCAGGTCCAACTTGGTAAAGATGCGAGCCCCTTGGAGACGGTCCAATAGTTCCAGGATGAGCGGGAGTGGATAGCGGTCTCGCTTGGTAATGGCGTTGAGACCGCGATAGTCAATACACGGTCGTAGCGAACCATCCTTTTTACCCACGAAAAAGAATCCAGCACCTGCCGGTGACCGGGATGGGCGAATAAATCCCTTGGCTAGGTTCTCTGAGATGTACTGGGACATCACCTTAGTCTCTGGAAATGAGAGAGGATATACACGGCCACGAGGTGGTGTGGTACCGGGAACCAGATCAATGGGACAGTCAAATGGTCTGTGTTCCGGAAGAATCTCCTCCATTTCCTTGGAGAAGACATGTTGGAAACTTTGGTAGGCCTCTGGCAGGAGGTGCGAGGAACAGAGATGCAGAGAGTTGGGAGGATGAGGAAGATGTAAACATCGGTCAAAGCAGGCAGAACCCCAGCTGACAAGCTGGAAGTCATCCCATCTGATGACGGGGGAGTGCTGACGAAGCCACGGAAGTCCCAGCACCAATGGATGCACGGCTCGTTCCAGGATGAGTAGAGAAATCTCCTTGGAGTGAAATAGACCCGTTTGCAAAGTCACTGGTCTCGTGGAGCGAGAGATAACTCCAGGCAGCAGGGTCCCTCGGATCGAAGAGATGCGTAGAGGAGGATTCCTCGGTTCTGTAGGCAGGCCCAGTTGTGTCACCAGCTCGGCCACAATAAAGTTCCCCTCAGCCCCAGAATCGACGAAGGCCCGAATCTGGATCTCCCCACCGGGGTATTTGAGGGTTACAGGCAGAGTGCAGAGAGGAGCGGATCCGGTAGCGCCTAGGTGTAGCTCCTCGGTATAACCTAGGCACGGGCGTTTCCCGGACGCTCAGTGCATGACGACAGAAAATGTCCTTTACCTCCACAATATAGGCAGAGGCCTAAGGAGCGCCAACGGCTCCTCTCTTCCGGAGTAAGTGGTGACCTTCCCAGCTGCATAGGTTCAGAAGCAGGGCTGGCAGCAGGAGAAGTCCTTTGCAGAGGAGACCTGGAGGAGACGTGTAGGCGCGGCTGACTCCTATTAGCCGACCGAGTCTCTCTGTCCCGCTGTTGAAGACGGCGGTCAACCTTGCCTGCAATGTCCATTAAGTCATTCAACTCCTCAGGAATCTCCCGTCCTGCCAGTTCATCTTTAATCCGACCAGCCAAGCCTTCAAGAAAGATCCCTTTTAAGCAATCATCCTGCCAAGCCAGTTCCATGGCCAGGGTTCGAAAGTTGATAATGTACTCCGCTACCAGACGCGTGCCCTGTCGGAGGTGCAGGAGTTCTGAAGCCGCCATGGACTGGCGTGCAGGATCATCAAAGGCCAGGCGAAACTGAAGAAAGAATTCCTGAAGATTCTGTAGCAGAGGATCGGAGCGTTCCCACAAGTGTGAAGCCCATTCAAGCGCCTTGCCATCCAATAAAGAAAAAATATAGGCCACTTTAGCCGCTTCAGTGGGAAACTGGGATGGTAACAGAGTGAACCGTACTTGATACTGGTTCAGGAACCCACGGCAGGACTTACTATCCCCATTGTACCTGCTATGAGCTGGCAACTGAGTATTGGGAACAGCGACTGGTACAGAAGGCCCTTGACGAGTAGAAGCTTCTAGACGAGAGACCAATTGGTCCACAGTGGCAGCAAGAGTATCAATACAATGTTGCTGCTGTTGAAGGTGTTGCGCCATCCCAGGGATAGCCTGCAGACTGGGAGACTCCGCCGAGTCCAGTGCCTTGCAAACTGATGCAGTCTGGGAAGCTGCAGTCCAGGTGTGAACCCTTGAGCCGAACTACCCTGGTGGCAGAGTAGATCGGGAGGCGGAGCCACAGGCACAGGTCTTCACCCGGGAACCAGGAACCCCCCAGGAGGAGCCCGTAGGGTCCTAGAACCTTGGGACTTAGGAGCACAGTAACAGTCTCTATAGAAAAAGGCCTGGGCAAGAGTAACCCACAAGTCCAGTAAACAGGGAGCAGGAAGGCCCGGCGAGAGCGGGGCGGTCAGATAGAGTCTCTAGCCTGCTGGACAAAAGCAGTCTGTGAGCAGGCCCGGGGTCTGTAGTATGCCGCGGAGCGGAGCAGACAGGTAAGAGGAACAGAGTCTGTAGCGTATAGTGGACTGTGACCAACGGAAGGCAGGACTGGAGCCAGTAGCGTGCAATAGAGCTGGAACGGGTGGTAAGTAGGAACGGAGACGAACCCAAGTCAGGCTGGCAGCCAGTAGAAGCAATCTCAGGAGCAGGCAAAGGTTGGAGGCTGGCGGCAATCAGGAGCGGAGTCGGGCACAAGCTGAGGTCAATGGCGGGCGGCAGGCAGAAGCGGAGTCAGGAACAAGCTGAGGTCAATGGCGGGCGGCAGGCAGAAGCGGAGTCAGGAACAAGCTGAGGTCAATGGCGGGCGGCAGGCAGAAGCGGAGTCAGGAACAAGCTGAGGTCAACCGGAATGCAGATCAGCAGAAGCGCAACTAAGAACTACTAACAGTAGCGACCCTCGTTGCAAGGCAATGAGAAGGCAGGTGAACGCCGGTTAAATCAGGCTTGGGGCGTGGCGTTGTTAACCCAGGCGGGGCCAGACTTCCGGCGACCGTGCGTCCATAATGCGCGTCCTTGCGTGCGCGCGTGGCAGCAGCGAGATGGCCCGGCAATGGCGGATGCCCCGAAGGCCCAGCGGAGCCGCGGGAGCGGCGTTCTCCCCATCGGAGGTGAGCACTAAGCACAGCAGATAGAGGGGAAGCGGTGGAGACCGCAACAGTATTTTCAATGATGATACCTTGATCCTTTTCCTTAGTGGTGATTCCTAAAGTGGAACTTTGCATTATATATCTATAATTTGGTAACTCTTCTCTAACTGGCTAATTTTAAGATACGCTTAATTTTATATCATATGGGGGGGGGGAGAGAGAGAGAGAGAGAGGGAGGGGCAGAGAGAGAATATGACACTCTATATATCTCCCACTGTAAGAGGGGCACTTTCAACTCAGGGTGGGTTTTTGGGGGGATGGTGTTACAAGGTCTACAGATCCTTGCACCCTTGGCAGACTAATGTAACACCGCCCACCCAAAAACCCACCTTGAATTGAAAGTGCCCCTCTTACAGTGGGAGACAGTGGAGATATATAGAATGTCATATTGTTTTCTCTCTCTCTCTCTCTCTCTCTTCTTAAAATCTCCACACTTGCTCTTCATTGGGACCAGCAGTAATGTGGGTAACATGCCCATGATTATCCTTTGCAAAATTCAGGCTCATGTATATAAGTCTTGGCCCCACCCCTTTTCCACCTTCTTATTCTCGACACATGCACAGGTATGTTTGTGTGTCCTTCCTGGCTTTTTAAAAATGTGCATGGCCCACATACGCATGCATTTGACCATTTTTGTACTAGCAACACTTTTAAAACCTACCTTTAAGTGCGTTACTTTGAACTTGTCCGTATTAAATTTCATTTGTCATTTGCATGCCCAGTCTCCCAGTTTTGCAAAGTCCTCTTGCAATTTCTCACAATCTTTTTGCGATTTAATAACTTTGAATAATTTTGTGTCATCTGCAAATTTGATCATCTCACTAGATCCCATTTCCAGGTCATTTATAAATATATTAAAATATATTAAAAAGCATTCATTTCAGAACAGATCCCTGGGACACACAACTATTCACCTTTTTCCATTGGAAACATTTACTATTTAGCCCTAACCTCTGTTTTATTTCTTTTAACTAATTAGCATTCCACAATAGGACACTGCTTCCTATCCCATGAAATTTTAATTTCCTAAGAAGGGACTTTGTCAAATGATTTCTGGAAATCCAGATACACTATATCAACTGACAAACCTTTATCCACATGTTTATTTGTGCCCTCAAACAAATGTAGCAAATTTGTGAGGCAAGACCTTCCTTGGTTAAATCCATGTTGGCTTTGCCACATTAAACCATGCTTATCTATATGCTCAGCAATTTTGTTCTTTATCATAGTTTCTACCATTTTATTTGTCACTGATATTAAACTCACCCCCTGATCCCTTTTTAAAGGTTGACATTACATTGGCAACCCTCCAGTCTTCAGTAATCATAGATGATGTTATTAATAGTTTACAAATTTCCAATAGTAAGTCCACAATTTCTTTTCTCAGTTCTTTCAGCACTCTGGGATATATACCATCTGGTTCTGGTGATTTGCTGCTCTTTAGTTTGTCAATTTGACATAGTACATCTTCCATGTTCACTGAGATTTGTTTCAGTTCCTCTAAATCATCACATTTGAATATCATAAGAACATAAGAAAATGCCATAATGGGTCAGACCAAGGGTCCATCAAGCCCAAAATCCTGTTTCCAACAGCAGCCAATCCAGGCTACAGGAACCTGGCAAGTACCCAAAAACTAAGTCTATTCCATGTTACCATTGCTAATGGCAGTGGCTATTCTCTAAGTGAACTTAATAGCAGGTAATGGACTTCTCCTCCAAGAACTTATCCAATCCCTTTTTAAACACAGCTATACTAACTGAACTAACCACATCCTCTGGCAACAAATTCCAAAGTATATTTGTGTGTTGAGTGAAAAAGAACTTTCTCTGATTAGTTTTAAATGTGCCCCATGCTAAATTCATGGAGTGCCCCCTAGTCTTTCTATTATCCGAAAGAGTAAATAACTGATTCACAACTACCCGTTCTAGACCTCTCATGATTTTAAGCATCTCTATCAAATCCCCCCTTAGCCGTCTCTTCTCCAAGCTGAATATTCCTAACCTCTTTAGTCTTTCCTCATAGGGGAGCTGTTCCATTCCCCTTATCATTTTGGTAGCCCTTCTCTGTACCTTCTCCATCACAATTATAACTTTTTTTAGATGCGGCGACCAGAATTGTAAATAGTATTCAAGGTGCGGTCTGACCATGGAGCGATACAGAGGCATTATGATATTTTCCGTTTTATTCACCATTCCCTTTCTAATAATTCCCAACATTCTGTTTGCTTTTTTGACTGCTGTAGCACACTGAACCGACAATTTCGATGTGTTATCCACTATGATGCCTAGATCTCTTTCTTAGGTTGTAGCACCTAATATGGAACCCAACATTGTGTAATTATAGCATGGGTTATTTTTCCCTATATGCATCACCTTGCACTTATCCACATTCAATTTCATCTGCCATTTGGATGCCCAATTTTCCAGTCTCACAAGGTCTTCCTGCAATTTATCACATTCTGCGTGTGATTTAACTACTCTGAACAATTTTGTGTCATCTGCAAATTTGATTATCTCACTCGTCATATTTCTTTCCAGATCATTTATAAATATATTGAAAAGTAAGGGTCCCAGTACAGATCCCTGAGGCACTCCACTGTCCACTCCCTTCCACTGAGAAAATTGTCCATTTAATCCTACTCTCTGTTTCCTGTCTTTTAGCCAGTTTGCAATCCATGAAAGGACATCTCCACCTATCCCATGACTTTTTACTTTTCCTAGAAGCCTCTCATGAGGAACTTTGTCAAACGCCATCTGAAAATCCAAGTATACTACATCTACCGGTTCACCTTTATCCACATGTTTATTAACTCCTTCAAAAAAGTGAAGCAGAATTGTGAGGCAAGACTTGCCTTGGGTAAAGCCATGCTGATTTTGTTCCATTAAACCATGTCTTTTTATATGTTCTGTGATTTTGATGTTTAGAACACTTTCCACTATTTTTCCTGGCACTGAAGTCAGGCTAACTGGTCTGTAGTTTCCTGGATCGCCCCTGGAGCCCTTTTTAAATATTGAAGTTACATTTACTATCCTCCAGTCTTCAGGTACAATGGATGATTTTAATGATAGGTTACAAATCTTTATTAATAGGTCTGAAATTTCATTTTTTAGTTCCTTCAGAACTCTGGGGTGTATACCATCCGGTCCAGGTGATTTATTACTCTTCAGTTTGTCAATCAGGTCTACCACATCTTCTAAGTTCACCGTGATTTGATTCAGTTCATCTGAATCATTACCCATGAATACCTTCTCCATTACGGGTACCTCCCCAACATCCTCTTCAGTAAACACCGAAGCAAAGAAATTATTTAATCTTTCCACGATGGCCTTATCTTCTCTAAGTGCCCCTTTAACCCCTCGATCATCTAGTGGTCCAACTGACTCCCTCACAGGCTTTCTGCTTTGGATATATTTTTTAAAGTTTTTACTGTGAGTTTTTGCCTCTACAGCCAACTTCTTTTCAAATTCTCTCTTAGCCTGTCTTATCAATGTCTTACATTTAACTTGCCAACGTTTATGTTTTATCCTATTTTCTTCTGTTGGATCTTTCTTCCAATTTTTAAATGAAAATCTTTTGGCTAAAATAGCTTCTTTCTCCTCCCCTATCATTTCTGGCATGGGTATATCTCTTACTAGAGATGTGGTTTGGGATCAAATTTCATGTCAGGCTTCATTTTGAGCCCCCCCCCCCCCCCCAGGAATTTCATTTTTCCTGTGGTTCGGGTTTTTTTGGGGGGAGGCCTTATTTTTGCCTAGTGCATGCTAACTCCCATTAGTGCCACTAATTCCCGATAGCGCGCACTAACGTGGCAGAAGTAGTGTGCACTAACGTAGTGCCTTGCTGCTCTACATGAGTTTCTTCCCCACCACTTCCTCGTCCCTCTTTATCTCTATGCATAATTCGGTAGTCCTTCTTCCTGTAGTCTCCATACTCCTCCTGACTCTTCAACTCATCTCCTGCTTCTCCTTACTACACCTGCTCACAATTTCTTCTTCACAGGCTGTTCATATGTCAGAAATGGATGGGTATATGGCTGACCAACAAGATAAAGAAAAAACACTACCTGCAAATATCCAGGGTACACAGCTCTGAATGTCACAAAGCTGTGGTGTCAGCGAGCTGACTTAGAAAGTAGGTTATGTCAAACTGGCTGTTTAAGCATGTTTCAAGGAAAGAGTTCAGGCAAACATGATCGTAGGCAGAAGTCCATGTGACCAATCACATGAACATCAATCAGGAAGGAAGTCACAATGTGATTCCCTATCAATTTCCTTCTTCCATCCCTGTAACATATATTTAAGCACAGAAACACAGAACACAATGGCAGATAAAGATTATATTTCCCATTCAGTCTACCCATTTATATCTCCCTTTTAACTTTACAGCCTCATTTCTCCCTCAGAAATTCTCTGTATTTGCCCATGTTTTCTTGAATAATAAAATAGTCCTTATCTCTACCACTTTCACAAGAAGGCTATTCTATGCATGCACTACATTTTTTGTAAAGAAATGTTTCCTTTTGAAGGTGCAGTCTCCAGAACTGTACACAGTATTCCAAATTAGAACTCACCAGGGACTGATACAACATAAGAACATAAGAAAATGCCATACTGGGTCAGACCAAGGGTCCATCAAGCCCAGCATCCTGTTTCCAACAGTGGCCAATCCAGGCCATAAGAACCTGGCAAGAACCCAAAAACTAAGTCTATTCCATGTTACCCTTGCTAATGGCAGTGGCTATTCTCTAAGTGAACTTAATAGCAGGTAATGGACTTCTTCTCCAAGAACTTATCCAATCCTTTTTTAAACACAGCTATACTAAGTGCACTAACCACATCCTCTGGCAACAAATTCCAGAGTTTAATTGTGCGCTGAGTAAAAAAGAACTTTCTCCGATTAGTTTTAAATGTGCCCCATGCTAACTTCATAGAGTGCCCCCATGCTAACTTCATGGAGTGCCAATATCATCTCCCTTTTTCTGCTGAACATTCCTCTACCTATACATCAAAACATCTTTCTGGTTTTTGCTGTTGCTTTATCACATTTTAGGCCACCTTAAGATCATCAGATATAATCACACCCAGATTCCACTCTTTCATACTTAGAAGAATTTTAGCTTAAAATTGCACCTCTTTCTTAGGTGTATACATCCTAAATGCATAATTGCATTTTTTAGCATTAAATCTTAACTGTCATATCCTTGACCATGCTTCAAGCTTCACTAGATCCTCTCTCATGTTTTTTTTACATCTTTCTAGCTGTCTAAATTGTTGCAAATTTTGGTATCATGAGCAAAAAGACAAACTATTCCTGACAATTCTGCAATGCTGCTGTTATGATCCTGCTCATGGAGCCCATCCCGTGAGCAAGCCTCTCCACTCACTCACTGCCACTACCACCAGCGCTGCTGCTCCGGACCGCTGGTGCCATGTGGCCTTCGCTGCTCCAGACTACTATCGCATGTGGCAGGCTGCTACCACCGCTGACTCTGCTGACTCCGCGGACAAGTTATCTTTCTTTGCGGCCTAGTGCTGCCCCAGGACACCCTCACCTTTGCGCCCTGGGCTGCTGCCGCTGACTGCACCATCTTCATGCCAGGAGCCGCCGCCAGGGTCCCCTCTTCATGGCCTGCATGCCGTCAGAATTCCTCTTCATGATAGGAAGCCACCTCCAGGTCTGCCTTCCTTCGCGGCCTAGTGCCGTCATCGGGGCCTGCTTCTTCGTCCATGCGGCAGGGACGCCGCTGTCCTTGGTCCTGCCCCTGGGCCCTCTAGGCACCGGCACACCTCTTCACTTCATTTAAAGGGCCAGCAGCAGGAAAAGCCCGCGGCCCCACCGGATGACAGCCTTGCTCACTTCCTGCTTCAGCCCTATAAAAGGGCTCAGTTCCTGTTCCTCACAACCTTTGGATCTGGGTCCCATGGCCGTCCATGTTCTTCTTCACCAGATCAAGGTCCTCTGTGGTCTTCACTTGTCTATATAGCTCTTTGTTCCATGTTCTTGGTGCTCCTCGTTTCCTCACCCTGATGTTCCTGGTCTTGTCCTTCATCAGAGCTCCTTCGTCGCCTGTTCCATGTCCTGATGTTCCAGATTTTCAGATGTCCTGATGTTCTGTGTTTCTAATTTCTTGGTCCTGATGCCTTCATCTTCGCCTCTGCAACCAGTTCCCAGCTTCCTAGCATCCACCTTTCCTGGCGTGCTACCATCGTGGTCCATGACCAGCCCTTTGGGGGCTGTGTAGGGTGCCTCGTGGCACATTGCCTCCTTCTTGTCTGCAGCACAAGCCTCTGGAAGACTCCTGTTTTTTATGCCTAGCTTCTGAAAATCCTGAGTCTTGAATCCTGACCTTCGAAGTTCCTTGTGCTTGCTTCCGTCCATGCCCAAGACTTTCCCAGAACCTGCTCTGCTTCAGCGTGGTCCACGACCAGCCACAGGTGGCTGTGTAGGGCACGCTGTGATACAGTTCCCACACAGTACTTTTGCCTGAGTCCTGAATCCTTGCCTGAGACCTCCAAGCAACCTGAATCCTTGTCTGAGTCTTCTGAGTAAACTGAATCCTTGTCCGAGTCTTCTGAGCATCCTGAGTCTTCGTCTGAGTCTTCGAACCTGAATCCTCATCTGAGTCTCCTGAGTATCCTCTGTCTTCGTCCGAGACTTCCAAGTTCCTGAGTTCCTGTCTTGTCTTGTTCCTGCCCTCAGCCTCTGTCTGGCCTCACGCACTCTTCATTCCCAAGCAGCAGGTCCAGAAGGGCTACCAAGTGGCCAGAGGGCTACTCTTGTAACCAGAATTGTGTTGCTGGGTCACACTGGTGCATGGAAGTCCAGCGGAGGGCTGACCCTGCTTTGTTCCTGCTCCGCCTGTGCTTGCATGTGCCCACCTCCCATGGTGTGCCTTGGGCTCCTCCCTGAGTCGTGCCATGGTCCAGGGTCTCACGCTCTCCCATGAGCTAGCGACCGCACCTCCTCATTCACACCAGCCGAAGGCCGTACTTGCAACAGTTGCTCACGAAAATGTTGGAAAACAGTGCAAGGACTGATCCCTCAAGTACACCATTAGTAAACCCCCTCATCAGAGTGAACTCCATTTATCACCAGGGCTTAATTTGTAGACAGAAAGAAAGTTGAACTATGGAGGGGGTGAGATGGGTGGGGCCAGGGCCAGGTTTGACCTGGACAAAAGGATGGGACCAGAGCCAGGTGTGAAATCTATCTATCTCACACAAACACACACACACACACACATACACATATCAAAATCAAAGCCATGTGGCTGCCCTTGTCTCAAGGTAAGCAACTCTGCTTCCTCAATGGCCGGGGGCCATAAGTAATACATGCAATATTGGGTCTGTTTTCTTACCTTAAGTGAGCCAGAACTGATATACACAGTTGGCTCTGCTCCACTTTCTCGGGTCCCAAAATAATGGTTACAGATCACCGTTGTGGTTTGTTCTGCAAGAAATTAAGCCCTCGGTAATAGACACAAAACGGGGTTCAATTAGCATAGGTTTGAAATTGTGAGCCGTAGTACCATTCATCAAGACCAGGGTTGAAACCTTAACAAATGGCATTACCGCTCACAATTTTCAAACTTGTGCTAATTCAAACCTTTTTTTGTATCTGTTCTTTGCTCTGCGGTGTCTGCTTCAATATCACCCATTTCCCATCTGTTTCCTGCAATACAGGAGGTGAAGGGTGGATGAATGGGAATAAGAGACGAGGGGCTGGCTTAGAGAGCAGAGCAGCTGTTCTCTTCTCTGTGTTCTTCAAGCTTAGCCCCCTCATCTTCTCTTTCATACAGGCTACCTAGAGGGACGAGCTCAAACAGAATACCCCTGCAGCTTTGCCTTTTAAGTCTGAAAAGAGGTGCCAAAATTGTATTCCACCCCATTCCCCTACAACTTAAGCCCTCTTTACCAGTACGTTTTGTAGTCTTCTAATCAAATAATTTACAACCCAATCGCTCTAGGGCTCATAACAAGAACACAATTTATTTATGTCACCTATGCAGAACCATGTCAAAGGCCTTACTGAAATCCAAGCACACTAATCTAGTGCTAACCCTTGATCCACCTCTCTGGTCATCCAATCAAAGAAATTAATCTGTTTCTTCTGACAAGATATACTCTGGTAAAAAAAACACGTTGCCTTGGAACTTGCAATTCATTGGATTCCATAAATTGCACTATCCTTTGTTTTAGCAGTGATTCAATTACTCACCACAGAGGTTAGTCTAAACAGCCTATAGTTCCCAGTCTCCTCCTTACTTCCACTTTTATGAATAAGAGCCACATCCATCCAACTTCATCCTCCAGTGTTATAAAGCGCAGCTCAGGGGGCCTTCCTGTGAACTGCCTCACTTTCCCTCGACATGGCCAAGCAGAAACGCCACCAGCACTTGACACAGCTGACTCTGGCAAAGGATGCCAAAACACCCCACTTCCCTACCTCTTTTTAGGTGTGCATGTGCCCAACGGCCTGACATTTAAAGCTCCTGTGGCAGGAACTCAACCATGGCAATCTGTGATGACACTGGCTTTCTGTACTTAAGGCTCCTTTGGAGAAGCCACCGGATACCTCAGAAATGGGTCTATTGCCTTTGCAGTGCATGTTGCCTAGCATTGCCAGTTCCTGTATTCCTGATTCCCTTCCAGCCTTGCTTCATTTAGCCTTGTTTTCCAGCCTTGCATCATCCAGCATTGTCTTCTCCAGCCTTCCTTGTCCAGCCTTGCTTATACTGTCTGTCTTGTCCAATGTCTTCTGTGTGTCTATGTCCACCTTTGGCCTGGCTCTCTGGATCTTGAACTCTTACTTGGACCTGACCATTATCACCTGCTGCCTGGACCTGACCATTCTTTTTAGCTCGCTACCCCTACATTCGCCTGTCTCTGACTCCCTTAGTCTACTGCCTGCTCTATCTCCGGTGTACCTTTGGAATCTAATTCTCTTTTTTGCCCTAGGAATTGCCAGCCACCAGAACCCAAGGGCTCAACATTCGGGGAGGCAGCTGGAATAGGTGAAGCTCCAGACTGTCCCACCACAGGGCACATTTGCTGGTATAGACCTCATAGGTTTGTTTATGAAGCTACATCAATTATGCCACAGTACAAAGGGCTCACATTCCTGCTACATACTACATTAATTTTCCCAACTCTACGGAAGTAGTGAAAAGGCCAGCCAGTGGTGCTATCAGAATGTCTCTAAGTTCCCTTAGTATCCTTGGATATATTCCATCTGGCCCCATTGCCTTATTAACTTTAAATTTAGTTAGCATCTCATGAACACACTTTTCTGAAAAATGATTCAGATTTACCTGACTTCCAATCATATTTGTGTTGATTTCATGTGGTCCTAAACCTCGCCCTTCACCATGAACACTGATTAAAAATATTTGTTAAACAATTTGTATTTTTACTATTTTCTACATATTTCTCCCCTTTACCTCCAAGACTCACAATGCCACTTTTGCACTTCCTTCAATTACTAACATATGTAAAAAACTTCTTGTCCCTCCATTTTACCATATTTGATAGTTTTCCTTTCTTTTGAAACTTTGCATTCCTGACTATTCTCTCAGCTTCGCTTAGCTTTTCCATATATTGTTGCCTGCCATCCTCTTTCTGCAATCTCTTGTGCTTTAGGAACACTAAATTTTCTCCCTTATCTTTTCAACTATTTTATAAAAATATAGTGAATTCATTTACCTTTTCCCTTTAGTTAATTTCCTAACACAAAAATTAGTTCCTCTTATAATATCTCTTTTAAGTTTTGCCCTTTGCTTTTATACTTCCCCTTGATTTTCTGATCCAGCTGTTAACTCCTTTAAGTACTCCCCCATTTTAACAAAGTTAGTTTTGCTGAAGTCTAGGGCACTCAATTTGAATGAACTTTAGTCTTCTGCATGTTAATATTGAAAACATAATACAGTGATCATTGGATCCCAGACTATCATCCACTACAATATCAGAGATATAGGTCCAGAATCATCTCTTCCCGTGTGGGTTTGGTTTCCAGTTTATAGAGTAGTTCTCACTGTAGAGCATCCAGGATCTATTTGCTTCTAGAAAACACTGTAGCCAGGTTATATCCCAATAAAAATCCAGCAGATTAACATCACCTAGCAGTAGCACCTTCCCTTTCATAGCAATTTAGTAAATATCCTCCATTTCTGACTTCATAAGTCCTGAAATTCTTTTACTTTAATATTATTTTTTATATAAAAATCCCATGCCTCCTCCCTCTTTCATATTCAGGGCTAGCTGGAGCATTAGGCAGACTAGATAGCTGCCTAGGGTACCAGAAGTAGACAGGGTACCATAGTCAGACGTGAGGGAAGCAGCAAATGTGGGATCTGTGGGATTCAGGTTGGTGCAGGAAGAGAGCGCATGAGAGAGAGAGAGAGAGGAAGAGAGATCACGTGATGACATCACTGCCTAGGGCAGCTGCACACTCTTTCATTGGCACTGCTCCACCCAGGCCCAGGTCTGATGTTGGGGTTCAGACTGGTAGAGAGTTGCTAATACCTGGGCCTTGGCCTATGTCAGACCAAGGCCCATGCTTGATACCAGGGCCCAGTCAGGTGGCTGGATCCTTATGCTGAATTCTGGACCAGAGGCTGGGACCTGACATGGGGGCCTTGGGCCAGGTCAGGCCCAGGTCCTGAGGACAGATCACTATGCTAATCTTCATCTTGTCTTCTTTTTTCAGCAAATTATGGTGTCCACTTGGGATGTACCAGATTAAGTTATCTCCAGTGCATGCTCTGCAGTTTTTGCTGTATAGCAATGCTATACAGTGCCTTACAGCAAATTAGCCACCCTCCACTGAGGAGGATACACAAGAGTTAATTTACTCTGCTGCTCCCCAGTGAATGCTATCATTCATGAAGAAAGAAGACAAGAAGAGGACCTACCAACCAGTATTCCAGCCAAGGTCCTTTCATTATATACGGCCTATGAGTCAGGTCCTTGCATCGGACTTGGGCCTCGGATCCAGCATAGGCTGATGCCCATTTGTCAGGAAACGGCCTCCAGACTGGGCCATGATATTGGGCCTGGGCCTGGGTTTTGGCCTAGGCAGGGACCCAAGTGTCATGCCTGGGCCTGGGCCGAGACCCAAGCGTTGGGACCTGGTCTCCTGAATGGGCCCTGGCATTGAGCCTTGATCAGGCTCTGGCCTAGGCTGGGACCTGGGTTTCAAGATCAGGCTGAATGAAACAAATTGGCCCTTATTTTTTGCATTTTGCAAATTTAGTTAAAATGAATGCACATCCCTAGTTACTTTCTGAATAGAATGTAGCCCAGTATAACTATATCCTACTCATGGTCTTCATGTACCATGTCTCTGTGACGTTTACATCCAAATCAGCTTCTTCCATAACTACCTCTAGATCCAGGACTTTATTTCCATTCTATGAGCATTAGTGTTAATAGCTTTCCAGATGTTGCCCTTTTTTCACATTTTTATACAACTATTTAATATTTTATTTACCTTAGTGTTTTTTCACATTTCCCCAATAATTCTAGTTTAAAGCCTTTCTCAGTAGTTTTCTAGTCTATGTTGGAAGATGCCATACCCATTCTTCAACAGGTGGACTAAATCTCTACTCAGCAGTCTTTGAAACATCATCCCATGGTCCAAGAAGCTGAACACTTTCGTTAACACCATCTATGCAGTCATTCATTCATCTCCATATTAGCTTCCCAGCCTGGGGCTTTATCCTTGACTAAGAGGATGGAGGATAATCACATCTGTACACCTATCTGCTTTACTCTTTCTCCAAGATCCATTAAATCACTTTTGATTGAATGTGTCTGATTCCTAGCAGTATCATTTGTGCCAGAATTGATGATCAGATTCAGATAGTTGTCAGTAAGCTTGATGTTTTTCAGC
Source organism: Rhinatrema bivittatum (assembly GCF_901001135.1). Taxonomy (NCBI): domain Eukaryota; kingdom Metazoa; phylum Chordata; class Amphibia; order Gymnophiona; family Rhinatrematidae; genus Rhinatrema; species Rhinatrema bivittatum. Next base: position 162,495,296 of record NC_042619.1, read on the forward strand.
AATCTCTCTGTAATATCTTGGATTTTTGTACCTGACAGACAACAAGCATCCTGGGACATCATGTCTGATCAGCAGATGGATGCCTCCATGCCCCTCTAAAGTAAGTCACCAACCACCACTACCCTCTGCTTACAAGGTGCAACTGTTGTTGAGCCAGCAGCTTTGGGCTTGCATGTTTCAGTTTCTTCTCATTCTGGGATGGCATCTCCTCCTCCACTTCCTGTGCTGCATACTGGCTCCTTGGCTTGAAGGAAATTGCAGCCATGGTGTAAGGTCTAATTGCTGAGGTAAGCTTTGTCCAGCTGTCATCTTGTGGTCCATTTTCACCTTCCCCTCTGCTGAAGTTTTCCATCTTTGACACCTCGATAAGTATTTAGTTGATGTAGCCTTCATTCTTCTGGATACTTCTCAGTCTTTCCAATTCCTCTCTGAATTCCATCACCTAATTCCTGAAGGAATCAATCTGTTGACATCTTTCACACTGAACTGGTAGATTACTGCCTACACAGTTGTGGGCATGGACCCTTGGACCAAGGTAGAGTTGGCACAACCTTCAGGGTGGAGGCCCAATTGGAAATTTAGCTAAACCAGTCCTTGTTCCCCTTAGGTTGAACACTCAGGTGCTGGGGCTGGTAGGTGTTAAGCAGGGGCCTCTGCTGAAAACTGGATATTCATCAAGATGGTTGAGTTACAAATCAGGGACTGGAGCAGGCAGAAGGCTGACCACAGGATGAGGACCACATAAAGAACTGAAGACTAACCACAAACAGAGAAGAAGACCAAGAACTGAAGAGATTAAAACCAGGAACACAGGCAGGGATGCTGAGGCGCAGGCTGAGAAAGGCGATTAAATCAGTGGAAAAGTGGGTCCAGAATTCTCTGGGAGCTGGCAATGGCTGTAACAGCCCCCAGGGACTGCCCAACAGAGTTTTCTGTGCAGGTGGGTCATGAATCCACATAAGCCTTGACATCTTGCTTAATTCGAAGCTACCAATAGTATTCTTGAAGCAGTGTAAGGGTTCATGCCCATCTAGGGTGACCTGTGACATGGGAATAATGGGACTATTTCCAAATCTTTTGTCTTAGTTGGGAAGGTACAACTGTCTTCCTGGAGGGACAGTCATAGAGGCAGCTAGTAGGATACTGTCTGGGTTGATAAGTGCCCAGAAGGCTCCGGGACATCCTCCCTCTGGAAGGAGCATGAGAGGGTGTCTGCCCATACGTTTTTGAGAGATGGGGAGTACCTGAGCTGGAAATTAAAATGAACAAAAAACAAGGACAAGTGAGCTTGTCTTACAGTGAGTTGTTGAGCATGAGCATGGTGAAGGTGTTTTAGATTTTTGTGATCTGTATATATAGTGATACGGTTTTGGGTGCCTTCAAACAAATGGCACCACTCTTCTAGAGCTAGTTTGATAACTAGGAGTTCTCTTCTCTATCACTGATGCTGTAGTTTCACTCTGTAGAAGAAAACTTCTTGGAAAAAGAATGAGCATGGATGAAAAACTCTCTTATGCAAGTGCTAGCTTAGCATAGTCCCTACTCCCAAAGTGGAGGCATCCACCTCCAGGATGAATGGACAAGAAGGGTCCAGGTGGTGAACTCAGGGTTTTCTCAAGAAGGCATCCTTCAGTTTTTGGAAAGCTGCTATAGCTTAGGGGGCCAGTCCTTCATGTTAGCTTTCTTATGGGTGAGAATGGTAAGAGGTGCCACAATTGAAGAGTGATTTGGAATGAATTGGCGAAAATAGTTGGTGAATCCAAAAAACCTATGCAGGGTTGAAGTTCTATAGGGCGTGATCAGTTCTGGATGCTCTTTAACTTCTCGGGGTCCATATGGAAGACTTTCCTAGATAAGATATATCCCAGGAAGGGTAAACTCTCTCTTTTGAACAGGCACTTTTCCAGACTAGCAAATAAATTGTTTTCTTGCAGCCATTGTAGGAGTATACAAATGTCCCGATGATGAATGTTGAGATCCTGGGAGAATATTAGGATGTCATCAAGGTATACGATTATGCAGACTTAAAGCAAATCCCGGAAGATTTTGCTCAGCATTTTTTGGAAGATGGCAGGTACATTGCATAGCCCGAAAGTTATAATGTCCATCACGTATATTGAAAGCTGTCATCCATTTATCACTAGGTTTAATCCAGATCAGGTTATTGACTCGAGGTCTAATTTGGTAAACCTTTGAGCACCTTGAAGCTGATCTAGAAGCTTGGAGATTAGTGGAAGAGGGTACCAATCCTTTTTACATGGCCTGAGTGAGCCATGTTTTTGGGCCATGAAGAAGAAGCTGTCCCCCACCAGGGATGAATATGGTCAAATGAAGCCCCGCTCCAAGTTCTCCCATGTGCAGTCTGACATTGTTCAGGTCTTGGGGAGAGATAAAGTATAGACTCTATTCTATGGAGGCTTGGTGTCTGGAAGCAGTTCAATTTCACAGTCATATGACTGATGGAGTGGTAGAGTCTCAGCCCTCCTCTTGAAGATAACATCCTCAAAGTCACCATACTTGAAGAGGAAGGCCTGGGAGTGTGGTGGCCACAGATAGGTGGAGCATGGGTTCTACGTGTTCTGGGGAAGAATCGCCATATTTGGATACCCCAGCAGGTGAGCTGCAGAATGGCCCAATTGATTTGTGGATAATATTTCTGGAACCAGGGAAGTCCCAGTAAAATTGGGTGAATGGCTCTAGCAAATATGTGGAACATTATTTGTTCTAGGTGGAGCATCCCTGTGCATAGAATCCGGGGTGCCATCATCAAATTAATGTGACCAGGCAAAAGATCCCCATAAATGGAGGAGATAATCAATAGCAATTTCCTCTGGATGGTGGGAATCCATAGTTGATCTATGAGCTCTTTCATTACTCAATTCCCCCTGGAACCGTAGTCCACCAATACCTGAGTGGGGAAACTCAGGTGGCCCATGGTGGTTGTTACTGGAAGTATCAATTGGTGACCTGATGCTGCAATGCCTGATCCTAGGCTATGGAGTTTCCCATTTTCATCAGTCAATGAACCAACAGGTGGCCCTTGCCCGAAAAATACAGACACAGGCCCAGTTGATGGCAGTAGTGTCTCTCTTTAAGTGCAAATATGACTGTGAGCCAGCTGCATGGATTCATCTGCAAGACCAGTTGGGGATATAGGAGGAGTCAGTGGTGATAGTGGTTCTTGGAAGCAAGGAACCAGTATGATAGCCCTGCAAGGGGTACAAGCCTCCCTAGCTCATTGCTAAAGGTGACAGTCTATTTTACCTGCCAGTCAATTAATTCCTCCAGGGTCACCAGAAGATCTCTAACTTGCAGTTTTTCTTTTATCCTAGGGAACACAACCTCCAGGAAAATAGTGTGGAATCAATCCTCCCGACCAATCGAGTTTCTATGCCAGGGTCCAGAATTAATTGGCGTAATCTGCCACGGACTGGGTCCCCTGGCGTGGATGTAGAAGTTCTGAGTGGATGGTTGCCAGCCAGCTGGGCTCTTCAAAGACTTTCTTGAATGTAGTGGTGAACTGCTGCAAATCTCTGAGGAGAGGGTCTGAGCATTTCCAGAGGGGAGAGGCCCATACCAGGGTTTTCCATCCATTCACTATATTATCTGGAAAGAGTGCCACTTGGAGCGTAAAATATATGTAGCACTGGTTTAAGAAACCCCAGCATTATGTGGGATTCCTGCATATTAGGATGCAGCCAGCAGCTGCAGAACAGGGTGACTCAGTGCTGCAGGTACAGGTACAGCAGATGGGGGAGGCACCAGTGAGACCAAAGTTTTGGCTGCATCCAAATGAGTAGTGAATTATTCCATGGAGGCTGCCAATAGTTCTAGAAACCATTTCAGTTCTTGAAGCTTATGTATGAGCCCTGGAATGGCCTGGAAAGCTGTGACATCTGCTGACTCCATTGTCTTGGAAATCTGTTGCAGGTGTGGACCCTTGGACTGATTTGGAGTTGATGAAACCTGCAGGTCTCCACCAATGGATACCAGCCCTCATTCTCCTTAGGATGAGCCCTCAGGTGCTGTGGTCAGTAGTCCTTAGGCAGGGGCCTCTGCTGAAGAACATGCAATCTGTCAAAATAATCAGATTGCAATGTCAGGGACCAGGGCATGCAGGGTTCAGATGAAGTCAGAGAGCAGGCAGTGGTCAGTAACAGGCAGATTTCAGGCATGGTCAGGAATCAGGCAGTGGTCAGTGGCAGGCAGAGTTCAAGCAAAGTCCAGAGGCAGGCCAAAGTCAGAACCTGAGATCTGTCCATGGGAAGGAGAGATGGATAAGCAGGCAGGGAAGGTGAGAAACCGCACAGGAAGGCAGGCGAGGTGATAGAAGACAAAGAAGAATTGAAGACTGACCACAGGAAGAGAACCAATCAAAGAACTGAAGACTGACCACAAATGGAGAAGAAAATCAGGAACTAAAGAGACGAAGACCAGGAATGGAGGCAGGGATGCTGAGGCAACTCGCTCTACTAATAGTAGTGGACCTATTGCCAGGGCAAGGAGGAGCTGCTGCAATGGCCTATTATAGGCCTTAGTTATTGAGGTCATCTTTGGGCACCGCAGCCCTTTTCCTGCTGTGAGCCCTTTAAAAGAATCAGCGTCAAGCAGGCATGCGTCTTAGGAGGTCTCGGGGAGTGTGGTGGCATTGGAAACTAGGGGTGTGCATTCGGATTGACCGCATTAGTAAAACGCAACTCATATTTTTTTTTTACTTAAAAAATTGATTCGACATAAACGATCGGATTTCCCACATATCGAACATAGATATGTTCGATATGTGGGAAATCGCGATTGTTGAGCCAAAATAAAAATATAAACCCCCTCACCCTCCTTAATCCCCCCCCCGACTTACCACAACTCCCTGGTGATGGAGCGAGGAGTGAGGACGCCATTTCTGCAATCCTTGGCGAGAAGCAAGTGACGTCGGCAGCACGTCGAGTGACGCCGGCGTCACGTGATTCCCGGCTCGTTCGCGCCGGACGGCTCGTTCGGCCCAAAAAGAACTTTTGGCCAGCTTGAGGGGGTCAGGAGGCCCCCCCAAGCTGGCCAAAAGTTCTTTTTGGGCCGAACGAGCCGTCCGGCGCGAACTTGCCGGGAATTACGTGACGTCGGCGTCACGTGATTCCCGGCTCGTTCGCGCCGGACGGCTCGTTCGGCCCAAAAAGAACTTTTGGCCAGCTTGGGGGGGCCTCCTGACCCCCCCAAGCTGGCCAAAAGTTCTTTTTGGGCCGAACGAGCCGTCCGGCGCGAACGAGCCGGGAATCACGTGACGCCGCGTCACTCGACGTGCCACCGACGTCACATGCTTCTCGCCAAGGATTGCAGAAATGACGTCCTCACTCCTCGCTCGATCACCAGGGAGTTGTGGTAAGTCTGGGGGGGGGATTAAGGAGGGTGAGGGGGTTTAAATTTTTTTTTTGCACATATGTACATATACCCAACTCATTGGATTTTTTTTATGTCCATATTGGCCGCAAGTGGGACCCCCTTTCGGACATAAAAAATATGAACATAAAATTTTGCTCTGCACATCCCTATTGGAAACCGCTGAACGTGATGGCCTCCTGTGCATCCATTCGGGAGCCTTCCTCGGGTTGGAGTTTGTCCCCCTGGACTCGGCTGAAGGTAAGTGTAGCGGTTCATGGTGCAGGCCTGCGGTCTACCAAATGCAACACGCCATTTCACTTTTATCCCATAATCCCTCATTATAGAGCTTCCTTTCCATTGAAAGCAGCCCACTTCCAGAGTACTCCTTGGAGGTATTTTTATTTTTTATTTAGGAATTTTCCAAAAACGTTTCAAACAGAGACAAGAATAGAAAGTAAATACTCAAGGAGGAAAAAACAGAAGAAAAATAGAAACGATAATATTGTTTCTTATAATTCAAGTCCTCTATAGCATGATCCAAGTCCACAACCTCAGGAAACTTACTTTTCAAGCAGTATAGGAAAAGAACCAGCATATACAGGGACCATAACCAATATAAATGGGCTTAATACAGATGGTGCTTTATCACTCAAAAAAGAGGAAAGTTATAAAGGTAAAAACATATATATATGAAACATTCTGGTATTTAAGAATACATATACAGGGGAACTTAAGAAGAAAAAAAGCACCAAGCTCTAGTACTCTAGGCCTTAACAGTAGGAACTTCTTCCTCTTTCTTTGGGTCTATCTAGCCAAATCTGGATAGACATAAACTTTCAGATCCAGAAACATATCTACACAATGATGAAAGAACATCTTGAGTATCTATTCTCTGTCCAACTCCAAGAGAAAGGAAACAATAAGTGTAGTTGGTGTGATCGATTCCTTCTGAGTAGTTTCCAATATATTGGTGAGATCCAATTAAGGTGATTCCATAGTAGTGAGAACCTGGATCCCCTTTTGATATGGAGGGCCCTTTTTAAATGGTGCAATATAATACATTCTTGAGGCAAGAGGCAAAGCTTGCTCAGGAATTTTATGGACCTCAATTAGATATTTCTTCCGCAAATCTTAGGGAGTAATTAAGGTATCTTTCAGGAAATTAATAAGATGGAGATTTCTCTCCCCGCACTTGATTTTCCAATTGTTCCAGTCTAATGGAAATAAACTGGTTTTCCTGAAGCATATTTTGTTGGATTTCTGATAGATTACCAATATCCTTTTTAAAGGTCTCACAAGAGTTCTTATTTATGGTAATTCCATTTTCAACAAATTTCAAATGGTTGTCCAAAATACTCACAGAGCTGATTACTGGTTTTAATTGGTTAGATATAGTACTATTTAAAGTTTGGATCGCATCCCAGATAACATCTAAAGTAATTAAGGCAAGTCTCACCAGCTCCATCATTTATATGGAAGATAAATCAAAAGCTTCTCCTACCATTTGCCAAGAAGCAGCATTTCCAGCAATTTCCCCGGCTTCACCAAATGTTTCAAGCAGCACCGAGGTATTCCCTGGTAGACTCCCATTCTCAACACATGGGCCTATACCCTCCTCATCTTTGTGTGACGCCATTCCATGGAACAGGTCCAGAAATCTTGCATCGGTGGGATTAGCCATGGCAGTCCGTTATTCTGGGGATAATGATGTTAAATGCTCTGGAAAAAAGGCGGGTCCAACTTCCTCTTGACCATTCTCCAGTGAGCCAACTCCTGGAATCAAGGTACCCCACTGCACATGGGTCATTGGGGAAACAAGCAAAGCCTCTCACTTTCTAGGCTGTCACTTCCTATCAGAGTGAGGCATTTCGAGGTAAATTCAAAAATCCAATGAGCACAATCTCAAATGCATCTTACTAGGTCAGCCATCTTGGATCACTGATGACCTTGGAAGTATTTAAATCTCCTTATCATATCTACCCTTTTCCTGATCTCTTCCAGGATGTTCATGTTTAGATCCTTAAATCTGTCCCATATGCTTTTTAAGGAATCCAGTTGACAATTTTAGTAGCTGTACTCTCGAACAGATCTATTCACTTTAAATGTATTTATTAAACATCTTATATTCCACGAATACAATCTGTTCAGTATGGATCACAAGCAAACATCTATAAAATGAAACATACCACATAAAAACAATGACAATAAAAGTACAATATATAAGCAGTGAGCACATTCTAAAAAGATTACTTCATAACTGCTGCTCAACTGCATACCTTTCTACCCTTAAATGCTTGTATAAACAACTTTGCTTTGACCATTTTTCTAAGCTAAATAATTCTGGTAGATGGTATAGCATTCCATATAGTAGACACAGTAATTGGAAATGCCCTTGACCTTGTTCTATGATGTTAGAACTCCTGTATTGATGGAACCTGTAATAATCCATGAAAAAAAAGAACATACAGTTTGAGTAGGCAGGCACATAACCCCTAATTGTATCCACTAAACCATGTAATTTAGTATAAATAGCCTTATGAATGATAGCACATATCTTAAATTGGATTCTGTAAGTAATTGGCAATCAATGCAGTTTCTGCATAAATGGACAGAGTGAAACACTCCAGGATAAACCAAAAATTACCCTCACTGCAGCATTTTGAATGAGGAGTACTTTAAGAAATTTGGATAATGATCCTAAATAAATTGAATGACAGTAATCCAGGAGGTCCATATTCAAAAGCATTTTGCTGAATAACTCAGAAGTTATTTGGGTAAATGAAGGTTTTGGCCCTTATCTGGCTAAATTCTAGACTACTAATATTTTAGGCCTAGAGTCATCAAAATGCTATAAATATAGAGGAAATAATTACTGTGATTAAAAAAGGTTGTGGGTAGGCTAATTTTCTGTCTTCTGCATCGCATAGTAGAGATGTGAATCAGAACCGGAATCGGTTCGGATTCCGGTTCCGATTCACATGTGGGTTTTTTTCAATCGGGCCCGATCGCGGTTTTGTTTATCGGCTGCGCCCAAGCCGATAAACAAAAAACCCACCCCGACCCTTTAAAAGTAACCCCTTAGCTTCCCCCACCCTCCCAACCCCCAAAAAGCTTTTTACAGGTACCTGGTGGTCCAGTGGGGGTCCCGGGAGTGATCTCCCGTGATCTCCCACTCCGGGCCATCCTCCCGCTCCCGGGCCGTCGGCTGCCACTAATCAAAATGGCGCCAATGGCTCTTTGCCCTTACCAAATGACAGGGTATCCGTGCCATTGGCCAGATCCTATCACATGGTAGGACCACTGGATGGCCGGCACCATCTTGTGCTCCTACCATGTGACAGGGGCTGACCAATGGCACCGGTAGCCCCGTGACATAGTAAGGGCAAAGGCTATCGGCACCATTTTGAATACTGGCAGCCGACGGTCCGAGTGCAGGAGGTCGCTCCTGGACCCCTGCTGGACTTTTGGCAAGTCTTGTGGGGGTCAGGAGGGTCCCCCAAGACTTGCCAAAAGCCCTGGTGGTCCAACGGGGGTCCGGGCACAATCTCCTGCACTCTGGTCATCGGCTGTCAGTAATCAAAATGGTGCCGATAGCCTTTGCCCTTACTAGGTTACAGGGGCTACCAGTGCCATTGGTCAGCCCCGTCACATGGTAGGAGCACAAGATGGCGCCGGCCATCCAGTGCTCCTACCATGTGACAGGATCCGGCCAATGGCACGGATACCCTTTCACATGGTAAGGGCAAAGGGCCATCGGCGCCATTTTGATTAGTGGCAGCCAACGGCCCGGGAGCGGGAGGATGGCCCGGAGCGGAAGATCGCGGGAGATCGCTCCCGGGACCCCCACTGTACCACCAGGTACCTGTAAAAAGTTTTTGGGGGGGTCGGGAGGGTGGGGGAAGCTAAGGGGTTACTTTTAAAGGGTCGGGGTGGGTTTAGGGGTTATTTTTGTGTGCTGTTTTTCCCGCCCTCCCCCAAAATGATAAGGGAACCCCCACGATAAATATCATGGGGTTTTCCTATCATTTTGGGGGAGCCCCCGATTTCTGACGATTTTGAAAATATCGATGATATTTTCAATCATCCGAAGCCCAATTCACATCCCTATTGTATAGGCAATTTACATGTGGGGCGCTGCGTTATAGTATCATGCATTGTGTCAGCGAGTAGTGCATTGTGTCAGCATGTCACATGTCATTTTATACAGTGTGCATAGATTAGTGCATGGTGTGGTGTTTTTCTAGTTTATATATACCGGTTGCCTGCAGCTACCTTTTTGAGGGTGTGTCAGGAGTTTGGAGAGAGGAGAGGAGAGAAGGTGAGTTGTTGGTAGTTGGTAATGGGTTGGAGGTATTTAACAATTTCTGAATGAGGTGTCCTATGTCTTGTTTCTCATCTGTTTCCCTTTCCCTTTATCCATTGTCTTGATCTGGGGGTATGAAAGATTTTGTTAGTTTGTCCTGTTTGTCTGACTAACTTTGTGTTTGGTTGAGGTGGAGGAGGAGAGGCATGGTGGTGAAGTGGAAGAAGAGTGGTAAGGAAAGGTGGTGCAGCATGGTGCTGAGGCGGAGGAGGAGTGGTGAGGCGTGGTGGTGTTAATGAGCAGAGAGGATGGAGCAAGAGAGGCAGGGGGAGAGAGACATGAGGAGAGAAGAGAGATAAGGAGAGGAGAGGGAGGAAGGAGGAAGAAGGTAGGCATGCTAGGGAAAGGTGTAGGAATAGAGACAGGGACAGACGTAGAGATAGGGGGGCAAGGCATATGAGGAGATGGGGGTAAAGGGATAGGCAGGCGAGTATGGTTGGAGGAAAATGACAGGATAGGGATAGACAGAAAGGGTTGAGGGGAGGGAAGTTGGTAGGGCAGGTGCAAGAGAAGGGGTGGAAAGGAGGGGAGAGAGGAGTGGGATTAAGAGTGTGGAAAGGGAGTACATCTCTCTGAAAGCAGACATGGCAACCCCTTTAGGCAGTCAGGCAGCAGACTTTGTTCATCTCAGGGCGTTGAAGTTCAGCGCTGGGGTCGTGGAAAATTATTTGTGTAATCTATGATAATAAAGTTGTACACTTTTCTCTTAAGTGTTGTTACGTCGTGGAAAATTATGCCATGCTGTTCGGCAACTAAGCAACCAAGATCTCAAGGATAACCAAGGGTCAGATATAGTGCACTATCACCCAGGAAATCTCAAGGCGCAGCGGCGTGAGACACAATGGGGAGCATGTGGCCCACAGATGTTGTGACATAAAGGCCCAGTTGAAGACCAAGGTGGCAAACCATAACATTTACATCCGGCAGACCGGAGGAGGAACCCCTTGTCTGATTGTCCTGATGCCCATGTAGGAGCAACTTGGGCAACTACTAGAACAGAAAGTGTTCAAGGCCATGGCTGAGCAGGCTGGACACCACACGAGCTGAAGCCAGTAAGTTCACCTCACCTGTAAATGCCAAGGCTGCTACAGTTGTGCACTTCATTTGGTGTAAGATACACTCATTGATTAACATGCAAAGGGCACATCTCATGCCAAATGGTCCATGTATGTACCTCTTGGCTTTGATACTTATATCTTCTTCTTTGCTTCCACTGCATTCACACAGTACTCTGCTGGTCCCACCTGTACAGCCCCAGGGACCAGTCATGCAGCAGGGACTTTTCCATGTCCCTTTGCTTATGGATGATCATACACAGTTCGGCAAGGAGGAAGAGGAGGAGCCGAAGCAGCAGCAGCCTTCTGAGCACAGCTAGATCCTGCAAGCCCTTGTCTCAGCAATCCCACTGAATATGAGTCTAAATCTTTCCAGCTTCATGGATAAAGCCAGCCTGTAGTGCAACCTCATTCCAGCACACCATATGGCCAGCACAAGGCAGCACACACTGAGACGGTGCAGCCAACAAGCCCCCTCATGCCACTTCTAGAGGCTCAAACTTGCACTCTGCCCGCGGCCAGCATAGCACAAGCACCAACTCTGGCACTAGCTTCGGCATCAAGTGAGGCCTCAATGCTCAAACAGCTGGATTGGCTGGAAAGGAGCCATTGTGTCCACGTACACCTCATATGGGCAGAACTAGAGCACCTCAGGAGGGTAGTCAATGGCAGACCCAGGCCATGTGTGACCAGATGGCAGCCCACACACAAGTGCTCACCACAGTGCCAATGTCTATAAATAACCTCATCAGCATCCTCACCCAGGTTCTCTAAAGAATTCCGGATCCTTAACCACTGCCCTCCCCAGCATCCCAAGACTCTATGTTGTGTATCAGTCCTTGGCTTGACAGTCGACCCAAGGTAGGCCCCCCAAAGACATGCCATTCCCAGGTGGAAAGTCAAGGTGTGACAAAGGGCCATGAACATTCACAGTGTAACATTTAGAAACAAGACTTGTTGAATATATCTGGCCGGGCCTCTGGAGAGAGTTCAAGTAACAGCTAGATGGAAGAACATACCTGGGCCTGTCCTCACTACAGAGTTCCTGTGCTGTCCAGATGAAAGAAGACTGCTTGGTCCATCCTCAATACAGAGTTCCTGTGCCGGCTAGATGGAAGAAGACTGCTGGGCCCATCCTGATTACAGAGTTCCTGTATTGGCTTGCAGAAAGTGATGATCTATTGTCTGCCATTGTTGTCCTGCTGCTTAGTTCTAAAGCCCTCCTCAATGCTTTGCCCATATTCTAGCCTCCTTGATGCAGTCACCAGACATGTTCCTGCTGTTGGCTTTTCTCATAATGTCTCATTTCCTGCCTGATGTTTCTGTCTGTCTCATCACATCTCATCTTATCCTACTGCTGCCTCCATTCTGGTATCTCATCTCATCTCATCCTGCTGCTGCCTCCATTCTCCTGTCTTAACCTGGGACTGCTGACTCTATCCTGCTGTGTCTTCTCCTGGGTCTTCTGCTTCTATGCTGTGGTGTCTTCGCCTGATCCTCAGCCTCCATACTGAGCTCTCCAGTAGTGGCCTACTGCCTGCTACTTAACCTTTGCTGCCTTGGCACATAGGCTGCACACACCCCCCCCCCCCCCCTTTTTAGTGCACTCTTTCAATATGGACTGTCTGGGGCCTTCACTTGAACTCTGCTGCCTTGGACCTTAGGCTGACTCCGCTTTGAGTGTGATCTTTCAACATGAACTATCTGGGGCCCTTTCAGTTTAATTACATAGTTGTGCTGCTATTAGATCTAACATTAGAGCTGTATTGTAGCTATTTGGGCACCACTTCTGCTTCCTATGTTCTTTTCTATAATCATGATTGTGCAAAAGGATAAAATGTTAATACTGAATATGTAATGTTGCCATTTGTAAGAATGCAGGCAGAGGTATACACTTAATGTCCTGTTCATTTAAGTTAAAATGTCATGTAAAATTTCATATCTTTTCCTAGAAGAATGTGATTACCAAAGATATTGAATTCCTTTCAATCTGTTAACATTTGTAGTATAATAAAGTGGTCACAGGTTTGAAAGAACACTTTCTGCTTGTCTGCTGTTACTGTGTACATTTTCTCTTAAGGGTTCACTAGGTCAAAAGTTTGGGATCCACATGAGCTTGCATGCTAGAATGTCAGTAGCCATTCCAAGAAGGCATTTTTCTGGTAGGCAAGACTATATGGCTTACTGCATACAGACAAAAGCTGATTGTATGCTCCTAAGGAAGACAGAGAGAGCTAAACAGAAAGCTCCTTACTGTGGCACTTCAGTATTGGCTCCAACTGCCTTCTCCAGAGAGTATACTCTTAGCTATCATTTGGAAACATGGACATGTATGTGAGATGGGAACTAGGTGGCTAGGGTTCACCTCCATATGCAGTTCAGTGGAATAGGTGTTGAATTGTTTGTCTAGAGGTGCACTAACTATGTCTTCACTCTGTTGGGAACCAATCATTGTCTAGATATGCGAAGGTCATAGTATACCTTTTATAAACCATTGGCCTGTAACATTGTGAAGATATATCCCCTCTGACCAAACAATGGTCCTTCTCTTTGGCTCTGACACTAAATGCTATCGTGACATACGTCTTCAGTCAGAGGGCTACTTTAAAATGAAATAAAACCTTAGGTGTATTTTATCTCTAGGAAGCATAAAAGTGCAGCTTCAGGTGTCTAGGACAGAGAATACATAGTATACATGTAAAGTCTATGTGGTATTAAGGGAAAGTTGCACTAATCACCCCATAAGACTTTATATTGGGACAATTACTTGGGTCTTCACTCCTTTTAAAGTGCAACCTGGACCACACCCTTTTTACGTGCCACACTTAACTAAATGTCTTCTACTTTCAAGTTGCTCTAACTACATGTCACAGCTGTGTGACAACTGAGGAGGAGTGATGGAGTTGTGTAGGTTAGACAAACACCTCAGCCCGAGAGCAGGAGGTTTACTGTTGCTTGGAAGCAGTCAGAACTCCACAGACTGGCTGCTTCCCCTGTACTGGCCTGGCATGTGGATCTGTATAATACCTGTTTGCTAAGGCTGATAGCAAACAAGTATTTGAGAGATCCACATGCCAGGCCAGTACAGGCACAGGATGTCTAGCAGAGTAAAGTACAAAAGATGTGGCCTGTTGTGGCAGCCTCTATGTGGAATGTTCAGGATCTGTTCTATAAAGAGGAGGGTAAGTAGTCCATGGACTCAAAAAAGGAAACCTCTAATAGGAGTGCTAGCAGATCTCAAGCAACACTCCTCCAAAACAGCTAACCCTCTCTGGCAACTGAAGCTCTTGGAGCCAGGCACACCACAAAATAATAGGATAATTCAGTGTACTCCAAGTTCAAGGTGGAAGAACATCCAAGTTGGGGGTTGAAAGGGATACACTACAAGCAGATATCAATACATCCAGAAATGTGACACACCATATCTGACAAGTTTCACATCCCCACCCCTCAACACAAGGAAGAAACAGTGTGATCCATATGTGGAATGGTGTTTGAGTAAGTGTGAGGCCATTTTCTCCCCATATGAAACATTGTATCTCTGAGGCACCCATTGTAAACAGTGGAAGCACAGGACCAATTGTGTTGAAAGACAGTGTCTGCCAAATGGATGCACACACACTACCTGCTCTGGGGTATGCATTGGTGTGGTAATAGAGGGAACAACGAGGCAAACATCACCCCCAGACACAGATGTAGAGCAAGGCAAACACATCACATCACTCTCCCAGTTGCACACAGTCACACTTGTGTTGCTCCTTTTTTGGGGACAGACTACCTCCAGCAGTTTGTGCACCTTCACATGATCAATGAGTATGTTCCTGGCAGGTCCATAATCATACATCATTGATATTCCTGATTGTCTGGCCCTAAGTGATAATGAAGAAGTCAGAGTCTAAAGTACACACAGAAGGTTAAGTACACCTTCTAGCATGATAGACATCTGTGAGAAGCATATATGATAAGCAGTTTGTCAGAGGTACTGACATGGGCCCCTCAAGCCCTCAGTGAGCAGGAAATGCTTGTCTTAAAAGATCCAATACAGAAAATGCCTAAGCTATCATGCCAACTACATGGCACCTCTAGGAGCAGTCACCCCATACATTCACCACAGTGACAGATTTTCAAATAAGGAAGGCTGTAGGACCCTGAGGTCAGCAGCTGACAACAGTTTCTCTAGCCTTTATGGTTGGAAGTATATCAGCACACCTGCCCTGCTCACCACTAACTGTAAATGTGACAAACACCTATAGGACAGCAAGTCTTCCAGCTTAGCCAAAAGGCCTGCCAGCCATGTGGATCAGCAAGGGCCTGCAACCATAAATCCATGAAAGGTAGTGACTGACCTTAGAAATGAATCATTCTGCAGGCTGTTCAAGCCAGGAGTACTCAGCCTATGTTCTTTAAGGGTAGCCACAGATAACATAAGGACTGTAAATGATACTAGCTATCACAACAAGCAAATATCTCTATATATTTTCTAGGTACAGACATACATACAGCAGCACCACATGACTAGCCCTGAGCAAGACCAAAGACCTTGCAGAACCGTGACCTTTCCATATCTGACTAAGGCTACCTGTTATGGGTTAGGCGAGGCAAATAGCTTCTAATACACCTTTGCATTGGTTTCAATGATGTTAACCTTTTCTTAGGAGACATGTGGGTGCTCTTAGAGTCATTAGAAACCATACTGTGACGTTGACATTTCTGAAGTGACTTGTAAATACAAGTGGAGGCATGACACCATCTGATTCTCAATCCTGCCTTCACACAATATGACCAGCATCCTTGTGTCGCCTCCCCAAGAAGCTAAGCCTACCAAAATTACATCCCAATGTCCAAGGCCCTCACCATCTGGACATGATAGTTGATATTTTGCCTAGGTAGGTGTATCAGGGTACTTCTCTGTGTGGATGCATGCAACCAGAAAGAGGTATGCTAGCTTGGAAGGACCTGAGATTATTGTGTGAATGCCACAATGTTGCACAGGGGCGTTTCTAAAGGCTGTAAGTGAAGCCCTGCTAGGTGAGCACTCTGATGTCAGCTGTGGCTCTGAAACAGCTGAGGCAGTGCTATCAGCAATGTCTTTGCAGGACCATGTGGCACAAAGCATTCCAAATATAGGTGCATAACTTCACATGCAAGTGATTCTCAGCTATGGGATGAGGCTGCAAAATGGGAATTCTGTGATTGATAACTTAGACTGTCTACCTGTAGCTTTAGGCTGTGCCTTAAAGCTTCAGAGAAACTTGTAATTTATAGGATTTCTAGAGCTGTTGCTCTCCATGTTCAAGGCCCATCTGGAGTCCCATCACATCTATGCCACTATCTTGTTGCATTGGAGGTGGACCCTTGGGCTTAGGTGGGGTTGATGTAACCCGTAGGCAGGGGTCTACGGGTCCCCACTGTCATCAGATGGAGTGGGCTGAAGCTAGAGGCTACTGGAGCTTCACCTATACCAGCCACGTTCCCCTCGGGTTGAGCCTTTGGGTGCCGGGGGCCGGTAGGACTTAGGTGGGCCTCAGTGTCAACTAAGGATGGAAGGTAGTTCAGCCGAGAGACAGCAGCCAGTAGATGGCATAGTCCTATCCTGAACAGGATTCGGTATGGGAACTTGGGTGCCAATGGAAAAATAGGTAGCTGGTGGCGCCCAAGCAAAGGGAAGCCTAAGCCTTATTCATCTAAATTCTGTTCCATTAGCACTTTAGATATTAAAGATGTTCCATGGTCTGAACATTTACTTATTACTTTTTCATTCCACTCATTCTAGGAGATCCTTTATTGATATTTCTAAATTTAAAGAGACTCTTTCTCCAATCTTAGAATTTCTTGATGTCAATGATCTTGATAGTTATCTTGAGTTATGGATAAATCATTTGACTACCGTGCTTGATAATATTGCTCCAATAAAACAAGTGTCTTATGTGAAAAAAAAGTTTCAACCTTGGTTTACACCTTCATTAATCTCTTTATGACAAATTTTGAGAAGAAGTGAATGAAAATGGTTAAAAAAAACTTTCTTCAGTGAATGTAGTTAATTATAGAGTTTTATTAGCTAAATACCAGACAGAAACACTTAAAGCTAAAAAAGAATATTACTCAGTAAGAATTAAGGAATTGGAATATAGTCCTAAGGCACTATTTCATCTAGTGCATAATTTGACTCAGGATCATAATTTGAATAGATCTTCTGTGGAATCTTTATCAGCTGATATGTTTTTAAAATATTTTTCTTTAAAAATTTAAAATGTATCCTTAATTTTCAATGATGTTGTTCCTTGGTTCTTAAATGATACTCCCACCAGTTGTCCGGTTTGGACAACCTTTGAGGCTGTTTCCTCTTTAGAAATTTCAAATATTGTTTCACAGATGAACAATATAATTTGTCCAATGACAAATATTACAGTATCAGTTTTTAAAGCTATTTTTGATGTCTTGAGTTCTTCTCTCACTTTCATCGTTAATATTTCACTTAACTCAGGAGTTATTCACGATAGTTTGAAAAAAGCATTGGTTAAACCTTTAATAAAGAAATCACATTTGAATGCTAATGACATAGCAAATTATAGACCAATCTCTTCATTACCATTTGTAGCTAAAATTATTGAATGTGCTGTGTTAAAACACCTTACGTAGTTCCTTGAAAATAATGAAATTCTTAATCCACATCAGTTTGGGTTTTGTCATTGTATGAATACTAAACATCTTCTCATTTCTCTCATTGATTCTATTAAATGTGGTCTTGATAGTGGTCAGCAATATCTTTTGGTCTCTTTAGATATTAGGGATGTGAATCGTTTTTCAACGATTAAAATTATCGTCCGATAATGTTAATATTGTCTTAAATCGTTATAGAACACGATACAATAGAAATTCTAACGATTTATCGTTAAAAATCGTTAAATCGTGTTAGTGCGCACTAACGGGAGTTAGTGCGCACTAACTCCCCGTTAGTGCGCACTAACTGAAAATGATACAAATAAACACTTTCCAGGTCACTGAAGGTCAGTTAGGAATGAATATGTGTTCCTATTGGCTGGCTGCCCTCTTATCTATTGATGTTACCAAGGTTACCACTGAGGTGATGGTTGGGGGGATGGGAAATGGAACTGGAAACTAACGAACACCAACAGAAAATGAAACAAAGTGTTCACACTTCCCAGGTCAGTAAAGGTCACTTAGGAATGAATATGTATGTATGTATTCCTATTGGCTGGCTGTGCTCTTATCTATTGATGTTACCAAGGCTAACACTGAGGTAATGGTTGGGGGGATGTGAAATGGAAACAGTTGGAAGCTTGACAAAAAAAGTAATGTAATGATCAGCACTCATGTGACTAGAACTTGTTTGTTTATTATTTTGTTAGCAAGCACCTGAAATGCTAGTGCATGTTGAATTTGCCAATCACTGTGCATTTTAGAAAGGTGGTCCTGGCTGGAACTGTACACAGTTCAAATATATGTAATTGATTGTTGGTAAGTGTATTTTTTAAGTAGCCACACTGGCACAAGTATGTTTACTTTTCCTCCTACTTAACTCACTAGCTCAGCTTTGTAAGAAGGGCTTCTCTGCTTGTGTGTTGTTTTTGTTTGGTGTAAGGAGAGCAGAAACATCAGATCTTTATTCAATCTACTACAGTCATCTCTTACAGTGCCCTATCCCTATTAATACCAGGAGTGTTGTGATCTTCCTGCACACAGTGCCCTAACCCTGATACCAGTCTGAGACAGCTCCCTCCCTGCATTACTAGTGAGAGGCTGGCTTCACAGACAGGGGGGAGCTGCCTGACCCTCACTCCTGACTTCCCCCATGTCCCAGCTAGTGAATGGTGTGTGGGTGAGGGGGGGGGGGAGGATGGTGAAGTCTGAGACAGCTCCCTCCCTGCATTACTAGTGAGAGGCTGGCTTCACAGACAGGGGGGAGCTGCCTGACCCTCACTCCTGACTTCCCCCATGTCCCAGCAAGTGAATGGTGTGTGGGTGAGGGGGGGGGGAGGATGGTGAAGTCTGAGACAGCTCCCTCCCTGCATTACTAGTGAGAGGCTGGCTTCACAGACAGGGGGGAGCTGCCTGACCCTCACTCCTGACTTCCCCCATGTCCCAGCTAGTGAATGGTGTGTGGGTGAGGGGGGGGGGGGGGGGAGGATGGTGAAGTCTGAGACAGCTCCCTCCCTGCATTACTAGTGAGAGGCTGGCTTCACAGACAGGGGGGAGCTGCCTGACCCTCACTCCTGACTTCCCCCATGTCCCAGCTAGTGAATGGTGTGTGGGTGAGGGGGGGGAGAGGATGGTGAAGTCTGAGACAGCTCCCTCCCTGCATTACTAGTGAGAGGCTGGCTTCACAGACAGGGGGGAGCTGCCTGACCCTCACTCCTGACTTCCCCCATGTCCCAGCTAGTGAATGGTGTGTGGGTGAGGGGTGGGGGGGGGGAGGAGGATGGTGAAGTCTGAGACAGCTCCCTCCCTGCATTACTAGTGAGAGGCTGGCTTCACAGACAGGGGGGAGCTGCCTGACCCTCACTCCTGACTTTCCCCATGTCCCAGCTAGTGAATGGTGTGTGGGTGAGGGGGGGGGGGGGGAGGATGGTGAAGTCTGAGACAGCTCCCTCCCTGCATTACTAGTGAGAGGCTGGCTTCACAGACAGGGGGGAGCTGCCTGACCCTCACTCCTGACTTCCCCCATGTCCCAGCTAGTGAATGGTGTGTGGGTGAGGGGGGGGGGAGGATGGTGAAGTCTGAGACAGCTCCCTCCCTGCATTACTAGTGAGAGGCTGGCTTCACAGACAGGGGGGGAGCTGCCTGACCCTCACTCCTGACTTCCCCCATGTCCCAGCTAGTGAATGGTGTGTGGGTGAGGGGGGGGGGGGAGGAGGATGGTGAAGTCTGAGACAGCTCCCTCCCTGCATTACTAGTGAGAGGCTGGCTTCACAGACAGGGGGGAGCTGCCTGACCCTCACTCCTGACTTCCCCCATGTCCCAGCTAGTGAATGGTGTGTGGGTGAGGGGGGGGGGGGAGGATGGTGAAGTCTGAGACAGCTCCCTCCCTGCATTACTAGTGAGAGGCTGGCTTCACAGACAGGGGGGAGCTGCCTGACCCTCACTCAAGCAGAGAAGCCCTTCTTACAAAGCTGAGCTAGTGAGTTAAGTAGGAGGAAAAGTAAACATACTTGTGCCAGTGTGGCTACTTAAAAAATACACTTACCAACAATCAATTACATATATTTGAACTGTGTACAGTTCCAGCCAGGACCACCTTTCTAAAATGCACAGTGATTGGCAAATTCAACATGCACGTGTCTGCTAACAAAAATAATAAACAAAGAAGTTCTAGTCACGTGAGTGCTGATCATCACATGTCAAGCTTCCAACTGTTTCCATTTCACATCCCCCCAACCATTACCTCAGTGGTAACCTTGGTAACATCAATAGATAAGAGCACAGCCAGCCAATAGGAATACATATTCATTCCTAAGTGACCTTTACTGACCTGGGAAGTGTGAACACTTTGTTTCATTTTCTGTTGGTGTTCATGAGTTTCCAGTTCCATTTCCCATCCCCCCAACCATCACCTCAGTGGTAACCTTGGTAACATCAATAGATAAGAGGGCTGCCAGCCAATAGGAACACATATTCATTCCTAACTGACCTTCAGTGACCTGGAAAGTGTCTATTTGTATCATTTTGAGTTAGTGCGCACTAACTCGAGTTAGTGCGCACTAATCGGAAAAAACGATTTTTTAACGATTTTTCAACGAAATAATCTTGCCAAACACGATTTTCTTCTCCTGCCACACGATTTCTATCATTAAGACGATATGGAAAACGATTCACATCTCTATTAGATATATCTTCAACCTTTGACATGGTTGACCACAATATTCTGAATTTTCCTCTCTGTGAATGCGGCATTTCGAGCGTAGTTCTTTCATGGTTTACTGAATATCTGGATGGTCGTTCACAATTCTTTAAATTCAATCATCAGTCAACTATTGCTCAATCATTAAAATCTAGAGTCCTGCAAGGGTCAGCATTGTCTGCGATGCTTTTCAATATATGTTTTGCTCCTATCACCAAATTGTTGACTAGTGTTACAGATGGGTTTAAAATTTACACTGATGATATACAGTTTTATATCAAACTTCAAACTTCTTGGCAAAACACAAACGATCATCTCCAATTATGCTTATCTACAATAAAACAATGGTTACATCAGAATAAACTTTCTCTCAACACAAATAAAACAGAATTCTTATTGATACATTGACCCCACTCTGATCCTCAAAAAGATACCATTACACTTGATAATTTGTCTTTTTCACTAAAAAAAAACATTAAGGGGTAGATTTTCAAAGGGGTACGCACATAAGATACGCGCATACCCCCTGAAAACCTATCCCAAACCCTCCCTGCGCACGCCGAGCCTATTTTGCGTAGGCTCGGTGGCGCGCGCAAACCCCGGGACGCACGTAAGTCCCGGGGCTTGCATGAAGGGGCGTGTCGGGGGCGTGTTGGGGGGCATGCCGGGAGTGACGCAGCATTTCGGGGGGGTGTCGGGAGTGACGCAGCATTTCGGGGTGTGTTCAGGGGTGCGGTTCCGGCCCGGGGGCGTTCCAGGGGCATGACAGCGGCCCCTGGACCAGCCCCCGGACCGGAACATGGAGTGCGGCAGCCGGCCCGGTGCGCGCAACGTTATGCTTGCTTCGAGCAGGCGTAACTTTCGTGATAGAGGTAGGGGGGAGGTTTAGATAGGGCCGGGGGGGTGGGTTAGGTAGGGGAAGGGAGGGGAAGGTGAGGGGAGGGAACGGAGGCAAGCTGCGCGGCTCGGCACGCGCAGGCTGTCGATTTTGGGCAGCCTTGCACGCGCTGACCCCGGATTTTAATGGATACGCGCGGCTACGTGCGTATCTATTGAAATCCCTCGTACTCTTGTTCATGCCTGGTGCGCGAACAAAAGTACGTGAGTGCGCAGATTTATGAAATCTGCCCCTAAGAGTCTTGGTATTTGGATTGATGCTACTTTATCTTTTAAACCTCGAGTAAATTCAATCATTAAATCTGGGTTCTATAAACTTTGTCTAATCACAGGACTGTGTCATTTTCTCTATGATTCTGATCTTCATACTGTTGTATGAGTTTTTCTCTTCCCATATGTTGATTATTGAAACAGTTTGTTATTAGGTCTGCCTAAATCTACTCTATAACCTTTACAGCTATTATTTAATTCAGGTGCCAGACTTGTATCTAATATTAAAGGATTTGAACATATTACACCAGGTCTCTTTAGTTTGAAATGGTTATCTATTTCTGATAGGGATGTGAATCGTTTTTCAACGATTAAAATTATCGTCCGATAATGTTTATATCGTCTTAAATCGTTATAGAACACGATACAATAGAAATTCTAACGATTTATCGTTAAAAATCGTTAAATCGTGTTAGTGCGCACTAACTCGAGTTAGTGCGCACTAACTCCCCGTTAGTGCGCACTAACTCGATTTAGTGCGCACTAACTGAAAATGATACAAATAAACACTTTCCAGGTCACTGAAGGTCAGTTAGGAATGAATATGTGTTCCTATTGGCTGGCTGCCCTCTTATCTATTGATATTACCAAGGTTACCACTGAGGTGATGGTTGGGGGGATGGGAAATGGAACTGGAAACTAACGAACACCAACAGAAAATGAAACAAAGTGTTCACACTTCCCAGGTCAGTAAAGGTCACTTAGGAATGAATATGTATGTATGTATTCCTATTGGCTGGCTGTGCTCTTATCTATTGATGTTACCAATATGGTTGGGGGGATGTGAAATGGAAACAGTTGGAAGCTTGACAAAAAAAAGTAATGTAATGATCAGCACTCACGTGACTAGAACTTGTTTGTTTATTATTTTTGTTAGCAGGCACCTGAAATGCTAGTGCATGTTGAATTTGCCAATCACTGTGCATTTTAGAAAGGTGGTCCTGGCTGGAACTGTACACAGTTCAAATATATGTAATTGATTGTTGGTAAGTGTATTTTTTAAGTAGCCACACTGGCACCAGTATGTTTACTTTTCCTCCTACTTAACTCACTAGCTCAGCTTTGTAAGAAGGGCTTCTCTGCTTGTGTGTTGTTTTTGTTTGGTGTGAGGAGAGCAGAAACATCAGATCTTTATTCAATCTACTACAGTCATCTCTTACAGTGCCCTATCCCTATTAATAACAGGAGTGTTGTGATCTTCCTGCACACAGTGCCCTAACCCTGATACCAGTCTGAGACAGCTCCCTCCCTGCATTACTAGTGAGAGGCTGGCTTCACAGACAGGGGGGAGCTGCCTGACCCTCACTCCTGACTTCCCCCATGTCCCAGCTAGTGAATGGTGTGTGGGTGAGGGGGGGGGGAGGATGGTGAAGTCTGAGACAGCTCCCTCCCTGCATTACTAGTGAGAGGCTGGCTTCACAGACAGGTGGGAGCTGCCTGACCCTCACTCCTGACTTCCCCCATGTCCCAGCTAGTGAATGGTGTGTGGGTGAGGGGGGGGGGGAGGATGGTGAAGTCTGAGACAGCTCCCTCCCTGCATTACTAGTGAGAGGCTGGCTTCGCAGACAGGGGGGAGCTGCCTGACCCTCACTCCTGACTTCCCCCATGTCCCAGCTAGTGAATGGTGTGTGGGTGAGGGGGGGGGAGGATGGTGAAGTCTGAGACAGCTCCCTCCCTGCATTACTAGTGAGAGGCTGGCTTCACAGACAGGGGGGAGCTGCCTGACCCTCACTCCTGACTTCCCCCATGTCCCAGCTAGTGAATGGTGTGTGGGTGAGGGGGGGGGGGGGGAGGATGGTGAAGTCTGAGACAGCTCCCTCCCTGCATTACTAGTGAGAGGCTGGCTTCACAGACAGGGGGCTGCTGCCTGACCCTCACTCCTCCGGGGTATTGTGATCTTCCTGCACACAGTGCCCTATCCCTGATACCAGGGGTGTTGTGATCTTCCTGCACGCAGTGCCCTATCCCTGATATCGGGATGTGTGCAAGAAGATCACAACACCCCCGGTATCAGGAATAGGGCACTGTGTGCAGGAAGATCACAACACCCCCAGTATCAGGAATAGGGCACTGTGTGCAGGAAGATCACAACACCCCTGGTATTAGGGATAGGGCACTGTGTGCAGGAAGATCACAACACTCCTGGTATTAATAGGGATAGGGCACTGTGTGCAGGAAGATCACAATACCCCTGGTATCAGGGTTAGGGCACAAGTTCTAGTCACATTGACTGATCACATTACTTGTTTTGTCAAGCTACCAACTGTTTCCATTTCCCATCCCCCATATACTGTCAGTAGGAAACTTGGTAACATGAATAAATAAGAGGGCAGCCAATAGGAATACATATTCATTCCTAAACTGACCTTAACTGACCTGAAAATTGTCAAATTGTATCATTTTCAGTTAGTGCGCACTAACTCCCAGTTAGTGCACACTAACTCCCAGTTAGTGCGCACTAACTCGAGTTAGTGCGCACTAATCGGAAAAAACGATTTTTAACGATTTTTTAACTAAAAAATCGTGCCTAAGACGATTTTCTTGCCCTGCCACACGATTTCTATCGTTAAGACGATATGGAAAACGATTCACATCCCTAATTTCTGAGCATATCTGGTATAAGATTGCTATGACAGTATTCAAACTACTTAGTCCTGATTCTCCTCCCTGGACTAATTGTTACGGCTGTGGCTGCTGTGCTACCGCCTCACCACCAGGGGTCCCTCTAGTGCTGACTTTCCTGACAGGCCCAGTCCATCTCCTATGTCCACTCTATGCTCTGGGTGTGCCCTCTTAACCCTGCCTGACAGTTGCCTCGGTGCTTCGGCATCGAGCTCACCTGGGCTCCCTGCTCTAGCCTGCCTTGCGCGGCCTTCGGGCCTATCCTTGCCTTGCCTTGCCTTGCGTGGCCTTCGGGCCTATCCTTGCCTTGCCTTGCCTTGCGTGGCCTTCGGGCCTATCCTTGCCTTGCCTTGCCTTGCGTGGCCTTCGGGCCTATCCTTGCCTTGCCTTGCCTTGCGTGGCCTTCGGGCCTATCCTTGCCTTGCCTTGCCTTGCGTGGCCTTCGGGCCTATCCTTACCTTGCCTTGCCTTGCGCGGCCTTCGGGCCTATCCTTGCCTTGCCTTGTGCGGCCTTTTGGCCTTCTTCCGTGTGTGTGTGCGTGGCCTTCGGGCCTATCCTTGCCTTGCCTTGCCTTGCGCGGCCTTCGGGCCTATCCTTGCCTTGCCTTGTGCGGCCTTTTGGCCTTCTTCCGTGTGTGTGTGTGTGGCCTACGGGCCTTCTGACCTGCCTTGCCCCGTCTATGGTGTGTGGCCTACGGGCCTTCCGTGTGTGTGTGTGTGGCCTACGGGCCTTCTGACCTGCCTTGCCCCGTCTATGGTGTGTGGCCTACGGGCCTTCCGTGTGTGTGTGTGTGTGGCCTACGGGCCTTCTGACCTGCCTTGTCCTGCTTACTGTGCCCTGACCCAGCCTGGACCCAGACACTGCTGACTGCCGCCTGCCCTGACCCAGCCTGTACTTGACACTGCCACTTGCCGCCTGCCCTGACCCAGCCTGTACCAGACACTGCCACTTGCCACCTGCCCTGACCCAGCCTGGACCCAGACTCTGATTATTGCTGCCTGCCCTGACCCAGCCTGGTACCTGACTCTGTTTCGAGCCTCCTGTCTCTCTCCACCTGGAGCCACCCTGCTGGGTGGTGTGCACGACTCCTGTCTGGAGCCCAAGCGTAACAGTATGCCGAAGCCATCACATTTTCCAGGGGAAGAGATAAGTCTGTGTCCTGCCGGTGAGTCAACTTTTCACTAATTCAAGATGCCTCCTTCTTTAAAGTTTTATACCTGCAGTTCCTGTCAAACTTTGAATTATCCTAGCTATCAGAACTGTCTAGCCTGTGAACTTGTTGGTCAGGAACACTGGTCATGCAATAACTGCAACAAGAAAAATGTCTCTGTCTATCAGGAGTGTTTGAACTGTCTGGCTCCTAAACCAGGGTGGTGGAAATGCTCCTGTCTCCCGTGTTTGTTACCTCCAGGCAAACCCTGCCCCTGTTGTTCTGCTCTAGGACCAGCTGTGCAATTAGAAAGGCATTCAGCTCTCCTAACCAGTATTCTGTTTCTGGCTCAACTAAAACAAACATTTTTGCTGGCAGTTTGAGGGTAGAAAAACCCAGGACTTACCTGGCCATGACGGCTTCTGTGAGACCAGTGCTAGAGCCTCGGGAACAGGTTTCTCTACAACGGAGAGAGCTGATTAGCTCTAGCAGGGCTCAGCTTCCCACAGCTGCCAAGTGGACACTAACGAGCACCTTCCCTAGACGTCCTAGAACTGCCTGTGCCTTCTCTAAACTGCTCCTCCAGAAACAAAATCAGGAGCATCAGACTTTGGCTCGAGGTATCAAGCCCACGGCAGTACAATCTGTGTCTTCCATGCACACTACCTTTAACCATGCTACTCTGCCATCTGAACCTGCTGCACTACCCCGAGAAGAGCCTGAGTCTGCTGAACCGGCCCTGCTGCCGTCCTCGGAGGGGTCCGCACCAGCCCTGCTGACAGACTTTCTAACTCTGCCATCTGAGCCTGCCGAACCGGCCCTGCTGCCGTCTTCAGAGGGGTCCGAACCTGCTACAACGCCCTTGGAGGGGTCTGAACCGGCCCTGCTGCCGTCCCTGGAGGGGTCCATACCGGTCCTGCTGACGCCCCCGGAGGGGTCCGAACCAATCCTACTGACAGACTTCCTGAGTCAGCCATCGGAGTCTGCTGAACTGGTCCTGCTGCCACCCCGGGAGGGGTCCATACCGGTCCTGCTGCCACCCCTGGAGGGGTCCATACCGGTCCTGCTGACGCCCCGAGAGGGGTCCGAGCCTGCTTCATCGCCCCGAGAGGGGCCCGAGCCTGCTTCATCGCCCCGAGAGGGGTCCGAGCCTGCTACAACGCCCCGAGAGGGGTTCGAGCCTTCTTCATCGCCCCGAGAGGGGTCCGAGCCTGCTACAATGCCCCGAGAGGGGTTCGAGCCTGCTTCATCGCCCCGAGAGGGGTCCGAGCCTGCTACAATGCCCCGAGAGGGGTCCGAGCCTGCTTCATCGCCCCGAGAGGGGTCCGAGCCTGCTACAATGCCCCGAGAGGGGTCCGAGCCTGCTACAATGCCCCGAGAGGGGTCCGAGCCTGCTTCATCGCCCCGAGAGGGGTCCGAGCCTGCTACAATGCCCCGAGAGGGGTCCGAGCCTGCTACAATGCCTCGAGAGGGGTCCGAGCCTGCTTCATCGCCCCGAGAGGGGTCCGAGCCTGCTACAACGCCCCGAGAGGGGTCCGAGCCTGCTACAATGCCCCGAGAGGGGTCCGAGCCTGCTTCATCGCCCCGAGAGGGGTCCGAGCCTGCTACACCGCCCCGAGAGGGGTCCGAGCCTGCTACAATTGCCCGAGTAGGATCCGAGCCTGCTGTACTGGCCCAGCTGCCGCCCATGGAGGGGCCTGTACCGGTCTTAATGCCGACCTTGGAAGGGTCCGGACCGGTCCTACTATCGCCTCAAGAAGGGTTACGGACTATTTCTCTGCCCCAGGTGGGGTTTGTGTTCCCCTTGTCACCCCAGGAGGGGTTATGGAAATCTGCACCGCCTCTGCTACCCCAGGAGGGGTCTCACCCTGCCGCCTTGTCCCAGGAGGGGTTATGGACTGCCTTTTTGCCTCGGAATGGAGTTGAACCTGCCGCATCACCCCCGGAGTGGTCTCCCGTTATTCTTGACTACCTCCTGCACAGATGGGATCCAGGAGGAGGGGGAGGCCTTGAGGGGGGGGTACTGTTACGGCTGTGGCTGCTGTGCTACCGCCTCACCACCAGGGGTCCCTCTAGTGCTGACTTTCCTGACAGGCCCAGTCCATCTCCTATGTCCACTCTATGCTCTGGGTGTGCCCTCTTAACCCTGCCTGACAGTTGCCTCGGTGCTTCGGCATCGAGCTCACCTGGGCTCCCTGCTCTAGCCTGCCTTGCGCGGCCTTCGGGCCTATCCTTGCCTTGCCTTGCCTTGCGTGGCCTTCGGGCCTATCCTTGCCTTGCCTTGCCTTGCGTGGCCTTCGGGCCTATCCTTGCCTTGCCTTGCCTTGCGTGGCCTTCGGGCCTATCCTTGCCTTGCCTTGCCTTGCGTGGCCTTCGGGCCTATCCTTGCCTTGCCTTGCCTTGCGTGGCCTTCGGGCCTATCCTTGCCTTGCCTTGCCTTGCGCGGCCTTCGGGCCTATCCTTGCCTTGCCTTGTGCGGCCTTTTGGCCTTCTTCCGTGTGTGTGTGCGTGGCCTTCGGGCCTATCCTTGCCTTGCCTTGCCTTGCGCGGCCTTCGGGCCTATCCTTGCCTTGCCTTGTGCGGCCTTTTGGCCTTCTTCCGTGTGTGTGTGTGTGGCCTACGGGCCTTCTGACCTGCCTTGCCCCGTCTATGGTGTGTGGCCTACGGGCCTTCCGTGTGTGTGTGTGTGGCCTACGGGCCTTCTGACCTGCCTTGCCCCGTCTATGGTGTGTGGCCTACGGGCCTTCCGTGTGTGTGTGTGTGTGGCCTACGGGCCTTCTGACCTGCCTTGTCCTGCTTACTGTGCCCTGACCCAGCCTGGACCCAGACACTGCTGACTGCCGCCTGCCCTGACCCAGCCTGTACTTGACACTGCCACTTGCCGCCTGCCCTGACCCAGCCTGTACCAGACACTGCCACTTGCCGCCTGCCCTGACCCAGCCTGGACCCAGACTCTGATTATTGCTGCCTGCCCTGACCCAGCCTGGTACCTGACTCTGTTTCGAGCCTCCTGTCTCTCTCCACCTGGAGCCACCCTGCTGGGTGGTGTGCACGACTCCTGTCCGGAGCCCAAGCGTAACACTAATGCTTTATTAAGAATCTACAAACTACTTGTGAGTTAAGATCATCTCAATTTGGTTTGCTTGACATACCCTCTATTCATCTTGCACATCTTTCCTCAACTCGTGAAACATAATTTTCTGTAGCTGTTCCAGCTTTGTGGAATACTCTTCCATATGAGTTGCGTACACAAGATAACTTAAAAAAAATCAGGCGTCAATTAAAAAGCTTCCTTCTTCAATATGCTTATGGGGTGTTCTAAATAGGTGATGATGGATAGATATTGTTGATGAAAACTATTAATATGAACTTCCTCCAGTGAACGTCTTTTGTTTTGTTTTTTTGTTATTTATTGTGATTGTTAATGTTATGATTTTTTGTTGTATTTTGTTTTCAAATTATTTTGTGTGTTTTATTGTAAATCGCCTAGACCTACTTTGTGACAGGCAATTAATACATTTTAATAAATGAAATGAAATGAAAATGAAAATAAGTACAAGTCCAGAGAATAGGCAAGGAGAGGTGTCTCTGACGGGCAGGGAACAGAGCCAGCGGCAATTAGAAGTTGTGGCAAGTGGTATAGACTCTGGACTCAGTAGAGTCTATAGCATAGTCATTCAAGGCGAGGATCAGGGCACGGACAAAGCAGGCGTAGTCAACCAAAGCAAGGGTCAGGGCATGGAGAAGGCAGGCATAGTCAATCAAAGCAATGGTCAGGGCATGGAGAAGGCAGGCATGGTCAGGCATAGCAGAGGTCCGGGGTTGGAGAGAAGCTGAAGAGTATTCAGGCATAGCGGAGGTCCGGGGCTGGAGAGAAGCTGAAGAGTAGTCAGGCGTAGCGGAGGTCCGGGGCTGGAGAGAAGCTGAAGAATAGTCAGGTGTAGCGGAGGTCCGGGGCTGGAGAGAAGCTGAAGAGTAGTCAGCCGTAGCGGATGTCGAATCCAAATATTCAGTCCAACACAGATGAAACAGGAACAAGGAGAACTTGAACCGGGAATCACAGGAAACAGGAAGACGACAAAGACACAATTCAAGGGTCAGCAACGAGTACTCGGAATACGAGGAGACCTGTTGCAAAGGCCACGCTACTGAGCGAGGCCTGAGCCTTTATACGCTGAAGAGACTGATGTCAGCATCGGGGTCTGTGGCCAGGTTTCCGCCACGGGCCCTTTAAAAGAACTAGAGATGCGCGTGCGCGCACCTAGGAGGGGGCACGATGCTGATGGCGGTGTCTCTCCGCGGGCCACATGGAGAGGCCCAACAAGCAGGGACATCTTGGCTGGCAGCACTGGGTAGTGAGGCAGGTACTGGAGGGAACCCGAGGTCGGAACTGGTGGCCCCTCGCCGCCAGAGAAGAGGAGCCAGGCCCTGGAGTCTATCTGAGATGGTGGGAGGGCCACGCCGCGGGGCTGCCATGGGTGGCGAGCGTAACATATCTTAGAGGGAGGCCCGCCAAAACAAACACCACAAACTAGGCCAAGCTATGTTTGTGAGGACTGCAAACCTGTGTTTGCAGTCCTCACAAACTCTCTGGTGACACATGACTCTCTTAAACTCAATATCAGTCTAAAACATTAGGCCAGCTATATGTATTTGGTGTTATCTCTACTTTGACTACAAATTTTCTAGTACAATCTACTGTTCCATTGTCAAGATGAAGCCTAAGTTTGCATACGTGTTTTTTGTAACATATTGTCCCAGAGGAGCAGTAATTTAAAGTAAAATGATAGGAGAGAAGCTGCAAACACTCTACTTGCCCCCCTTTCATGGAAGGGGAAGGTGTTGCTGTGGCCTAACAGGCAAATTAGTGTTCTATGAGTTTTTTCCAAAGGTGGCTGCCACTCAGCATGGTGTCCTCAGTTTCTACAGGTGTACATGAGGGATGCGGGGGTAGATCCAGAAGTATCTTCATTGGTATACTATAGTGTAGAGTGAGATTATGGAATACACAGAAGAACAGCACTATTTCTCCTACTTTGGTTGGGGCATACATTAAAGCTACACCCATTTTATCCAAACAGCAAAATCTACTTTTGAGAATTCCGAAGGTACGTTCTATGACACAGCAAGTAGAACATAAGGCCTCATTGTACTTTGTCTCTGCCTGCGTGTTTGAAATAGCAAAGGGGTGACAAGCCAGGTGCTGCAATCAAATCCCAAATCTCCTGTGGCAAAGATAGAATGGGGGCATCAGTCACACCACAGTCACTTTGACATCTTTCTGCCAAAATACAGAATTATTTAAGACAATAGAAGCTAGCCTGTAGCTTAGCCTCAGCCTTAAAAGCCTATTTACGTACCCTAGGTTCATGCCACCTTTTTCTGGAACACTATATGAATAGTATAGTATTAGCGAAATCTAAGTCACATCTTCCAGACTAATAAACTGTGTCTGGGTATTCCACCAAATGTGTGCCAGCTCCTCACAAGCAAGCTAAGGTTACTCATTTGTAGCAGTCATCAATCCCTAAAGCAGGGAAGTGCCATACCTGTCCTAGCAGAAAAACCTCTACCTCGTTGTCTGAATGTTCATGTCCCTGGCTGCTCTGCAGTATGTCCTCCAATGATATAATTTTTTTCTGCCCTGACACAGAAAATATGCAAGGCACAAAAATGCACCCTCCTCTGCTTCTGTTTTATCTGTGTGATAGGCAAAAAAACTGTGCCTGACATCCTGATCTGCAACTACCAGCCATGTGTACACTTAAAGTTTTTGATTCACTTGTGAGAGATTTCTACAGGTCTAAACGGGAGGATTGAAAAAGGGCACTTTTTACAGTGAAGCCGTATAAAGTGTGTAGTGGCTACTCACACATCAAACTTTATGGCAAGAGCATTGTTTGGCCCCACAAGATTAGAAGGCTTCTTGGGCATGGGGAGAGAAAGCCAGGCCCTGATGCAATGGCCTGCACTCATGATGGTACAAGCCCCTCTATGTCCTTGTCATTTGCTCCAAACACATAGCCAGAGATAGCATAGAGAAAGAAGCATCTGTCTTACCTATGAGCCAACTGTCACCATGGAGGCTATCCACAAAATTTTCAAAGAGGACTGATTGCCTAAGTATAACATAATTTTGCACAGCTCCTGGGTACCTGGCCACCACTTTGAGGATGCGCATTCAAGTGTCCCAGACCACTTGCACATTGATGGAGAGGAAGATCTTTCTGTTGCAGAAGATCTCCTCCCTGTCATGGGGAAGGTTGAGGACCTCATGAGTGCAGTCAATAGCTCCCAGAACATTGAGAACATTAGCAATGGCAAAAAAGCCTATTTTCAATTCCATCAAGTCCTGCCTATTTTGAGGAAATGCTATGTAGCGATTCATGCGGTTAGATACAGCTGTTATGACTTGGTCCAGACAGCAGGATAAAGTGATTTGGGACATTCTCTCACAACTCCTACTTTCAATTGGAAGGAGACGCCTGCCATGAAATGCAGGGTGGCCTATAGTTTGGTGAGGCCCAACACAGCATAGGACCTTTCTGTTACCAGATTCAGATCCCTCTGATTTCTTTATATAATTCCAGGATAGCCCAAGAGCTGAGGCGATACCTGCTAACCACATAATCTTCTGGCATGCCCAATGATGAAGCTCATGGAAGAAAGATTCACTCCCTGTATCTCCTCTGCCCTGCCTGCCTGCATGCCAGGCACTGCAGTGGCCCACGACCCTCTCCCTGCAGGGCTAGTGGTGCGGGTTCCGGTGCAGGGACTTCCCTAAGAAGGGTTGGAATTTCCCTTGCCTCTTCTTATGGTTGTTGGTGTTCCTCTTGTTGTCATCTGTGGTGAGCATCCTGAAGCATCCAGTATCCCCCAACAAGTAAACTTGAACAAACATTATAGGTTTAGGAAGACAGGCCAGGTAAGAGCAGGTGCTTCTATTGGCCCAGGAGAGCTTAGTAGGTGTATCTGATATAATAACTCTTTCTATCGCCCATGATAATTGTTGTAGTGATAGCTGCAATCCACGATGAAGACCACGGACATGCGATAAAAGTTTTTTTCCATGGTACCGCAAAAAAAAAAAAAAGTGTAGATGTTTTTGACACTAAATCCCATTTTAGTGTGCATTATCCTATCACGGAATGAGGTAGGACACCATAATTTGCATTAATTCCTCACACTTGCATACTAAAATTAAAATTAGCATGCTAGCTTGCATTGCACTATTAATTGTGTGTGCAATATGTATTAGAACCTATTTAATGAATGTTCGGGCTCTCAAACAATTTGATAAATGACCCAGTTAGACAGCTAAGGGCCTGATTCACTAAGCTGTTTTCCCTTAGACACAGAATGAGAATCACGCCATAAATTAGGAGTGATCTGGAGAAATAACTGGGAGGAGTTGAGTTAACCAGATAAATATTCCAGCTAACTATGATATTCAAAGTTAGACAGATAACTTATCCAGCTATGCTTGGTCAGGCCAAAGAGTTGTCCTTAAGTTAGCCAGCTAACTGTAAAATAGTCAGTGTGGCTGCACTATTGAATATACCTCCAAAGTTAGCCAGATATGTTTATTTAGCTAATTATGCTATCCCAACTGTGACTGAATATGAACCTCCAGATGATTAAGAACAAGAGCCTGCACTACCTCTCTAAAATATATATATATATATATATATATAGATAGATAGAATGTCTCAAGCCAGATAAATTATATCTGACTAACTTAGACCTGCTTTATGCAAGTCTAACTTATCCAATTAACTTAACTGGACAAGTACGAATATCGCTACTTATACGGCTAATAGGGTAATTTTCTTAGGAGCAATAGCTCATTATCACAGCAGTAGAATTAAAATTAGGGGAAGGGGTGGAGTGAGGGAGGGGTTTGGGAGGGGATTATGGAAATGGCCTGGCGACACCAATGCCAGCAGTATTTTGTTTTGGACATTATCCTCGGCAGTAGCGTGGGAAATAGCACCACCTTTTAGGGAGGCGATATGGGGGCTATAGTGTGTGGCATGGCCGCACCACGACAGATGAAATCACACCACTGTGATGCGACCGGCTGCACACTAGCATCCTCACACCCCTTTTTTTGCCCCCCCACCCCCCACCCTGTTAACCACAGCAGCTCATCATCTGCGGGAATGATGAATCTAGGCCTAAGTTAGCTGCATAAGTAGTACAGCTCCAATATGCCCATTCCCCTCTTCTGAGTTATCCAGATAGCCACATCCCAACTCCAGTCTGGCAGATCTGGTGCTGCCTTGGAGGAGGAAGGTCTCATGATTGGAGAGCATCAACCTGGAGCAGCAGGAAATGATCCTATAAGAACATAAGAACATGCCATACTGGGTCATACCAAGTGTCCATCAAGCCCAGCATCCTGTTTCCAACAGTGGCCAATCCAGGCCATAAGAACCTGGCAAGTACCCAAAAACTAAGTCTATTCCATGCCACTGTTGCTAGTAATAGCAGTGGCTATTTTCTAAGTCAACTTAATTAATAGCAGGTAATGGACTTCTCCTCCAAGAACTTATCCAATCCTTTTTTAAACACAGTTATACTAACTGCACTAACCACATCCTCTGGCAACAAATTCCAGAGTTTAATTGTGTGTTGAGTAAAAAAGAACTTTCTCCGATTAGTTTTAAATGTGCCACATGCTAACTTCATGGAGTGCCTGCTCTCCAGTTGGTGCATTGCCCTCTCTCACCGAGGATCTGTGTCCCAGAGCTTCTGCCCAGGAGGGAAGGGTTTGATTGGCTGCCATAGCTGGTGATTTGATTATTAGGAATGTCGACAGCTGGGTGGCTGATGGGCATGAGGATCGCCTGGTAACATGCCTACCTGGTACAAAGGTGGCAGACCTCACACGTCAACCTAGATAAGATTTTAAACAGTGTTGGGGAAGAGCCAGCTCTCGTGGTACATGTGGGCACCAATGACATGAAAATGTGGGAGGGAGGTTCTGGAAGCAAAATTTAGGCTCTTAGGCAGAAAGCTAAAATCCAGAATCTCCAGGGTAGCTTTCTTTGAAATGTTCCTTGTTCCACACGCAGGTCCCCAGAGGCAGGAAGAGCTCCAGAGTCTCAATGCATGGATGAGATGATGGTGAAAGAAAGAGGGATTCAGTTTTATAAGTAACTGGGGAACCTTCTGGGGAAGGGGGGACACTTTTCTGAAGGGATGGATTCCACCTTTACCAGGGTGGAACCAGACTGCTGGTGCTAACCTTTAGAAAGGAGATAAAGCTGCTTTTAAACTAAATCAAAGGGGAAAGCCATTGGTCACTCAGCAATGCATGGTTCAGAGGGAGGTATCTTCAAAAGAAACTAATGAAGTATTAGAGTTAGGACATCCTAACAGGGAATATCCAATATTAAGAAAAGCAGTCCAAGTGCCTATAATTAAATACTCACCCAAGCTAAAATATTACAATGTATCCCTGTCAACTGAAAAGCAGAATGTTAATACAAACAAATAACACACTTTGAAATGATTGTATGCTAGTGCCAGAGTCTAAGAAGTAAGGTGGGAGAATTAGAGTGTATAGCAATGAATGATGACATAAACTTAATTGAAATCTCAGGGAGATTGTGAAAAGTGGATAACCAATGGGATAGTGTTATACCAAAGTACAAATTATATTGCAATGTCAGAGAGGAGGATCTTGGTGACAGGGTGGTGCTTTATGTCCAGGATGGCATAGAATTCAACAGGATAAACATCCTGCATGAGACTAAATGCACAATTGAATTTCTATGGGTAGAAATCCCCTGTGTGTTGGGGAATAGGGATGTGTATCATTTTTTGATGGATGAAAATATGGTATGATATTTTCTAATCCATCAAGTATCAGGGGTCCCCAAAAACGATATGAAAACCCCACAAAATTTTCATGTGGTTTTCTTATCTTTTTTTTTTTTTTGGGGGGGGGGGGGGGAGAAAGGGCACACAGAAAAAAAAACCCCAAACCTACCCCGACCCTTTAGATCTAATTATTTACAATCCCCCACCCTCCCGACCTCCCCAAAACTTTCCTAAAGTACCTGGTGGTCCAGCGGGGGTCCTGGGAGCGCTCTCCTGCTCTCAGGCCATTAGCTGCCACTAATCAAAATTGACCTGATGGCCCTTTGCCCTTACCATGTGACAGGGGCTATCGGTGCCATTGGCCAGCCCCTATCACATGGTAGGAGCAATGGATGGCCCATGTCATTTTTTAAGATGGTGCCGGCCGTCCATTGCTCCTACCATGTGACAGGGGCTGGCCAATGGCACCGATAGCCCCTGTCACATGGTAGGGGCAAAGGTCCACGGCACCATTTTGTTTACTGGCAGCTGACGGCCTGAGAGAGGGAGATCACTCCCAGGACCACCGCTGGAACACCAGGTACTTTAGGAAAGTTTTTGGGGGGCCGGGAGGGTGCAGGATTCTAAATAATTAGATTTAAAGGGTTGGGTGTTTTTTGTTTTTCAGCTCGGGGCAGCCGAAAACAAAAACCATCTGGACGGCGGGTTCATGATCCCAAAACCGGAACCGATTCCAGCACCCAATTCACATCTCTATTGGGGAAGAGTATAGTAATAGGAGTATACTATTGGCTAAGATGGTGAGATGAACAGTGAAATGCTAAGAGAAATTAGAGAAGCTAACCAAATTGATAGGGCAGTAATAACGAGAGATTTCAATTAGTCCAATTTTGGCTGGGGAGGAGAAATATCAGGACATGCTAGAGAGATAAAGTTCCTGGATGGAATAAATGACAGTTTTATGGATCAATTGGTTCAGGAACTGATGAGAGAGGGAACAATTTTAGATCTAATTCTCAGTGGAGCACAGGGTTTGGTGAGAGAGGTAATGGTGGTAGGGCTGCATAGCAATAGTGATTATAATATGATCAAATTTGAATTAATGAATGGAAGGGTAATAGTAAGTAAATCCATGGCTCTAGCACTAAACTTTCAAAAGGGAAACTTTGATAAAATATAAAAAATTGTCAAAAAAAATTGAAAGATGCAGCTAAAACAGTAAAGACTGTGCAACAGGTGTGGATATTATTAAAAAATACCATCTTAGAAGCATAGTCCAGATGTATTCCTCACATTATGAAAGGTTGAAGGAAGATGAAATGATTGTCTGCATGGCTAAACATCAGGTGAAAGAGGCTAGTTCAGCCAAAAAGGTCTTCTTTCAAATATTGGAAGAAGGATCCATCAGAGATAACAAGATAATGAATAAGCATTTACTAGGGATGCCTTGGGATGTCCTAACCAAATTAAGGGTGTTTAGAATCTACCATTTTACTCTAAAGTTAAATTGCTTACTTCATGCTTGACCTTAAAATACTTTGTCATTCTCCAGAAACATTTCAAATATTTATTCCTGTTTATTCCAGCCACTGTCAACCTTGAAATAATCTCTCTGTCCTTTCTATTAGCACCAACATCCATTCTTACAAAACTATTACTTTTAGAAGTCATCCCTGCCCTCGGACTTCTCTTTGTGGGTCTCCATTTGTTTTAAAGCCATTTTTAGGATTTTTAGGAGTTTCCAATCCATGAAAATCTCATGGCTCCAAAAGGGCTAACATCCCTCTTAAAAGTTGATCTGGAGGTCAGGAGGTAGTATTGTACAGGTGGCCAGGGTCCTCTCACCTGATTACCACCTTTGTTTTATTTAAATTTGGCTTATTTTCTTTCATTTTTAATAATATTTGTGCCCTACACTTTCCAATCTGTGGGTCCCTGCTGATATCAGTGAACCACTGCCTAGCTCTTATCAGCTGCATTAGGGCTTCTCCAAGGTTTACAAAATCATGAAAGGACTTGAACAGGTTAATGTAAATCAGTTATTTGCTCTCTCAGATAATAGAACAACTAGAGGCACTTCATGAAGTTAGCATGTAGCTCTTTTAAATCAAATTGATGAAAATTATTTTTCACTCAGTGCATAGTTAAGCTCTGGAATTCATTGCCAGAGGATATGGTTATAACAGTTAGTGTAAGTGGGTTTAAAAAAGGTTTGGATAAGTTCCTAGAGGAAAAGTATATAAACTGCTATTAATTAATGAGCAATAGTAGCTTGAGATGAATTTAATGTTTGAGTACTTTCCAGGAAGTTAAGATTTGGTTTGACCACTATTGGAAACAGGATACTGGGCTTGATGAACCCTTGGTCTGATCCAGTATGACATATCTTATGTGCCTATGTTCTTATGTACTAACAGGGTCATTCATGAAAATACATTATAGCGTTAATGCCATAACGCATGTGATAATTGTGTTACTGAAAGGTGCAAATGCAAATTTTTTGAAGGGGTGGGATTGGGGAGGGGTTTGGGCAAGATTAATTAAAATAAGGGGAAATAACACATGCTATTGCACAGTTTTAATGCCAAAAATAACTACACCTTTTATCTTGACATTAAGCTGTATGATATACTCAAAATGGCCATAACGCAAATTGCATTTTGGCCATTTCTGGGCAGGGGGGAGGGGAAGATGGAGAGAGAGAGATCCAGAGCCTCTGGGGAGGCCTTCACAGTATTCAACTATTTATATCATTATAGGAGGGCCAACTAATAGCTATAGTGAGGTGCTGGTGGTGGTTTAGTACCCTGTTATAGCGTCCATCAAGCTAGGGCAAGAGAACACTTTAGAAATCTCAACTTTGTGAGACTTTCCTCACTCCAAATAACATCAAATCTTCACTGAGGTGGCCTGTGCTGTTAGTATGTCTGACACTGCATGTAAAACTGGCCCCTAAACCCTAAACCACCATCAACACCTTACCTCGAGCTATTAGGTGGCCCTCCTATAGAGATATAAATAGTTGAGTACTATGAAGGACTTATATTCTCTCTCTCTTTTTCTCTCCCTCTTTCTCATAAAACTATCCTTAACATACCCCTTTTGGATATCACTTAGCCATATAAGTCCTGCTAAATAGAGGTTGAATATTGACCTTAGTATATCTCATCTAGCAATGATAGCGAGGTTTCTGTATCTTCAATTTTTTTCAAAATCTAAATTTGTCTTTATCTAGTATAACTTGCTGTAACAAAAACTAATTTACCTGCTTAAAAAATCATTTTCAAGAAGTTTACTGAGTACATAAATTAGATATAATTCCAAAGGTATATTTAATGACTTCTTAAAAATCTGAGACAAAATGTTCTCTTTTTACCAGTTTCAGTGCAGTTCTATCAAACCAATACTTCTCAACCTTTTTTTTTTAATTTTATGGCACACTTTCAACTTTATTCAATCCTTGTGTCACGTCAAATCACATTTTGTGTGGATTCTCATCATCCCCTTCCTCTTCTACCAGAAGAAGGAAAGCAGCACTTTTTACCTCTGCGTGCCTCATTTTGCCAGCTTCAATATGACATCTGAGCTTGCAGAACCTGTGGGTACTGTGAGATTACAGGAACTCACACATTTCAACATCAGATTGAAGCTGGCAAAGGAGGTGAACAGGCAAGAAGCCCTGTCAGTGGGAAGAAGGGTAAGATTACTAGAGTTTTGGTGAGTGAATCTGTAAAACTTGTTCCCTTTAGTGCTCATAGTGAATGAACAAAGAACTGTTCTTTTTTTTTTTTTTTGGGGGGGGGGGGCTAGGGTAAGTCTGTGGACTGTCCCCATGGAAAATTGCACAAATCTACTCTCTAAACATACCTAAAAGCATTCTTTAAGTTTTGTTACCATAAAATATTTTTGAACCCAACAAAAAAGCCTCCATGATGTGGGTATGTATGTGAGTTATATATAGGAAAAAGTCAAAATTAGTCAACAAAATCCAATTATTCCCAACATTAAAATTCCAACAGGGAAACATTTCCAGGTCAGAGACTTTGAATTGGGTTCCAGGATATTTCATACTGATGAGTTATCAATATTCTCCATAAGGCACAACGTTTCCTACCTTTGGTGTCTCTTGCTTGCTTTTCTGGATCATTTTTTCTTCATTCACTGGTTTTCTTGTTTTTCTTCTCTCTCTCGTATCCTCTTCCCTTGTTTCCTGTCTCTTTCTTCAGCGCATATGTTAATACTTTCTCTTCAGTCTTTCTGCTCTTTCCTTTATGTTGTCCTTTCCTCCATCATCCTTCTTCTCCTCTCTTCTCTCTTCTTCATTCCTCATTCCCTTTCTCCTTCATTATCTTTCAGGAGTCCCCCAACCAGAAATGTAGGCATATGCATTAGTTTAAAGTAAAATATAAAAATGAAACTAATAGAGGCCAATTTGTTTATTTTGTGGAGCCCTGAAACAAATTGAAGAGGCCCCATGAGTTAAACAAAACATATTCATTTCATACATTTTAAATAGAATAATTTCTATAAGTCATTATAGTCAAAGGACTTATAGAAATAATAGGAAAACACCAGGAGCATATGTACAATTAGAAATTGATAGAGTATAATGCAGGCAGTTAGCAGAGAAGGGGAGGATGATCATGTTGTCAAGGAGAAAAGAGAAATTACATTATCATAGCAAAGCAATTTGCCAGCCTGAGCTATCGCTGCAGACCAGGTCCAGTGATGCTGTCACACTGATCTTGAAGACTGAGCATGTCAGAGAGTTGCTCTACTTTGCTTTTTATGACATTGTCTCCATGAAAGTATAGCACTGAGCTGTCTCTGAGTTTTTGCTAAAGTTTTGTGCTGCAGCATATTTTATAGTCTCACTGTGCCAGCAGCAGTCACGCATTCACACTGCATCACAATATCTGTGTCTTATAGCAAATATGTGTTGCTTCGCTTGCAGCTGCTGTTCTATTTTTCTGCTCTGATAACTGAAGACAGGTACATTTGAGATTAATCATTTATTCTCTGTTTGTCTGGCAGCAGGCTCAGTGTGGGCAGTAGGCAATAGGTAGTAGGTATAAGTGAGTAGTGAGGGCAGGGCAGAGAGTACACTATAACAGTCTATTTTGTGAAGCCTGTGTGTCAGAGAAGTAGTGCAGAGCAGACAATGTGATACTCACTGCCCCAGTTTCTCTGTGATCTTCACACAGCAGCATGGTACTGGCACAGTCAGTGGACATTACAATACCAATGCAAAATATTAAATCATTGTTGTAATCTTCACATCCCCAGCGATATAACAACAATCATGTCAGGGACAGGGAACGGCAGAACAGATAAGGTAAATATAAATGTGTCCAAAATTGGCCAGGTTGGCACTGGTAATGGCAGTGCCAGCAAAAACGCAAAACTACAGAGACAAATTAGGGTTCCACAAAATTATTTTTTAAAACAAAAATTATTTTCCTGCTGCACATACCTACAAAAATTTCAAGATCTTCTTTCTCTAACCTCCATTCCAGCTCTCTCCATTTCTTGTTCACTTTCTCTCTGTCCATCTAATACCTGATCCTCTCACTCTCTCCCTCTATTCTGGGTCTCCTAACCAGTGTTCTTTCTTCTCCCTTTCCCTCCATCCCCAGATATATCCCCCTATTATTCCAGGTCTCCCTTTTCCTCCCTATTTCAGAGTAATTTCTCCATGTCCATCTTCCCAATACCTGTTCCTCCCCCTTTTTCTATCCTAGGTCCTATTTCCCTCTCTAACATCCTTTCTCCTCTCCCTCAGTCTCTGGTCATCTCTCTCTACTTCTGTACCCTCCTGGAATTCCCCCTCTCTTTCTCCACCTCCCTCTTATCCCCTCCCCAGATATACTTCAGCTTGTCCTCCTAATCCTTTCCCTGTCCTTGGCAGGCAGCAGCTACAGCAATTCATAATACTGTGTCAACATCCTGTGTCTCCTCCCACAAGCAATCACATCCCATCCTTACCTCCATCAATATTCACTACCTTTTTGTACTCCCCACCCCATTCATTCACCCCTTCCCTTCCCTTCCCATAAATCATTCTTGCTTGACTGGAGCTTCAGTTGACATCCTCCTTTAGCCGAGTCTCAAATCTCTGCAGCACAGACATCTAAGGCCTGGAGCAGAGACTCTCCAAGCAAACAGAGCACAGCAGAGAAGACCCTGCACTCTAGGCAGTAGGAGATTGTGGCGAATAGACAGGTGGGGAGAGACTGGAGCAG
This sequence comes from Rhinatrema bivittatum, assembly GCF_901001135.1. Lineage (NCBI taxonomy): Eukaryota > Metazoa > Chordata > Amphibia > Gymnophiona > Rhinatrematidae > Rhinatrema > Rhinatrema bivittatum. The sequence continues at coordinate 162,536,953 of NC_042619.1, forward strand.
GGAGCAGACCATTCACTGATGCTGTGCTGGCATCCCTCCTCTCCAGTATTCCTCAGTGCTTTTTGGTTGCCACATGGATAGGATGGAGGGGTTTAAGAATTAAGCAAGAGATTTGAGGTATTGTTCAACAGATTCAGAGCATGAGCCCAGGGAGAAGACTTTTGCTGGGGCTGCCAGGACTGGTGCACAGGAAGAACTTTCCTAAAGCAGACCAGTGTGGGCTGGCACACTGGTTGAGAAGCATTGCTATGCTATATACCACTAAAGCAGCATGATAATCTCTTTTAATTGATTCCAATTTAACCCTATGCTTTTTTTTCTCCCATCTCCTTTGTATTACCAGTCTGTTGAAAACCAAGGCGCAACGTGCATGAGCTTCTTTCTTTTCACCAATTTTTCATGCATGACTTCATCATACATATTTATGTGTTTTATTACACCAACTGATTGCTGCATCTGAAGAACATAACAACACTGTTGTTAACATTTTCACATAAAGAAAGAATTGCCTCTATGTCTGGCTGTACTCTAATCTTTTATATAAACAACTTTTTCTCTAATATATAATAATTCAGTAACTCATTTCGAGCTGGGATCTCCAGAATTATACAGTGTAATTCAAATGAGGTCTCACCAGAGATTAATACAGAAGGAAAATCACCTCTATTTTTCTGCTGGCTTTTCCTCTCCCTATACATTCACAGTTTTTGTGTTCACGTCTACCTATCTGGCCACCTTAAGATCATCAGATATGATTGCCCCCCTCATTCTGCTTTTGTTTTGTACACTGAAGAACTTCACCCTCTATACTATACCACTCCTTTGGAATTTTGCAACCCAAATGCATAACTCTGCATTTTTTTTTCAATTATTTATTTATTCATTTTTAACATACATGGTCAGCAAATAAATCCTACTAATGAAAAGGTATATAATCCCAATATCCAAAATATTTTAAGTAGTACATACATTCATGCTCATAACTTTTAATCAGAAATTACAAATATTCTTTTCAAAAGAAAGAAAAAACAAAAATATAAGTAGAAACATTGTCTTATTCTACCTAGGAAGAATTATAACTAGAAATCATTCAGATTATACATCCCGTTATAAAGAAGTATGGGATCCAAGATTCTGATACAGAGCATTAGGAAATGGTAATGAAGAAAAAGAAGGTCTTTATATTTTTCTATCCCTATGGCAGGTTCAAGTTACATTATTATGAGAAGAATGAGAATCAAGAAATAAATGCAAATCTTGTGGATCAAAATACACATATCTTTGACTATTATATTTGAGCACACATTTACTAGGGTAATGAATCATCACACGGGCTCCTAAATTTTTTGCTTCTTGAAACATCTGGAGACATCTCCTTCTACATTGTTGCGATTCTCGTGTAATGTCTGGATAAATCCAGACTTTTTGGCCTAGGTAGGTCTTCTCTCTATTCCTCAGAAACATTCTCAAAATAGTGTCTCTGTCTGCTGAAAAAACAAATGTAATACACAATGTCCCACAAAATTCAATTTGATCTTCTATAGACTGTTCCAGAAAGTCTGTAAGGTTTTCCAGATCTTGTGGTTCTGTTTCTTTATTCTGTGACTCAGTTCCAACTTTCTTCCCAAGATTTATAAAAAAATATTTTTTCCATTGGTGGAATTGCATTCAGTGGTATCTGTAAATTTTCCATTGGTGATATCATCCTAACTCATGGAAAATTTAATACAAGCAGGTTTTATACCTTGCTTGATTCTCGATGTTTTCAATTTTCCTTATATTAAATTTTTCTGCTTGTATTAAGCTAGTCTGGACAGTCTGAATTTGAATAACTTGATTTTGCAGACACTCCAATTTTTCAGAATTTTGAGACACAACCGGATCCAATTTTTGAATTTGGGTTTGTGTATTTGATAAAATATTAGACATGTTCATTATTAAGTTTTTCAATTCAAGCAAAACTGCTAAAACATTCTCCAATGTTATTTTTGAAGATTGATCCACAAGCGAAGAAATAATAATACTTACCCCATCTTCTTGGCAGTGTTCTTGCCTGATAGTAGAGGCCGCAGCCAAGCCATCTGACTCCTCTGGTGTAGATGTTAGTGGTGCAGTTATGGTCTTCTCTCCATTCTCTCTCAGCTGATATAGCAGAGAGCCTTCAGGATTCACTGCACCCAGTCCAGCTGACACTTCACTTTCACCATTTTTCTCCCCAAGAGGCAGTTGTTCCCTCCTCATTGGGGTGAGCATTCTGAACTTGAAATCATAGGTTGTGCACGGCGAGGAGGTGGCAGTGCCATGGGAGCTCCAGGGCTTAAAGAGATATTCAGGTCTGGAGCCAGCGGCATTTGCTCCTCTCCAACGGCTCCAGCAGACACTTCACCCGGGCTTGCTATATTCAGCAGTGTAAAGAAGCCCTGTATGGACATCTGAGACAGGGTAGGAATCAGGGTTGTCAGGGTTTCAGCCCTAATCCTCCCCTTTCTCTTAGTATGGGGCATATTGTTCAGGAAATAAATTCAATTTCAGGAGCACTACTTCACCCAACCTTATTCAAGACGCCATCTTGGATCAAACTCTGCATTTTTTAGCAATACATTGCTGCTGCCAGACTATAGACCAGTGGTCTATCTCATGCATAATCATTGTGGATATCCTGAAAATATGACTGTCTGGGGGTCCTTCAGGACTGATTTGGGAACCTCTGCTCAAGACCATTTCTCAAGCTTTACTAGATCCCTTCTCAGTTTTCCACACCTTCCAGGGTTCCTACACTGTTCCAGATGTTGAGCATCATTCATATAAAGGCTAACCTTTCCCAATAGTTGCTGCAAGCATGGAGAGCAATTGTTTACTCATATAATGTGCCCTTAGGCCACAGCACAACCCCAAGACAAGGCTCCGGGGAAGATGCCATGGGAGGCGAGACATATCTGAGCATGGACTGGACAAGCTGGAAAACTTAGAGCACTTGAACCCCCGCTGAACCTGAGCATACCAAGATGAGATCCAGCAATGCAATGCTGGTCTCTAGGGTAGCCCTCTGGCCACTTGAAAGCCCTTTCAGACCTGCCACATGGGAATGGTGCAGGTATCAGGTCAGACGAATGACAAGGATGGAGGACAAATCAGGAAAAAGGACGGCATTATGTAGGTGCTGTAGACTTGGACAAGACGAAGGCACTCAGAGACTTGGATGAGACAAAGTTGCTTGAGACTTGATTTAATACTGGTATTGGTTGGGATTCAGACTCAGATTCAAGGTCAGGATCAGGACTCATATTCAGGATTCAGATGCAGCACATCCTACTTAGCCCACGGGCTAGTCACAGACCATGCCAAATGCGAAACAGACTCCAAACTTGAGACATAACAAAACTTGGAACTTGAAGGATGATGAAGATTCTGGAGAGACCTGTATGATGCACACCCTACACAGCCCATGGGCTAGTGGCGAACTAATCAGGCATGAAACAGACTCAGGCTTTACTCTTAGACATGGACGGATGCTGGAACAAGGCACTCTGAAGACCAGAAACAGGATTCAGGGATTCAGGAAGGACACAATCAGAAGATCTGTAGCAGGATTCAGGGATTCAAGAACTCAGATCCAGAAGAAGACCTCAACGATGCAACCAAGGGCCTTCCAGAGACTTGATCAGCAGACTTGAAGGCAGGTCTTGTGCCATGAAGTGTACTACATAGCCTGTGGGCTGGTCGTAGATCATGACAGTGACACACCTAGAAGATGGATGAGGAGAAGACTTGAAGGTAGGACGAAGAGGTGAAGACCTGGAACAACAGGATGAAGACTGGAACATCAGGATCCAGAACAAGCTGAAGACACAAGGACCATCAAGAGACCAGGATGAAGAATGAAAAAAAAATAAAGGAGCTCCCACAAAGAACAAAAAACCTTGAAAAAACAGAGTTGGGACTCAGAGGACTCCTGGAATGAAGTGGTGAAGAGACGATTCCAGGAACAAACAGATTCTTGTGAAGGCCCCAAGGAACTGGAGAGAAGCTCTTTTATAGGGCTACAGGAGTAAAGCAGTGATGACATCATCAGTAAGGGCTGTGGGGCTTTTCCCGCCATGGGCTCTTTAAACCCAGAAGAGCAGCAAGTGCACGCACCTGCTGCTCTGGTCTAGCAACTGGCAGGGGAGGCAGCAACAGCGGTGTCCCAGCCGCACTGAAGATGGTGCAGACGCTGGCGGCACTCCTGCCATGAAGAGCAGCATAGGCAGTGGCTCCCCTGCCGTGAAGAAGTGTCGGGCCTGCAACAGCACTGAGCCCACTGCAGGACAGCAGTGGCAACAGAAGCAGTGGCTCCAGCCACAAGGCAAGGCAGGCAGGGCCTAGTGAAAGGTGAGAAGCTACTCATGGGCTTGTCCTGTGGTGGCATCGCAACAATAGTGTTTCATTAATATCGCTGAGATCACCTTGTCTTTTCTTCTCCCATCCCTGTGATCTGTCTTTGATGATCTCCCCTCTTCCTATTTCTCTCTGATATCTGAGACCCCCTTTCCTTAACACCCCCAAAAAGAAATTATACAGACACAAAAGCAAGTTTGGAAAGCTATTTTATTTTTTTTATGATGTATAATAAGTATTATATTATTTAATAAGAAAAACATGTTATTTTATGTAAATGCACAGAAGAATCGAAGATTTTCAGAATCCTTCACTGAATTGTCTAAGTAGTACAGATGAATCTATCCATTAATTGAACTGAAAACTGGAGGCTGTGATCATGACATTAAAAAGTTATTGACAGCGATTTGCAGAACTCAAATTTATTACTTTCTGGCGTTTACTAACAGAAGTTATTTTTTAAGTGACAGATTGGAAGAAGGAATCCAAGGATTGAGAAAGGTAGTCAGCATATTTCCCACTTCTTTTAATAACTTCCATTGACAGGCTGCTGAAAATTCTGAATTGCCTATCTCACCCAAATATTGCTCTAATTTGAACTTATGAAGTTTTTTCTTAACATGTCAGAGCTCGTTTTTCATATTTGAAAATCACATATGTATTTCACAAGCCTTATAAAGTCCATTTTAATGTTCTTGCTACTGTTACACTTCTTGAGTGAAAAATAAGTAGGCCAGAGATGTTAGTAGATCAGATAACTCTTGCCACAGATTAAAGTTCTTCTCTAGAATACTTGCAAGAAAACGGATTCTGCTTTTTTTTTTATAAACCAAGGTAGTATAGTTCTAAATGCTTTCATGTTCGCATCTCATTTTCAGTAATTAAAGGATATTTTAATATTTTGCTTAAATTACAGAAGAAAAATCTGAGTGCTATCTTCCTTTTATTACATTTGAAATAGCACACTGAATTGTTAAAAGAACCATTAATGGCCTGATTCATCAAGGTCTTTTACTATGAGCACAGAATGGGGAAAAACGCTCAGTGAATCATGTCCTAAGTGAATGTATCTTGGGGGGGGGGGGGGGAGTTGTAAGCACATTTTTTAGAAATATTTTATACTTGGCTTCTAAGGTTTTACCTTTCATGATTAATTATTACCTAGATGACGTATAATTAGTATACATTTTAGCTTTTGATCAGATATGATCATTTATAATATTTCAGCAAGTAAAGTAAAAATGTTCAGCCATTTTGGAATGGCTTGCTATTATAAGAGTTTTATGTAGATAACTACAAATCAACTTTGCTATGTTAAAAAAAATATCAACTTTTGAAATCACAAACTTCTAGGTCAGCATGATATATGGCATCCCATGCAACAAATGCATGATCATATTTCATTCTGTCAAGGATCCTGAAAATTATATGGACTATGGAAGATGTATTGGTTAGAGTCCTCTCCTTGCATTTGTACATTCCAAATAACTACTACATAACATTAGAAAACAGTTATAGGTTGTAAACTGCCATTAATAATGCTGCATCTTCTTTAAGATTAAGAGCTAAGTGCTTGTAAAATATTCTATCTCCTTTTAAATATATTCTTCAGTAAGGGAAGTGAATTTCTAAGTAATACAGAGCTGCACAGTTATCCCTATACATAATTGCTTTAACATTTGCATGTTGTTCATTCTGTGAGACATGCTGAAAATCACCTAATTCTTGAGCGATTGGGAGGCAGTTGTTGATGGATTTGTTCTTCAGCTCACCTCACAATTTTGCAACCAGAATGGAACTGTGAAAATAGATATTATTAAAAATATTGAGATGGCACAGGGTGGTGAACATCGCATACTAAATGCCATTAATAAGCCTTAAGCTCTAATGGAGCAAACTATATGTCATTATAATGTATTCATGTTAATAGTATGCATTTTAGTAAAATAACATGCAAAACAAGCCCTTAACATGCACTAAAGCCAAATAGAGCATGCTTTAGCAAAGAGTATGCAGCCAATGAATCAAGGCAAACCAAATTCACATAGCATGCACTGAAGGACAGTAGAATGCTGAAATAAACTGGCAAATACTAAAGGCAAACAACACCTGTGTGTGAATGATCCAGAAAGAGAGAGGTGTACAGGATAGAGGGAGGCCAAGACGGAATATTTGTGAGAGCATAGGTATGGGTAAGAAAGAGAGTGAGTGAACGAAACTATGCAATTGTATTTAGCTACTTAATGGGAAACACTTTTTAAAATCCCTGATGCCTCTGGTCAACTCCTTAGTTAGCCAGCTAGACTTTTCTGAAAATTATCCTCCATTTCAAAAGCCCAGCACGTGCCAAAACCATGAGATAGGCACACAAGTAGGGCCAGTGCATGCTGAGTGGATATTAAAAGTCACCCATGTATGTTTCTACTTGCCACTATGTGCACAAATAAATAGTTCTGAAAAAAGGGCAAGGTGGGCATGGCATGGGCATTCCTGGATTTCACCTTGAAATTTATGCGTAAATACTTATGTGCATAGGTGCACACTGGGGTTTCCTGCCATATAACTTTACTTCTACTATGGATGGCGAATAAGTAATAATAAAAAGATATAGGCAGATCAGCGGGGTTTTAAAGGTGGGGGTTAGTAAGGGAGAAAGGAGGCTATTAAACTAGTAGGGTTTAGAAGTTCTATCCCTTACTTGAGTGAACTAGAAAAACTGGTAATGGTGTCGGCGTGCGAGTCTATTAAAAACCCCCATTTTTGCAGTAGAAGTGGCATTCGCACACATAAGTGCGTACCCATTTAAAATTGTGCTCACACATACGTGTGATCACTGATCAGACAATGTTGTAATATGCACGCATATACGTGAGTATGTTATAAAATGGATGTAACCATAGGCGCAGGCTGATGAATGTGCTCATATGTGCTCCTGCTTGCTTGTTTAAAAGTTACCATCCCTGGGTACAATACAAACTTTGATATGCCATCCATAAAGGGGGTTTAAATAGTAACAGAGTAAAAGGCAGAATAACACCCAAGTGATTCATCCAATCTGTTTTTTTTTTTTTTTTTTTTTAAGTGTAGTAACTGTCAATCCATGCAGGTATCCTCTATGCCCTCTGTTATAGGTAGTAACTATTGCTCTGTGCAGGTTGCCCCTATCCATTCTATTACAGATAGTAACTGCCATATGTTATGGGTAGTAACATTTATTTATTTTATTTATTTACAGTAATTTCTCTACCACCCAATTAATAGATCATCTGTTCTGGGCAGCTCACAAAATGACAGTAAAGGCTGTGTAGGCCAATTTGATTGGCTTTTCTGCTTTTCCAAGTAATGAATCTATCCTATGAAGAACATACTGCTTGGCAGTTTTGGTTTCAGTTAGGATTTTTTCATTATTTTGTTTAAGCTGACACAAATTAAGAAAAAGTATTTTTTTGCTTTTTTTTCCACCCTTGCCAGTACAACTTTCCTTATTGATACCATGTTGTCTGATATTAAGTATCAAAAGCAAGTCCTAAAACAGTTCAGTGAAAAGAGAGGGACAAGAGCTGCTAAATTCAGGCATGGAGGAAAGACAATTGTGCTAGAAGAGAGAAAAAGAAGAGTTTGACAAGTTATGAATGTTTTGTAGGAGAGGTAAAGGAAGTAGAGCAGGAGAGGAGAAAAGGAAGGAGAAGAGTAGGAGAGAAGAATAGAAAAGAGAGAGGAAATTACAGAAAAAAGAAAGTTCCCTCAGTAACCTGATCCATTAGAAGTGACATCATAGCCAGGAAACAGGACAGAAACACTGTAACCTAGTCCCATGATTTACTAGAGAAAATTTTGTGTCAGGCTTCGATTCGGGGCCCCCTGCGGGAATTTCGTTTTTCCCGCTTTTCGGGGGCCTCGATATTTGGGTTAGTGCGTACTAACGGCTGCTGTGCTGGAGGATTGCGTGCCGGCAGGTGGCTGGTGAGTGCAAGTTATGCCTGCCTCTGGCAGGCGTACCTTGTGAGATAAAGGTACGGGGGTTTTTTTTCGGTGGGACAGGTAGGGGAAGGGAGGGGAAGGTGGGGGGGGAAAGGAAAATTCCCTCCGAGGCCACTTCGATTTCAGAGCGGCCTTGGAGGGAATGGGGTAAGCCAGCTGGTCTCCCCCAGGGCTCGGCGCATGCAAGGTGCACTAGAGTGCACCCCCTTGCGCGCGCCGACCCCTGGTTTTAAACATGCGTACACCGCTCGTACCTTTTAAAATCTACCCCTGAGAGTATATCCTCTACCAGAGCAATGCATGATAGCAAAATTTCTGCAGGAGTAACACATGATGGTGTATTTGCTGCAAAGGTGATCTCTAGTATAAACGTAGATGATCAAAGGTTTTAAAAACAACTGCAGAGGTTTCCAAATGGGAACAAAGCAAGGGAATAATATATGGCCAGTGCCAGAAAGGGCTACAAAGCCCATACTCCGAAATTCTGGAGGAGCCAGAGCACAATTCCAAAACTAGTTATGGCATAGTGAACTTAAGAACATAAAATTTGCCATATTGGGTCAGATGAAAGGTCCACCAGGCCAGTATCCTGTTTCCAGCAACGGCAAATCAAGGTCACAAGTACATGATAGGATCCCAAAAAGTAGATAGTGATAGTTGGCTTAGGTGTTTATCTTGACAGCAAACATTTTGTTCTGGGTTCTAGCTGCACACATACACAGAATTAGGGATGTGAATCGTTTTAGGACGATTAAAATTATCGTCCGATAATTTTAATATCGTCTTAAACCGTTATGGAACACAATACAATACAGATTCTAACGATTTATCGTTATAAATCGTTAGAATCGTGAGCCGGCACACTAAAACCCCCTAAAACCCACCCCCAACCCTTTAAATTAAATCCCCCACCCTCCCGAACCCCCCCCCCAAATAACTTAAATAACCTGCGGGTCCAGCGGCGGTCCGGAACGGCAGCGGTCCGGAACGGGCTCCTGCTCTGAATCTTGTCGTCTTCAGCCGGCGCCATTTTCCAAAATGGCGCCGAAAAATGGCGGCGGCCATAGACGAAAAAGATTGGACGGCAGGAGGTCCTTCCGGACCCCCGCTGGACTTTTGGCAAGTCTCGTGGGGGTCAGGAGGCCCCCCACAAGCTGGCCAAAAGTTCCTGGAGGTCCAGCGGGGGTCAGGGAGCGATTTCCCGCCGCGAATCGTTTTCGTACGGAAAATGGCGCCGGCAGGAGATCGACTGCAGGAGGTCGTTCAGCGAGGGTTCCGGCACCTCGCTGAACGACCTCCTGCAGTCGATCTCCTGCCGGCGCCATTTTCCGTACAAAAACGATTCGCGGCGGGAAATCGCTCCCTGACCCCCGCTGGACCTCCAGGAACTTTTGGCCAGCTTGTGGGGGGCCTCCTGACCCCCACGAGACTTGCCAAAAGTCCAGCGGGGGTCCGGAAGGACCTCCTGCCGTCCAATCTTTTTCGTCTATGGCCGCCGCCATTTTTCGGCGCCATTTTGGAAAATGGCGCCGGCTGAAGGCGACAAGATTCAGAGCAGGAGCCCGTTCCGGACCGCTGCCGTTCCGGACCGCCGCTGGACCCGCAGGTTATTTAAGTTATTTGGGGGGGGGTTCGGGAGGGTGGGGGATTTAATTTAAAGGGTCGGGGGTGGGTTTTAGGGGGTTTTAATGTGCCGGTTTTTCGATTTTTCGATTTTTCGATTTTTCACGATTTTTAACGATTTTTCACGATATTTTACCCCCCCAAACGGCAACAATACGATTCCCTCCCCCTCCCAGCCGAAATCGATCGTTAAGACGATCGAGGACACGATTCACATCCCTACACAGAATATACCAAGAGGCTTACCTGCACTCCCACAGGCCTACCTTAGGGCTAATTCTCAGGAAAGAGGGAGATACTAGAGATGTGAATCGTGTCCTCGATCGTCTTAACGATCGATTTCGGCTGGGAGGGGGAGGGAATCATATTGTTGCCGTTTGGGTGTGTAAACTATCGTGAAAATCATTAAAATCGTGAGCCGACACACTAAAACCCCCTAAAACCCACCCCCGACCCTTTAAATTAAATCCCCCACCCTCCCGAACCCCCCCCCCCAATGCTTTAAATTACCTGGTGATCCAGCGGTGGTCCAGAACGGCGGCGGTACGGAACGGCCCCCTCAATTGAATCCTGTTGTCTTCAGCCGGCGCCATTTTGCAAAATGGCCGCCGCAAAATGGCGGCGGCCATAGACAAAAATGATTCGACGCAGGAGGTCATTCCAGACCCCCGCTGGACTTTTGGCAAGTCTTGTGGGGGTCAGGAGGCCCCCCCAAGCTGGCCAAAGGTTCCTGGGAGTCCAGCGGGGTTCAGGAAGCGATTTCTTGCCGCAAATCGTTTTCCGTACGGAAAATGGCGCCGGCAGGAGATCGACTGCAGGAGGTCGTTCAGCGGGGGTTCCGGACCGCCGCTGAATGACCTCCTGCAGTCGATCTCCTGCCGGCGCCATTTTCCGTACGGAAAACGATTCGCGGCAAGAAATCGCTTCCTGAACCCCGCTGGACTCCCAGGAACTTTTGGCCAGCTTGGGGGGGGCCTCCTGACCCCCACAAGACTTGCCAAAAGTCCAGCGGGGGTCCGGAATGACCTCCTGCGTCGAATCGTTTTTGTCTATGGCCGCCGCCATTTTGCGGCGGCCATTTTGCAAAATGGCGCCGGCTGAAGACAACAGGATTCAATTGAGGGGGCCGTTCCGGACCGCCGCCGTTCTGGACCACCGCTGGATCACCAGGTAATTTAAAGCATTTGGGGGGGGGGGTTCGGGGGGGTGGGGGATTTAATTTAAAGGGTCGGGGGTGGGTTTTAGGGGGTTTTAGTGTGCCGGTTTTCCTGCCCTCCCCCTTCCCCCGATTTACGATTTTTTAACGATAAATCGGGGGAATTGGTATTGTATCGTGGCCCTAACGATTTTTGACGATTTAAAATATATCGGACGATATTTTAAATCGTCAAAAAATGATTCACATCCCTAGGAGATACTGAGGGGCTTTATACTTCAGGGTTTCTCCAATTCCCCAACAAATATGTATACATGCACTGAGTCAGTACACCAGGATACAGGTGGAAAGTTTTTTGAGCTCTTACTAAGCAAGAGGATAATAACACAAATGGTAAACAGCAAGCACTGGAGAGGTGATTGCATGCAAATAATATAATAATTAGAAAGGTATTAAAAGATTCATATAAAGATAGCAAACCTTACGTTCTTAATGACAGATGAAATGGGCCCAAGTATAAATCCATTCAGCTCTGGAAGTCTGAAATAAGTAACAGGTGACACTCTCTGCTGTTCTCACAGCTCTGCTTACTTTTATCCTAATTTGCAAAAAGTAGGAGCAGAGTCCCTCTCCCTCCTACAGTTTTATCACCCTTCAGTACATCTGCTTGGTACTGTCTGGTGTTTACCACCTCCCCCTGTTACTCCCAGGTTTCTGGTCTGAACTTGGGCTAACAGTTCTCATGATTTCAGCACATAAGTATTTTTAGTATCTGCATAGCCTTTGGAAAAAAATAATAACAGAGACATCTAGAAAGGACTCTCTGAAAATAGCATTTGCAACAGGTGTTTATAGACATCTTTTTTCTTTGCAGCCTTTCTTTCACATGAGAGTTCTTTCACTAACTGAGACAGGATGGAGGCGGTCCAGAGAAGGGCGACCAAAAAGGTGTATGGTCTTCATCGAAAGCCTTATGAGGAGAGATTGAAGAATCTAAATATGTATACCCTTGAGGAAAGGAGGAGCAGGGGTGATATGATACAGACCTTCAGATACTTTAAAGGTTTTAATGATCGAAAGTCAACAACAAACCTTTTCCATTACAAACAAATCAGCAGAACCAGAGATCACGATTTAAAACTCCAGGGAGGAAGACTCAGAACCAATGTCAGGAAGTATTTTTTCACGGAGAGGGTGGTGGATGCCTGGAATGTCCTTCTGGAGGAAGTGGTGAAGACTAAAACTATGAAGGATTTCAAAGAGGCGTGGGATAAACACTGTGGATCCATAAAGTCTCGAGGATGTGAATGAAGAGAAGAGGCATTGGGGTAGCTTGTGGGAATGATGGCTACTTCCTGGTGATTAATATCCTTATTCAATAAACATACATATGGTTAATGTGACTCCAACATTGCTCTATGCTTCAATGGCAAGTAGAAATGTGGGACAAAGGATTTGCATTCACAAATAAGCGTGGGAGTAGCTTGCTTGTTGCGGCGGTTACTACCCCTAGCAAATTAAATTTGATACTTCACTTTGAATACATATACTGCGCAGCTCACTGCTTCAATGGCAAGGGGGAATGAAGATAGGAGGATTTGCAGTCAGACAACTACCAACTAGGATTGAATTGCATAGTCTGGGTAAACAAATAAGCGTGGAAGTAGCTTGCTTGTTGCGGCGGTTACTACCCTGAACCAATACTTCACTTTGAATACATATACAGCGCAGCTCACTACTTCAATGGCAGGGGAGGAATGAAGAAAAGAGGATTTATATTAAGACAACCAACTAGGACAGGCTGGGTAAACAAATTAGCATGGGAGTAGCTTGCTTAGGGCGGCGGTTACTACACCTAACCAATTAGGCTTGATACTTCACTTTTATGCAGCTCCTGCACTGCTCTCTACATCAATGGCAGGGGTGGAAGGAAAATTAGAACCAAAAAGTTACCAATAAGGGCCCTGACCTCAGCGGTCAGAGTAACAGATAAGTATGAGAAAAATAACTGTAAAAGCTTGCTGGGCAGACTGAATGGGCCATATGGGCTTCTTCTGCCGTCACTTCTATGTTTCTGTATTTCTATGGCTAATTGTGGCCAGCAATTAGACAACCCCCCAACACAGGTCATACCATATAACAGAGGTGGGCAAACTGTGGCCTGTGGCTCAAACCTTTCCTGATGACAGATTTTTTCCAGACCTCATCCTACTCAATTTGCCCCATTAGATCCAGCGTGCCGGTACCTTCTATATCACTGATATCTCAAGCCTTTTTTGATGACTTCAACCTGGATTTCAGCAGCTGGAATTAATTTTCCTCTCAGCGGGAACAATGGGGCAAGAAGAGGAGGAGCATTGCCCATCCATAGAGAGGCCCTTACTGATACCGATATATCCCATCCCTCCAGTGGCAAAGAGCAGAGGCCCATGCAGCCTCCAGTGAACCCCATCCCACCAGCGGCGAAAAAAAGAAAAGGCAGCCTATGGACTCCATCCCACTGGTGGTGAAGAAAAGCCACCAGTAGACTCATACCACCAGCGGTAAAGAAAGGAAGAGGCCTGCTCTTCAGTTCAGCCGACAGTGCACAACCCGTGCATGTGTATCACTGGTGAACTGAGCCTGTCTCGTAGTCTGTGCAGGCCTCATGGTTTTAAAAGCTCATGAGGGCAACCCTTTCTCAGTGCTTATCTCCTGGTACATGAGATCAGCATGGAGGAAGTGCTACACCCACAAATTTTCAATAGTGCATGGACTGCAGAGAGAAGGAGCAGCAGAGCAGACTTGGATGATGGCTTGGGTTATGCCAAGCATGCGGAAGCAGTGGCAACAGCAGTGGAAGAGCAAGAGAGGCTCCAAAACTGCTGTGTGTGTTTATGTGACAGAGAATGAATGGGTGTCTGCCTGGGGGTCTGTGAGTGTGTATAAGAATGAATTGTTATCTTCTTATGTAAAAGGCTGTAGGAAGTATCCAACCAGAACCTCTACATGAGAACTTGATTAATAGCAGTTAATGGACTTCCATTCCAAGAACTTATCCAAACCTTTTTTAAAACCAGCTACACTAACTGCACTAACCACATCCTCTGGCAACAAATTCCAGAGCTTAATTGTGCGTTGAGTGAAAAAGAATTTTCTCCGATTAGTCTTAAATGTTCTACTTGCTAACCTCATGGAGTGCCCCCTAGTCCTATTATCTGAAAGTGTAAATAACCGATTCACATCCACTCATTCAAGACCTCTCATGATTTCAAAAACCTCTATCCTATCCCCCCTCAGCCATCTCTTCTACAAGCTGAACAACCCTAACCTCTTCAGCCTTTCCTCATAGGGGAGCTGTTCCATCCTCTTTATTATTTGGTTTGCCCTTCTTTGTACCTTCTCCATCGCAACTATATTTTTTTTGAGATGCAGTGACCAGAATTGTACACAGTTTTCAAGGTGTAGTCTCACCATGGAGTGATAGAGAGGCATTATGACATTTTCTGTTTTATTAAGCATTCCCTTCCTAATAATTCCTAACATTGTATTTGCTTTTTTGAATGCTGCAGCACACTGAGCCGACGATTTCAAATTATTATCCATTATGATGCCTAGATCTTTTTCCTGGGTGGTAGCTCCTATTATGGAACCTAACATTGTGTAACATCAGCAAGGGCATTTTTCTCTATATGCATACCTTGCACTTGTCCACATTAAATTTCATCTGCCATTTGGATGCCCAATCTTCCAGTCTCGTAAGGTCCTCCTGTAATGTATCACAATCTGCTTTTGATTTAACTACTCTGAATAATTTTGTATCATCTGCAAATTTGATAACCTTACTCGCCATATTCCTTTCCAGATCATTTATAAATATATTGAAAAGCAGTGGTCCAAGAACAGATCCCTGAGGCACTCCACTGTTTACCCTTTTCAACTGAGAAAATTGACCATTTAATCCTACTCTCTGTTTCCTGTCATTTAACCAGTTTGTGATCCACAAAAGAACATTGCCTCCTAACCCATGACTTTTTAGTTTTCTTAGAAGCCTGTCATTAGGGACTTTGTCAAACGCCTTCTAAAAATTCAAATATACTACATCTACTGGTTCAACATTATCCACATCTTTATAAATCCCTTCAAAAAAATGAAGCAGATTTGTTAGGCAAGACTTCCCTTGGGGAAATCCATGTTGACTGTTGACTGTGTTCCATTAAACCATGTCTTACTATATGGTCTATGATTTTGATCTTTAGAATAGTTTCCACTATTTTTCCCTGCACTGAAGTCAGGCTTATTAGACTATAGTTTCCCGGATCACCCCTGGATCCCTTTTTAAAAATTAGGGTTAATTTGGCCACCCTCCAGTCTTCAGGTGCAATGGATGATTTTAATGATGGGTTACAACTTTTAACTAATAGATCAGAAATTTCAATTTTTAGTTCCTTCAGTACCTTAGGATGCATACCATCCAGTCCAGTTGATTTGCTACCCTTTAGTTTGTCAATCTGGCCTACTACATCTTCCAGGTTCACAGTGATTTGGTTCAGTTCATCTGACTCATCACCCTTGAAAACCATCTCCAGAACTGGTATCTCCCCAACATCCTCATTAGTAAACACAGAAGCAAATAATTCATTTAGTCTTTCTGCAATGGCCTTATCTTCCCTAAGAGCCCCTTTAATTCCTCAGTCATCTAACTGTCCAACTGACTCCCTCACAGGTTTCTTGCTTTGTATATATTTTAAAAAGTTTTTATTATGAGTTTTTGCCGCTACGGCCAACGTCACCTTTCTTATCAATGTTTTACACTTAACTTGACAATGCTTATGCTTTTTCCAATTTTCTTCAGATGGATCCTTCTTCCAGTTTTTGAAGGATGTTTTTTTTTTGGCTAAAATAGCCTCTTTCACCTCACCTTTAAACCATGCTGGTAACCATTCTGCTTTCCTTCCACCTTTCTTAATAAGTGGAATACATCTGTGCTGAGCAACTAGGATT
Organism: Rhinatrema bivittatum; assembly: GCF_901001135.1. Classification (NCBI taxonomy): domain Eukaryota; kingdom Metazoa; phylum Chordata; class Amphibia; order Gymnophiona; family Rhinatrematidae; genus Rhinatrema; species Rhinatrema bivittatum. Next base: position 162,553,073 of record NC_042619.1, read on the forward strand.
TTATTTTTAACAATATCTATGCCTGTTGAACAATTTTAACCTTTGGAGCTGCACCTTTCAGTTTTTTTCTAACTATTTCCCTCATTTTATCAAAGTTTCCCTTTTCAAAATTTAGTGTTAGAGCTATAGATTTACTTATAGTCCCCCTTCCAGTTATTAGTTTACATTTGATTATATTGTGATCACTATTGCCACTGTTACCTTTCTCATCAAATCCTATGTTCCACTAAGAATTAAATCTAAAATAATTCCTTCTCTTGTTGGTTCCTGAACCAATTGCTCCATGAAGCAGTCATTTATTACATCCAGGAACTTTATGTCTCTATCAAGTCCTGATGTTACATTTACCCAGTCAATATTGAGGTAATTGAAATCTCCCATTATTACTGTACTACCAAATTGGTTAGCTTCCCTGAATTCTCTTAGCATTTCATCATATGTCTGACCATTTTATCCATATGGACTGTTGTATACTCCTATCACTATACTCTTACTCAACACACATGAGATTTCAACCCATATAGATTCTACTGAGCATTTAATCTCTTGTAGGATCTTTATCCTGTTGGACTCTATACCTTCCAGGACATAAAGTGCCACACCTCCACCAAGTTGATCCTCCCTAACATTGTGATATAATTTGTACCCTGATATAGCACTGTCCCTTTTCCTATCCTCCTTCCACCAGGTGTCTGTGATGCCAATTATGTTAATATCATCATTTATTGCTATACACTATAACTCTCCTATCTTTCTTCATAGATTTCTGGCATTGGTATACAGACATTTCAAAGTGTGTTTTTTGTTTGTATTAACAACCTGCTTTTCAGGTGATAGGGATAATTTGGAAATCTTTAGCTCAGGTGATTTTTTACATATAGGCAAATGGACTACATTTGCTTTTATTGGAACCTCTCTGCTGGGATTCCCTAACTCTCCTGTTTCATTAATATCCTTCAAGGATACATTCCTCCAAACCATGCACTGCTTAGTGACTGTCTGCTTTCCCCCTTATTCTAGTTTAAAAGCTGCTGTATCTCCTTTTTAAAAGTTAGTGCCAGCAGCTTGGTTCCACTCTGGTTAAGCTGGAGCCCATCCTTTCAGAAAAGTATTCCCCTTCCCCTGAAGTTTCCCCAGTTCCTTACAAAACTGAATCACTCTTCCCTGCACCATCATCTCATCCACGCATTGAAACTCTGGAGCTCTGCTTACCTCTGGGGACCTGCACATGGAACAGAAATCATTTCAGAGAATGCCACCCTGGAGGTTCTGGATTTCAGCTTTTTACCTAAAATCCTAAATTTGGCTTCCAGAACCTCCCTCCCACATTTTCCAATGTCATTGGTGCCCCCTTGTACCATGATAGCTGGCTCCTCCCCAGCACTGTCTATAATGTTATCTAGGTGACATGTAACCTATATATGCACACCCCCCCCCCCCACTGTCTAAGCAGGCAAATTTATTGTATCATATATTTATATGCAATTGTTCATGGGCCTGACCAATCTTTTTTTTCTCTTTTCCTTTTTTAAAATTTTTTTATATATCTTTTTCAATATTTTTTCTCACAAATTTCAAGGAGTGCATCAACCAATCCCTCTACAGTTGTAAAGCAAAATAATAGGAGTGGAAAAAATCTCATACAGTGCACCTTAAATTTCTCAGACCTTTTAATGCTGCAAGCTGCCGCATGGCTGCCATCACTGTAAAAAAAAAAAAAACCCTTCCATTAGAATCATTTATTCAAGCTTCAACAAACTCTCTTCCAGTCTTTGATTAATAAGACAACTCTTGTGCTCAGCTAATCACGCTAATCACGCGCGGGGAATCACGTGACGCGGCGTCACATGATCCCCCGCGCGTTCACTCCGGGACCCTCGTTCGACCCAAAAGGAACTTTTGGCCAGCTTGGGGGGGCCTCCTGACACCCCCAAGCTGGCCAAAAGTTCCTTTTGGGTCGAACGAGGGTCCCGGAGCGACCCCGCGGGGAATCACGTGACGCTGCGTCACTCCGACGTGACGCCGACGTCATGTGCTCCTTGCAAAGGAGTTCAGAAATGGCGTCCTGACCCCGCTGGACCACCAGGGAGTTTTGGTAAGTCTTGGGGGGGGGGGGGGGGGATTACGGCGGGTGAGGGGTTTAAATTTTTATTTGCACATATGGACATAGACTCAACTTATGGAATTCTTCATATGTCCATATTGACCGCAAATGACCCCCCCTTTCGACTTATGGACTTATGAACTTAAACTTTTGGTCTGCACATCCCTACTAACCATTTGGTTCTATTCTTTGCTTTCTGTCTTTTAACCAGTTACTGCGCCATATTAATAAGATATTGCTTCTGTTCCAAGACTTTAATTTCTTGAGGAGTCTCTATGAGGGACTTTATCAAATGCTTTCTGTAAATTCAAATATATGTAAAGGGCCTATGGTCCCTTCACTAAGGGTTATGGTCCTCCCAGAAGAGGACAATGTGGTTGTCAGTGTGGGGAACAGAATGAACCGTTTTGTAAATGACTTTAGGAGTGGACACTATAGTGTATTACATGGTATTGCTCAGAAAAGCCTGAGAATATTCTGGACATAGGGTTTGGAACTGAGAATGTTCAGTCCCTCGTCTTTCTGCAGGAGCTTGGAATCTGGAGAAGGGTAGAGGCTGCCTTATTTCCCCAGTGTCTTCAGAGTCCTATATAAGGTATAAAGGGCCAACCTATTTCTGAGGGATCCAACAGAAGGGCAGAAAGTATCCCAGTTCTGAGGTACTAAATCTAGAAGACCCTGATCGGTATCTGTGAATAAAAATTTACAAAGGGGGAGCAAGATGTGATTATCATATACCTGTCCAGGGTAACCAGCAGTGTAGAAAGAAGACAGGAGAAAAGGAAGAATTTACCCATCTGATTCTCTGATCCAGGAGTCTAGAGGAGAGAAGAAGAAAGGTGTATAGAAGAAACATTCAGTACGAGGTCCTTGAGAATCAGGGAGCTCAATCTCTGCCCAAGGAAGAATTAAGCCCCAGGAAAAGTACTTAGGAATCCCAGTAGGGTACATCAACAAGGATTATAAGTAATTGCTATGAAATGTCAGTACCCATTTTTGGATTTTACATACTAAAAGATTGTACCAATACCTTGTGCCAAATTCTTCCTTGGTGCTATATCTTTAAATTGCACTGGGCCCTGAAGATTATCCTTTCTCTCTCAGAGGATCCATGCCAGTTTTTATAGAACTGAATTGGAGCAAAGCCTTGGTATTGAGTGTGTCCCCCAGTTTAAAAGTGTGCCTGGAAAGGGAGGGGGATACATAGAGTGGCTCACTCTTATGCACATGCTTACTTACACCTTCAAAAACTTCTTTTAGATTTGCTACGCACTACTTCCTTTTGCCAAAACCATGCTGTCTTTTCCTAATTAAGCAATGAATATCCATATGGCCAGTAATTTTGTTTTTAACAACAGTTTCCACCATTTTACCTAACACTAATACATTGCTCTAGCTATCCTCCGATCCTTAGGTACAGTGGCATAGTTGAATGATAGATTACAAATTAACCGTAGCAGGTCTATTATTTTGTATTTGAGTTCCTCTAGAACACTGGGATAAAAACCATAAAGTCCCAATGATTTGTTACTATTTATTTTGCCAGCTTGCTTTAGCACTTTTTCTAGATTCACACTGATCTGTTCCATTTCCTTTGAATGATCATTTACAAAGGATTGTTTTACCCTGGATATCTCCAAAAAGTCCTCTCCAGTATAGACCAAAACAAAATTTATTTTCAATGTATCTGCTATGACCTTATTCTCTTTGCGTGCCTTTCTTAATCCTGATTCCCTTCTAAGTGTCTTGCTTTTGATGAACTTGAAAAATCTTTTATTAGTAGCTTTTGCCTCCTTGGCAAGCTTCTTGTCTTGCCTTTTTAATGTTTTACATCTAATTTACCAGTGCTTACATTTTTTTTTCTATTTTCATCATTAGGTCCTGCTTTCCATTTATTTAAAGGATGACTTTTTGGTTTTAATAGCCTTGTTCACAGCACCATTTAGCTGCTGGCAGATGTTCTTTCTTCTTCAACCTTTTTTTTTAAATTGCGGAATATATTTTATACAGAATGCCGAGATAATATCTCTACCACATAATCAATATCCCTACCTCTAAAGGACAATTCATTAATGCTTTAAGCACATTGACTGGCATTTACGTTCTCTCTATTTAATCCCCAGCTTCTTTTCTAAGCTCCAAGTTGTATTACTCCCTTGTAGGGATGTGAATCGTTTTAGGACGATTAAAATTATCGTCCGATAATTTTAATATCGTCTTAAACCGTTATGGAACACAATACAATACAGATTCTAACGATTTATCGTTATAAATCGTTAGAATCGTGAGCCGGCACACTAAAACCCCCTAAAACCCACCCCCGACCCTTTAAATTAAATCCCCCACCCTCCCGAACCCCCCCCCAAATAACTTAAATAACCTGCGGGTCCAGCGGCGGTCCGGAACGGCAGCGGTCCGGAACGGGCTCCTGCTCCTGCATCTTGTCGTCTTCGGCCGGCGCCATTTTCCAAAATGGCGCCGAAAAATGGCGGCGGCCATAGACGAAAAAGATTGGACGGCAGGAGGTCCTTCCGGACCCCCGCTGGACTTTTGGCAAGTCTCGTGGGGGTCAGGAGGCCCCCCACAAGCTGGCCAAAAGTTCCTGGAGGTCCAGCGGGGGTCAGGGAGCGATTTCCCGCCGCGAATCGTTTTCGTACGGAAAATGGCGCCGGCAGGAGATCAACTGCAGGAGGTCGTTCAGCGAGGGTTCCGGCGCCTCGCTGAACGACCTCCTGCAGTCGATCTCCTGCCGGCGCCATTTTCCGTACGGAAAATGGCGCCGGCCATACGCGTATGGCCGGCGCCATTTTCCGTACGAAAACGATTCGCGGCGGGAAATCGCTCCCTGACCCCCGCTGGACCTCCAGGAACTTTTGGCCAGCTTGTGGGGGGCCTCCTGACCCCCACGAGACTTGCCAAAAGTCCAGCGGGGGTCCGGAAGGACCTCCTGCCGTCCAATCTTTTTCGTCTATGGCCGCCGCCATTTTTCGGCGCCATTTTGGAAAATGGCGCCGGCCGAAGACGACAAGATGCAGGAGCAGGAGCCCGTTCCGGACCGCTGCCGTTCCGGACCGCCGCTGGACCCGCAGGTTATTTAAGTTATTTGGGGGTGGGGGATTTAATTTAAAGGGTCGGGGGTGGGTTTTAGGGGGTTTTAATGTGCCGGTTTTTCGATTTTTCGATTTTTCGATTTTTTAACGATTTTTCACGATTTTTCACGATATTTTACCCCCCCAAACGGCAACAATACGATTCCCTCCCCCTCCCAGCCGAAATCGATCGTTAAGACGATCGAGGACACGATTCACATCCCTACTCCCTTGTTTTATTGTAACTGCATACCTTAACCTTCTCTTGTTTAATGTTTTTTATCATTATTATTACTACAACTATTATTATTATTATTATTATTATTATTATTAAGATAAATGTTAGTTTTTTACCGAGTTTTGTTACCTATCCACTTGTTAATTGTAAACCGACATGATGCGATATCTATTGTGAATGCCGGTATAGAAAAACTTAAAATAAATAAATAATAAATAATATGTTTTAACATTAAACCCACAACGAAGTGTGGAACAATGGGCAAACATACAAATATGAACACAATCCAACAGTTGTGTTGCAAAATCAATTACAAAGGTCCATGTAAAACAAATCAGAAACAACAATTTAAACAGGAAGAGTTCAATAATTCCAAAATGCCAAATCTTTATGGAAATGTCAGTCCCCCAACATGGACCGTGTTTCACAAAGGCTGCATCGGGAAGGACCAATTACATGTGGTAAAATAATGTGGCCTTACATTCTTGAGAAATGTTTCTGCAAAAACAAAATTAATTTAACAATTGTTAGGACCAAAGAAAGGATGGCATGGCTACAGAGGCAACTAAAAAACACAAAGAAATATATACCCCATTAGATACATAAGGGGAATTTCCAGAGGATGATTTGGGGATTTGAGCCAATTACCTGAAATAACACATCACTCAAGTTAAAACAAATTTCAAAGGGCCAATTACAGATAAACGGAGGCTCAAATGGAAACTAGAAGAGAACTTACAATTGGAAGAATGTGTGTGAAGAAGGATGTTAAATCTTAGAAAACACTGGCAGTATCAACTTGCTTCTCCATTTGAGCTTCCATTTATCTGTAATTGGTCCTTTGAAACTGATTTGTTGGATTGTGATTTTTTAAGCTCATTCATATTTCTAACCCTCATAAGAGCTGGTTTTATTATCCTTTTAACAAATTTCCTCATTTTAGCATAATCTCGCTTTTCAAGTGTGTCTCTGAAAGATGTCAAAAAGATTTTCTTTTGATGAGCGAAGAGTATGGCGAGGGTATGAACTTTCAGTGTTAAATAGATCCATGGGGATTTAATAACACCATTGTAGCAGTTTTATTATTGTTACTCTGGTGGTTATCCAAATTTGATTGCATTAAGATTGTTATAACCAATCAGCTCTCTCACTGTTATTCCCGCCTGGTTTCCACTGAGAAATAGATCTAAGGTTTGCCCCTTCTCTCATTGGTTCTAGAACTAGCTGCTCCATGAATCATTCATGTTTTGCCAATTTAATTAACCTGTCTAATCTCTGTGAACTTTTCACAGTCTGATTCACTATCATGGTCAGGTAGATGGCAGTAAATTGCCACTACTATGCAGAGTGCAGTTTGCTTCCTTCAGAATTTTTATCCTACTTGACTCTATGGAATCCTTAACATATAGTGCCAGGCCACCATACCTTCCATTTGCTCTTTCATTTCAATATATTTTGTATGCTGTTATCATCATCTTCCATTAGTTGTCCTTTTCCACCAGGTATCTGAAATACCAATTAATGTCTTTATCATCATTTAGTTCCTCACACTTTCTTTCTAATCTTAAATTTTAGACTTCTGGCATCGGGCCTTGTTTTGGGCAGAGGCCCCATCTTTGGGATCCGGTCTCCTGACAAAGTCACAGCACCAGTTCAAGCACTGAGACCAGGCCTTCAGTTCAGGTCACAGCATCAGGCCTGGGTCCATGTGGAGGCCTTGACATTGGAACCTTGCCTCTAGGCCAGGTCATGGCATCAGGCCTCGGCCTAGGCCTAGACTTCAGGACCCGCCCTTAAAGCCTGGACCTTGCATAGGGTGTATGCCAAGGTCACAGCCACCTACCACAGCATAGTTCTATGCAAGGCTGAGGATTAAGCCTGGGCCTTGTGTAGGCCTAGGCCATGGTAGGCCTCTGTGATCTTGACCTTTGCCATTTGCAATACGCAAACTTTTTCTTGGACCTAGGCCTAGGCATCCGATCCATCTCAGACCAGGTGAGTGAGGGCAGGGGAGGATGCTGGCCCCAGCATTTTTTCATATGGAAGGGATGGGTGGGTGGCTTGGGAAGCCTTTGGAGGCCCTGTTATTTTTTTTTCATTTTGGGGTTTTTTGAAAATGTTTATTTTGTTTTTTTTAACTAAATAAATGAAATGAAACTAACTAAATGATGAAATGATGAAATGATGAAATGAAACTAAATAAATGATGAAATGAAATTTATAGAAAATAAAACCCTTGAAATCAAAATGAAAAATGAAACAAAAATGTTCTTCTTCTCACCCCTAATCTGGATAACTTCTATTTATTTAGGGAATACTTATCTAGATCTGCTGAATCCCCATATAAAAGTATCCAGGTAAAGTTAAACTTGGTGGATTTTTTAAATCAGGCCGAAGGGGAAAACAGAAAGGGAACAGAATGGAAAGGAATAGAAAACAAAAAAGCAGCGGTAAGCCCGCCCACTGAGGCCCGACGTCACTTCGGGCACCCCAGAGCCCTTTATAGGGCATGCGATGGTGCTAGGCACCCTCTTTGCTCCCTCCCGCTCACCTCACCTGGTCAACCCTCCCAGCACTCTCGGCGTGGACCCGTCGGGGTCAGGGGAGGTGGACCTGAAATTGTTCTCCCACGAGGCAGGTGAGGCGGACGGCCCACTCACTGACCCGGCTGGAGCCCATCCTCCCCAAGTCAAAGGGGAAAACAGAAAGGGAACGGAAGGGAATAGAAAACAAAAAAAGCAGCAGTAAGTCCGCCCACTGAAGCTCGACGTCACTTCGTGCGCCCCGGAGCCCTTTATAGGGCATGCGACGGCACTAGGCGTCGCATGCCTAAGGAGCGCGACAGCGCTCCGGAACATGGTTTATCAAGTCATCCACCCTACCAACTCGCCAGCAAATGGACTCACTTTTGGACTCCAGCCACTCCCTAGTTCCCCTGCAGGCGGACGCGCACCCAACAATCATCCTGCTCCCAGCTCTCCAGCACACAGCCTCTCTCTCAGACTCCAACCAAGCCCTAGCTCTCCAGCAGACGAACACCCACTCAACACTCTCAAGCAGCTCTCAACTCTCTCAACCAGCTCCCCTGCAGTCGGATGCTCACTCAACACTCTCAAGCAGCTCTCAACACTCTCAACCAGCTCTCCAGCAGATGGACGCTCACCCAACACTCTCTAGCAGACGGACGCTCTCTCAGCATTCACCCAGCTCTCCAACACCTGGTTTCTCTCTAAGACTCCAGCCCCTTCGTGAGACCCTTGCTATGATACAGGCCAACTCACCGAATAAGAACTCTACCACCCTATTCTAATCTACAGCCCCCTCATCCAGAGCTTACACCACTATACATCAGTCACCCCTCACCCCTGCTCACAGACTATCTTTAGTTGGCTCCTTCGACTCCCATTTCATCAAGAACATAAGAACATAAGAAAATGCCATACTGGGTCAGACCAAGGGTCCAGCAAGCCCAGCATTCTGTTTCCAACAGTGGCCAATCCAGGCCATAAGAATCTCGCAAGTACCCAAAAACTAAGTCTATTCCATGTTACCATTGCTAATGGCAGTAGCTATTCTCTAAGTGAACTTAATAGCAGGTAATGGACTTCTCCTCCAGGAACTTATCCAATCTTTTTAAACACAGCTATACTAACTGCACTAACCACATCCTCTGGCAACAACTCCTAATACCAGCTCAGGCATAAGTTAAGCCTCCCCCTTTCTACTCATTGAGAAGGCACCATGCAAACCTTCCCTATCCCTATCATATACCATCGCCACCTTCTTCACACGAAGTCTTCACAACAGCCTCTGAGCCATACAACCAGATCCCTCATCCCAATCATGACTTCCCCCCTCACGCAGTTGTTAAGACTCACAATGTTCTCTCTAACACTGTTCAATGCACAGTCACTGATGAAGAAAACTCACATCCTTAACGACTACCTCTTGGACTCATTAATTATTTACTTCAATGTTTACTGAAGAGGATGTTGGGGAGATACCTGTGCCAGAAACTATTTTCAGTGGTGATGATTCAGAAATCACTGTGAAGCTGGAAGATATAATATGGCAGATTGACAAATTAGAGTAGCCAATCACCTGGACTAGAGAGTATTTACTCCAGAGTTCTGAAAGAACTAAAAAAGGAAATTTCAGATATGCTACTGATAATTTGTAACCTATTGTTGGGACTGTCCACTATACCTGAAGACTGGAAGGTAGTCTATGTAACCTAGATCTTTAGAAAGGGCTCTTGGGTGATTTGTTAAACTATAGACTGATGAGTCTGACCTCAGTGCTGGGAAAAATCATGGGAACTATTCTAAAGAACAAAATTACAGAGCTTAGAGCAAGACGCGGTTTAATGGGACACAGCCAGCATTGATTTACACAAGGGAAATCTTGTCTCATTAATCTATTATATTTATTGTATATAATGATAAACTGCTGGATATAGAGTATTTTCATTTTCAGAAGATGTTTGACAAAATGCCCAGTGAGAGACTCCTGAAAAAATTAAAAAGTCATGGGATAAGAGGTAATGTCCAACTGTGGATTACTTACTGGCTAAAAGATAGGAAGCAGAGAGTAGGATTAAATTATTAGTTTTCTCAGTGGAGAAGGTTAAACAGTGGAGTGCATTAGGGTATGACGCTTTTTAATATAAATAATCTGGAAAAGGGAACAACACAAGATCAAATTTATAGGCCCCTATAAAATAAAAATTATTTTGAATTGATATATCACAAGCGGATTGTGAGAAATTTCAGGAGGATCTTGTAAGACTGGAAGATTGTGCATTTAAATAACAGATGAAATTTAATGTAGACAAGTGCAAAGTGATGTACATAGGGAAAAGTAACCCACACTTTAGTTGCATGATGTTAGGTTCCATACTAGGAATTACTGCCCAGAAAAAAGACTTGGGTGTTACAGTGGACAATATTTTGAAATGTTTGGTTCAGTGTGCAGCAGTGGTCCAAAAAGCAAACAGAATTTTAGAAATATTAAAAATGGACTGGAGAATATAATGCAAAATTTATTGTATTTTTTTTTAAGTATTTATATCTCTACCATCCAAAATTTGGGGTGAAGTATAATTTCACATACAGAAATATTAAAACATATAGAGGTCAATATTCAAAGCTGGCCATTTAAGTAACTTATCTAACTAAGGGGATTATTTATCAAAATGTGCTAGGGCATTTTTACATGTGTTAGCACCATATTGTATAGTGCAATGCAAATTTGAAGGGCAGGCTGGGTTTGCCTGTCTGTGAAGTGCTATTGTACAGACTTAACTACACCTTTTTCAGTAGCATTAAGCCATGTGATAGCTTGCATTACAGGGTAGTAAGGTTTTGTTGTATTTTATGATGTATCCTATAAGGACCTGTTTTAGGTGATTTGAAGCTCCCAGAAGAGAGAGACTGGCCATAATGTTTTCTCCCTAGCTAGGTATTTATATCCCTATGGGAGGCCCACCTAGTAACTTGAGGTGAAGGTTTAGGTATTAGTGTAGGAGGTTAGGGGCCACTTTGACATTCAATGTGAGACGTACGAACAGAACAGTGGTCTCTTCCGAAGATTTGAAGGCCTTTGGAGTGAGGAAACTCACTCAAAGATGAGATTTGGGCAATGTTCTCTCCACCTAGCTTGTTGTTACCCAGGTAGAGAGTCCATCAAGCTAGATGGAGAGAACATTGCCCAAATCTCATCTTTGGGAGAGTTTCCTGACTCCGAAAATCGGGTGTACATTTGTTTGCGCCAGGTAGCGCACATAAATGTACCCCGCTCGCGCAGATTATAAAATCTGCCCCATGGTGTCATAATGCATCTGTATCACTCCATGGTGAGGCTGCAATTAGAGTATTGCATGCAGTTCTGATTGCTGCATCACAAACAAACATATAGCTCCACTGGAAAAAGTAGAGAAAAGGTGACCAAAATTATAAAGGGGATGTAACATCTCCCCTATGAGGAAAGGCTAAAGAGGTTGGGTCTGAAGAGGGGTATGATAAAGGTCTATAAAATAATGAATGGAATAGAATGGGCAAAAGTAAATCAGTTATTTACTGTTTCAAAAAATAAAAATAATAGAGGGTGCTCCATTAAATAAATAAGTAGCACATTCAAAACAAATCGGAAAAACATCTTTTTCATTCAATGCACAATTAAGCTTTTGAATTCATTACTGGAGGATGTGGTTAAGGCAGTTAGCATAACTGAGTTTAAAAAATGTTTGGACAAATTCCTGGAGAGGAAGTCAATAAACTGTAATTAACTAAGTAGACTGAAGAAACAGCCACTATTTATCACTATTTGATAGCAGCATGGGATCTATTTACAGTTTGGGATCTTGCCAAGGACTTGTGACTTGGATTGGCCACTTTTGGAAACAGGATATTGGGTTTGATAGACCATTGCTCTGACCCAGTGTGGCAAGTTCTTATGTTCTAAACTTACATTTTCACTGGAAAGCAAGTTCAAAAACAAGAGATCATGCTAAGATTTTAAAAGAGGGGTAGATTCAGGAGTGGCACTGGGTAATATTTTTTCAGCATGGAAAACTTTTTAGATGGAGGTGGTAAAGGCAAAGCAGTAACAGTATTTAAGAAAGCAGAGAATAAGCACAGAGGATCATTAATATTGAGAAAGTGAAACTAAAATTGGAGGTCAAGGAGTTCTATGATATTGAAACAGGAAGAACATTGGGGATATGAGAGAGATCTTATGGTCCGTGTCTGTAATCATATTCTGTACTTATAATTTGCTGCTTCTATGCTTATTTTTTTCAAGAACATTTTTGTTATGTATTCTCTTGGCCACTCGTAAACTTGGCAGCTTAAGAAAATAAGTTGCATGAATATGAGCTTATGACAAGATATGATGTCTGCAATCTAAACTGTCAATTTATTGTGGTTAGACAAATAATCTTCTGTCTAGTAGTGTACAGTACACATTTAATGTAATGGAAAACAAACTAAAAGTAAAAACGACATCAGTTCCTAGCAGATGGCGATTTTTTTTCAAGAATTGTTAGCAAAATAATATCTCTTCTCAACTACTGATTCTTACTGTGCTGGCAGTCTTACTTTGTCAACCAGTAAAGATACTTTGAGATCATTTTTCATTTGCATGCATGAATGACATCTGGACTGAGAACAGAAACAGAATGCCACCAAATGCAGTAAACGTTATGTAGAAGAAGCTGGGAATTTGGTAGCTCACTATTTAGAGTTGAATAAACTTCACTAGAGGGGGTAAAGAGCAACCATTTTTAAATGAGAGTGATTGTGAAGACAATTTTCAAAAAACAGTACAATAGATAACTTATCGGGGTAAAGTTAGCCTGATAAGTAATCAAGAATATTCAGCAGAATAGTGGGCCGATGCAATAAGATGCATTTGGAAGAATGCACATTTTTACCCATTGCGGTGTGAACATTTTAAAACTTACTGCTTATGCAGTAATGTGTTTAATGCACATAAAATGTGCATAAAAAACGGTGCATCTTGCTTAGCGCTCTTGCATGGAAATCCCATGCAAATGAAGGCATTAAACAACATTCCTCTCCAATGCAGAGAGGTGTGCAGGCTTTCCTAGCTCTGGAAATTTTACTCCTGGTGCCACTTCACAAATAATTACAGGCAAGAGAGGATGCATTGCTTGGTATTAGACATCAAAATTAATGTACAGAATGTTAAATAAATGTCTTCTGTGAAATTTCAAGGAACTATTCTTTATTTTTCCACATGTTAGAATGGTTAAAGCACAGGGTGTCTACTTGAAAGACATAATGCAAAATCCATATGAGGAGAAGCCCTTTCTGAGCATCATCATATGAACTCTGGCAAATGATTGTAATTAATGTATTACTGTAAAATATTGTGTTGTGTAATATTTTGAAAATTTGAATGTATATCACTTAGACTACTTGCACTGTGATTAACTAATTTTAATAATTAAAAAAAATATAAATGAACATGCTATGAGGTGAAGGATCGGTGCTGCCTTGGCCTCAGAGCATGGGGAAAGTGTAAAGAAAAGTGTATGTCCTGAGTACGCTCCATGTACATACCCACTATTGAATGCACAATTTAAGTTGGATTTGTGTGCACATCATGTGTATGTACACATTTTAAGTGCAGATACATTACTATAAGATTAGCTTACTGTATCATGAGTTTAAAAAAATTATCTTATGCATTAGGAAACTGTGTACTCAGCTTTTTGTATCTGCCTCTGAGTTAGATTATTGCCAGACATTTAGTTTGCTGCCTATAGGCAGACCTCCAACTAGTGGACCTTTTTCAAAGGATCTGCCAAAGGGCTTGCCCATCATACTAAGGGGAGGAAGACAGCAACGTTCAGCTGTCCATTGTTTCTTCTGAGTGGTTTTGCCTTTTGAATCGCTGTGCCCTTTAGAAGGAAGGGGAAAATCAAGACTTTCCCTTCAGAGTCCTTCTTGGCCTCCTAACAGGGTGTAATATCCAAACTCACGGTGCCTGCGATGATGGAAGGGGAGTCTAGCCCCATTGTCAAGTTCAGAGGAGAATTGGCCTTGGTGGGGGAGGAGGTGTCTCTCAGTCTCCTTGACGTCTGCCTACCACCGGTACAGCATTATCCTTCCCAGAGTGGGGCTGCAGCATCTCTGACCATTGATGTTATAGAGATTGCTGCATTTAAGTAAGCTTCCAGGATTGCTACAAAAACATGCTGCCTTTTCATCTTCAAGGGAATCATCTGATACTTCATTTGTGAATATATTTATGCTGTCACTTATTTACACTGAGTATGATCCCACCAAACCGCGATGGTTATGCTTGATACACTTTAGGATCTTGTGACTAGTAGAGCGCTTGTGTTAACTGTTCTGCTAAACTAGACGCTGTCTCTAACAGACTGCATTCCCATATTTTGAAATGTGAGACTAGTCAAAATCAAATTCTAAGCAAGATTTCTTCGGTGGAGCAAGACATTTTCTCCTTTTCATTTTCATGCTTATTAAGGAATGGGGGATTCTTCATAGGAGGATGGAATTCATTGAGAAGAGGCTACATTATTTATATCTTCAATTCCTCAATTTCCCTAGGGTGATTGCTGAACCACCATGACTCAATGTAAGGAGATATTTTCTTGAGACATTATCAGTTCCTCCAGAAACAGTTCCTTCCCTAAATATAGTTTACTTTATGCTTTCATGGTACTAGCAATCTCAAGCAGAAACTTTAGATCTTCCTGCTTTCCTTGAGACTGAGAATTATGAAGTTTCAGAAGGAGCTATTTTATTAGTATCCTTTCTCTCTGATTATGATCTCAGCTTTGTAATTAAGAGTTACTTTAAAAATATTAATGTACAGTTTATGGGTTAAATTGTCAGGATTTTTCCAGATTTGTTTCTAGCAATTGAAGAAAGAAGTATGGACTTTCCGGCCTTGCACCAGGAGGTCCTGGTTTTAGGAGTTACCTTCTTATTAATATACTGCTTTGAAAAAAAGTTACCAACACAGCAATAGGCAAAGGAACTGGAAGTTCTTTGAAGTTAACCCTTTATCGATTCAAGCGTGTATGGGGAGACAGCAAACAATACTGACTGACTCCAAATTTACATGGCATATGCACAATTTAAATATAATTTCTTACCTAGATTAAATGTTAAGAAAAGCACTTTTGATTGAAGATGAAAGGGTGAACATAAGAATATAAGAAATTGCCATGCTTGGTCAGACCAAGTGTCCATCAAGCCCAACATCCTGTTTCCAGAGGTCAAATCAGGCCCCAAGAACCTGGCAATTACTCACACACTAAGAAGATCCCAGTAATAGCAGAGGTCATTCCATAAGTCAACTTGATTAATAGCAGTTAATGGACTTCTCCTCCAAGAACTTATCCAAACCTTTTTTAAACCCAACTACACTAGCTACACTAACCATATCCTCTCATCCTCTGGCAACAAATTCTAGAGCTTAATTGTGCATTGAGTGAAAAATAATTTTCTCTGATTAGTCTTAAATGTGCTACTTGCTAACCTCAAGGAGTGCCCCCTAGTCCTTCTATTATCCAAAACTGTAAATAACCGATTCACATCTACTCATTCAAGGCCTCTCAAGATTTTGGAGACCTCTATCATATTCCCCCTCAGCCGTCTCTTCTCCAAGCTGAACAGCCCTATCCTCTTCAGCCTTTCCACAGAGGGGAGCTATTCCATCCTCTTTATTATTTTAGTCGCTCTTCTCTGTACCTTCTCCATCGCAACTATATCTTTTTTTAGATGCGGCAATCTCTTACTGGTCACTCATTATGGCCGTACAGTTTGCCAAAAGTGTGGCATTTTCAGGTTGAAAACACCAGCCTGCCTGTTTGATGCATAGAGGCAGGGCATAAGAATTAGATTGGGTGAGAGAGACAGCAGTGGGTGCAAAGTAGGTACCTTGGTTAAGGATGGAGGATTCATTAAAAGGAATTGGAATAAATCCAGAACCATCTGACTTCAAATGGTAGCATATCCAGCAGTCTGAAAGATTCAGTGACTCCTGCACTGTCTTAGTATAGGCCAGGTAAGTCTGCACATGTCCCAAATACTGTGGAGTGCAGACAAATCAGGAGAGGAATCAGTAACATGTCACTGGAGAGCCAGAATAAGTCTTTAAGTGGTGGCAAAAACCCAAGAATACCATGTCAATGATTAGGTGCTTCCTGTTAACTCAGCATGAAAGATATACCCACATAGATTGTTCTTCTGATTTCAAAGCAGAATGTGAAGTAACAGAATCTGGAAGGGCCCCCTTCCAGAAAAAAACAATCACCTGGATGTACACTCTAAGTAGGCACTGGGCCCACTGGAGGAAAAGATGCTTATACTTTCTGCCAGTGTGAAGCCAATACATTATGTAAGGTAAACATATAATGATTCAGAAACTCCTCCTGAGAAAATGTGAGAGCAGTAGAAGGTTTGGGATTAGGACCAACAGCCATTGGCCTATCAGTAACTATCTCAAATGGAGTGAGTCCTATCTTTGAATGTGGAGATGCCCTCAAGGCATTTAATGCTAAAGGGAGAGGCTGTATCCAGGTTAATTTTGCTGAGGCCATTATATTATCTAGCTTAGGCCTGGATTTATCAAAATGCAATAAATATTGCATGTGATAGGAAAAGGGGTGTGTTTTATGGTGATAGGCTGTTTATCACAAAGTGGGCTATCTTAGCACTTCACATAGGTATTATTGCAGACTGTGATAACATTTTCACGCTTTGCAGTAAGTACCACAATTGTTTCAAGAGAGAGAGGGAGAGAGGGAGGGAGGGAGAGAGAGAGAGAGAAAGAAACTAACTATAAAGCCCTCATACTAGATATGTACTTATATCTCTATAGGAGGCCCATCTAGCTACCCAAGGTGAGGTTTAGGTATTAGTGTAGAGGTTACGGGCCACTTTGACATGCAGAGTGTAACATACAAACAGAACAGAGCACTCTTGTGAAGATTTGATGACCTTCGGAGTGAGGAAACTCAACCAAAGATGAGATTTGTGCAATGTTCTCTCAACCTTAGCTTGATGTTACTCTAGCTAGGAGTACCATCAAGCTAGGTTGAGAGAACATTGCACAAATCTCATCATTGGGTGAGTGTCCTCACTCCGAAGGTCATCAAATCTTCACAAGAGTGCATTGTTCTATTCGTACTTTGCACTCTACATGTCAAAGTGGCCCCTAACCCCTACACTAATACCTAACCTCACCTCTAGTAGCTAGGTGGGCTTCCTATAGAGGTATAAATACCTACCTACTATGAGGGCCTTATTGCTAGGTTCTCTCTCTCTCTCTCTTTCTTTCTTTCTTTCTCTCTCTCTCTCTCTCTCTCCCAGCAGCTTAAAATACTGAAAACACTATTTACAAAAATATCACAAAGTACAATAAGGCCATATTGCACAGCTTAATGCAAATGAAAAAGGTGTAGTTAAAATCCACATTAAAATTGTGCAATATGGCTTTGCAAAGCCAGCCTATTTGGCTAGAAATCCCACCCCAAACTCCTCCCCTTTTCCTAATTTGCATCACACCAAGCGTTATGGTGTTTTCGCATGTGTTAAAGGTGCTTTTCATGTGCGAAAACACCATATAGCACTTTGATAAATGACCTCCTTAGTTTTTAACCTATCATTGAAATTCTCTATAAGGCAGAGGCCTGTAAATGGTTTAAAACCTGAGGGATATATCCAGAACCTTACTTAATGACACTACTATGTCATTCAAAAAATGTGTCCCCTGATCACTATCATTTGACTCTGGTATCCTATACCTTGGGATAAATTCTCTTAGTAAAATCTTAACTACAGATATAGCAACTGCCTTTACCATAGGAAAAGTCTCCCCCCACTCTGAAAAACTTTTGACACAAAGATATCTCAAAGAAATCAATCTGGACTATAGAAAGAGGTCCAGGGGGCATGTCAAATGTGCAGGTGTTATAACCAAACCTTTAGATACCTTGTATAAATTACATTGCATACATTAAGAACATATTGTAGTGGCCAAAGCCTTGACCACTGCAATCATACCCAACCAATGCTGAAAACAAAGCATTTCAGTGCTGAAGGAGATGCAAGAGATGCCTGATGTATTGTGAGTAAAATATTGGGCAATACAAATCAGGGGCCCACTACCACACCATTTGGGCCAAACCACAATTTATCCTGTCCTTTAATTTTTACTGTAGCCCCCTCCTTTTGCCCATTGTTTCCAATCATCCTTATTCTGTGTTTGCCAGAGAACCACATTTTCAAAATTAAAGTCTGCATTGTCACTAGGCATTTTTTTTTAACATTAGCATCCAATAACTCCCACAATATAAGCTGTCAAGGTACATATTTAGCTGCCTGATCTGCTGAGTTGTTGCCCTTGGTTATATCTGATTCTTCAGAGGCAGTTAGGATCATCCTCATTCTCCACAATGTGCCATAATCATGAACCACCCCACAAGCATAACGAGAGCCTGTATAAATAGTAAGGCTCAAGTCCTTTCTCCTTAAACAAGCCCTAGTAAGAGCACTAATTCCACTATTTATGCTGAATGGGCATGAGTGAGGGGCCCGGCTTCCATCACTTCCCACTGAGTGCACACAGCGTATCCAACTTTCAGTGAACCCGAATCATCATGGAGAGCAAAACCATCTACAAAATAAACTGCATCAGTGTTAGAAAGAGGGCCATAATTCATATTCAGTGACAGATAAAGCATAAAATCAGAAAAATTCAAAAATGTCAAAAATCAAAATAATTTCAATAATTAAATGTTAAACAAAAATTAAATTTTATGAAATTCATTTGGGAAACGTCCACTTTGAAACCAGACCAAAACACATTTTGTGAATTCTTGTGTTTTTGATATCAAAAATCTAAAATATGTGGCAATTGAAGTAGAAAATTGTAGCTAGAATACTTGAAACTAGAAATACTATAAATCATTTGTAATTCTGAATCCTTACATTTAAAACCAATCAGGAAATATTATTGTATGAAAAACTCTACATACATTTAGAAAAATAGGGGTTTGATGCATCTGGTATCATTAGGATATGTCATAACAATTATAATTAATAAAGTCCTTTAGCAGTGAATATATGATTATTTTTTTTACAACTGTTTAATTAAATAACTCTTAACTTTAGTCTTTTCCTCACGCACTACCATGCCACCACTCACGCCATCTGTTACACTTACTTTCATCTTCAAATAATTTACAGTAGTAACCTTCAGTTCAAACAAACAAAACTCTTCTCAAAAAGGACAGCTCATTCAATTCTCTTTGAGGAGAAAAGCAATCATTATAACAATGTCCTTCAAAAATATATCACACAGTGTATTTTAAAGCTTGGCAATGCTATATGAATCTATTAAAATGTCTGAAAAATAGTTTATATTAGTGCTTTGTAATATGAAGTTAATTAAAATAAATTGTTACTGACAAGGGATAACAAATTATTTTGAAAGGGTGTATATTAACTTTCTTAACAGGGTCATTCATCAAAACGCGATAAGCCGTTATCACACACGTTTTGGCGTTATCGCATGCGCTAACGGTCTATTGCAAAATGTGTATGCCAATAAAACATTTAATATTCATGTGGGAGGAGTTGGGACAGGGTAAATGTAAAATAGGGGTGGTAGCACTCACTATGTCGACATAGTGAGGGCAAAAGTAGCGCCGGCACCATTTTGAATATTGGCAATAGGGCCCGTGTGCAGGAGGTCGCTCCCGGACCCCCGCTGGACTTTTGGCAAGTCTTGTGGGGGTCAGGAGGCCCCCCCCAAGCTGGCCAAAAGTCCCTGGGGGTCCAGCAGGGGTCCGGGAGCGATCTCCTGCACACGTGACGTAGGGTGACAGGAACCAAAATGGCGCCGGTGCTACCTTTGCCCTGTCATATGGTAAGGGCAAAGGGCCACCGGCGCCATTTCTTTTAATGCAGCCGTGGCCCGAGAGCGGGAGATCGCACCGGGACCCCCCCCCCCCCCCACTGGACCCCAGGTAATTTAAAACATTTTGAGGGGCTTCGGGAGGGTGGGGGATTTATTTTAAAGGGTCAGGGTGGGTTTTAGGGTGCCGGTTTTCCCGCCCTCCCCCCACCCCCGATTTACGATTTTTTGACGATAAATCGGGGGAATTGTTATTGTATCGTGGCTCTAACGATTTTTGACGATTTAAAATATATCTGACGATTGTTTTAAATTGTCAAAAAATGATTCAGATCCCTAGTATCTGTATTAATAACTAGGGATGTGCAGAGGGATGCCATACGTTGCATTCGGGATTCGGATTTGTCAGGGGGCAGATACGTTGCATTCGGCAAGGGGACCCCCAGATACATGTATCCATTAATTCCTATTCATTTCCCTGCAAAAATTAAATTAACTACAACCCCCCACCCTCCTGACCCCCCCCCAAGACTTACCAAAACTCCCAGGTGGTCCAGCGGGGGGTCCGGGAGCCATCCCCTGCACTCATACCCTCGCTGTCGGCTTCAAAATGGTGCCGATAGCCTTTGACCAACTATGTCACAGGGGCTACCGGTGCCATTCGTCAGCCCCTGTCACATGGCCATCGGCACCATCTTGTGCTCCTACCATGTGACAGTGGCTGACCAATGGCACCGGTAGCCTCTGTGACATAGTAAGGGCAAAGGCGATCGGCGCCATTTTGAATACTTGCATCCGATGGCCGGAGTGCAGGAGGTCACTCCCGGACCCCCGCTGAACTTTTGGCAAGTCTTTTGGGGGTCAGGAGGGTCCCCCAAGACTTGCCAAAAGTCCCTGGTGGTCCAGCGGGGGTCTGGGAGTGATCTCCTGCACTCGGGCCGTCGGCTTTCAGTAATCAAGATGGCGCCGATAGCCTTTGCCCTTATTATGTCACAGGGGCTACCAGTGCCATTGGTCAGCCCCTGTCACATGATAGGAGCACAAGATGGTGCCAATGGCCATGTAACAGGGGCTGACCAATGGCACCGGTAGCCCCTGTGACATAGTAGGTCAAAGGCTATCAGCGCCATTTTGAAACCGGCAGAGAGGGTGTGAGCGCAGGGGATGGCTCCTGGACCCTCCGCTGGACCACCAGGGACTTTTGGTAAGTCTTGGGGGGGGGGGTCAGGAGGGGGGGTGTTTAAAATGGGTCCTTTAGATGGCCGAATAATTCGGCGGATTCAGTGTATTCGTGGGGAATCGCAATATGTTTTGCTTCCCCACAAATACAACGAATAGGGCCCTATACGTTGCGGATGAGAAATACATTAGAAACGAATGCACACCCCTATTAATAACACCCAACTCTGTCAGAGTGGCCAGACAAAAAATAACCATTATCTTTAAGGCCAGTGCACCATTGTAACCAGTGTAAGAATTGGGAGTGTGAGAGAGTGTAGGCAGAGTTCAAATCTGGTAAGGGAATCATTTCAGCATCCTTAACCAATTTGGTTTAAGAACCATATCCCATTCTATTGTCATTTCTTCCAGGCTGTGGGATACCTGTCAATTAACATTTTTGGATTGTGCCATAGGGGAACATACTAGAGTTTTGCCATTTTAAAAAGGGATGAGCGGCTAGGCTATCCAACTTGACAAAGGCCTTAAATGTAGAGTGGGCTATTGGCATCTGCTGGAGATGAAGAGGAAGTTTAGTATCAGGTAATGCTGCGGGATGCAATGGGTGTATCAAGGTTCATACCAAATCTAACCATCTTGAAGTGTCTGTCAAGTCTGCTAGTCAGTATTGGAGCTGATGTAAAATGTATGCTAAATATTAATAAAAGTAGAAATCTGGGAAGTTGACACCATCACTCTCCTTGGTAGCCTTTAGCTTCTTTAGAGCTATCCTGGGAGACTTATGTCACCATAGAAAGGCAGATAGGTGTTTCTCTGAAAGCTTATATATATTCTGAGTGGGGAAAAGGATCAGTATCATACTAAGTATATAATTAACATGGGGAGCAAGAACCATTTTTATGCTATCTTATCAGTCCCACCATAAAAGTTGCAAATTGACTAATGGGTACTAGCATCCTTAATAATATCAGAAAGTATGGATTCATATAATTAGAGATGGTAAGATCAGTATCCATTTGAAAAATGATACCTAAATATTGAATCCCTATATTACACAGTCATACCTATTATTGTTTAAGGTCTGCTTGGAAATCATTACATCTAGCGATATCATTTCAGATTTTTTTCCAGTTAATCTTGTACCCAGAGAAGGTTGAAAAAGTAGATATGAGACTCAGCAAAGTGGGAAAAGAAGTATCAGTATTTGAAATGCATGGGCAGCTAATTTATATTCAGTGTTACTCTACATTGTGCCCTGTATAGTCGAAGTTTATCAAATTGCTAGTAACAAAGGATTGAGGGATAGATTAAAGTGGAGAGAGTCAGCCTTGTCAAGTTCCCCTACCAAGAGTAAAAGCATACGAGAGGAGATTATTATCAAAAATTCTAGTCTGAGGGAGTTGGTAAAGGAGCCCAACAGCTTTAACAAAAGAGGCACCAAGGCCAAACCATTTCAGAATATTAAGGCATATAAGACCATTCCACTTAGTCACACATTTTCTCCGCATTGAGTGACTAGGTGACGACTGGGTCTGGAATCAGCTTGGCAGTGTGAATGAAGCTGTGGAAGAGACATGCCTGGGCCTCGGGACTTGGATATAGCATCAGTCAGGCCCTAGTATTGGATCTGGGCCTAGGCCCTAAGCCAAGGTTTGCAACCAGAATTTATCCTTAGCCAGGACCTGACAACAGGTCCAAGTCTAGTCCCAGGCCTGGACGTCAGCAAAGGGCCCCTTAGTAATCAGATCCCTGCTTTGGCCTGAGCCCTGGCATCTAACCTAAACATTGACCCATGCCTGGACCCTGTAAGTAGGACTAGGCCCAGGCCTGGTTCTACCAGAGGCCTGTTTTATATATTTTTTTTTAGCAAACCAATACAAATATACTCATAAAATTTCATAAATATTCTTCTGAGACCTAATTTCAATTTATATAATTTACATAAACAGAAAATGGTCTCATTCATTTCATATTTTGCATTCATTCAAAATGAATGCACATCCCTATAAGTCAGTATTTTATTACCAGACTTATATGCATAACTTTTATGCTTGCTAATTGAATGGCGGGCATGAAATCACATCTATCTTTTGTCTGCAGTTTTTGGGTGGGAGATCTGGGTTGTGATACAGGGTCTAGGTGAACTGTTATAATTGTGGGTGAACTGGTAGAGGTGTCAATGAAATGGTGATTAAAAGTACACAAACAAGTATTTTCTTAAAGGAACATGCATAAATTATAAAATATCTACCTCCGAGCATAAACTTTGGCAAATATGTACACATTTTATAATTATTTTGCATATACAGTATGGGTGTGTATACTTTTTAAAATAGGTCTAGAAAGTAAATGGCTCCCTGCATAAAAATTTGAAATACTGAAATATACATATGGGGTCTATGATGAGCCACTGTGCGACTCGGCAAGTTAGCCAGTTACACTTATCCAGGATATTTAGCTGGGATATTCAGAGGTGCTGCAACACTGCTGAATATGCTTGGCTTTCTTAAAGATAGTTGGATAAGTGTATCTGGCTAGCTTTAGGACAGCTCTGTGATCTGACCAGAGTTACCTGGATAAATTATTTGGCTATGACTACTGGAGTTAGCAGCACAACTTATCCGGCTAACTTGATTCCTCCCCAATCCTCCCTGCACCCTCCCTTGAGTTATCCTACTAAAAACATAACCGGATAAGTCACTTATGTGGCTAAGTGGTACCTGCTGACTGTAGCCAGATATTCAGCATTGCCACTAAGCCGGATATGTCAGATTTATCTGGCTAAGTTTTTTTTTTTTTTTTTTTTTTTTTTTAGTATTGGTTTCATGTAGTTTTGTGCCAGAGATATGCAATATTTTTAAACTGCGCAGACCTGCCACATAGTTCATAAAATATAGGCATGGCTTTATGTGCACATTAGAGATGTGAATCGTGTGATCGATCATCTTAACGATCGATTTTGGCTGGGGGGGGAGGGAATCGGATCGTCGCGGTTTTGTTTTTTTAAATATCGTGTAAATTGTAAATCGAGGGAGGGCGGGAAAACCGGCACACTAAAACAACCCTAAAACCCACCCCAACCCTTTAAAATAAATCCCCCACCCTCCCGAACCCCCCCCCAAAATGTCTTAAATTACCTGGGGTCCAGTGGGGGGGTCCCGGTGTGATCTTCCACTCTCGGGCCATGGGTGCCAAAAGTCCAGCGGGGGTCCGGGAATGACCTCCTGCACTCGAATCGTGTTGCCGTATTGCAAAATGGCGCCGGCCGTATGGCCGTATTGCCGTATTGCAAAATGCCGCCGGCCGTATGGCCGTATGGCCGGCGCCATTTTGCAATATGGCAACACGATTCGAGTGCAGGAGGTCGTTCCCGGACCCCTGCTGGACTTTTGGCAAGTCTTGTGGGGGTCAGGAGGCCCCCCAAGCTGGCCAAAAGTCCCTGGGGGTCCAGCGGGGGTCCGGGAGCGATCTCCTACGCTCGTGACGTCGGGGGACAGGAACCAAAATGGCGCTGGTGCTACCTTTGCCCTGTCATATGTCAGGGCAAAGGTAGGGCCAGCGCCATTTCTATCAACGCACCTGTGGCCCGAGAGTGGAAGATCACACCGGGACCCCACACTGGACCCCAGGTAATTTAAGACATTTGGGGGGGTTCTGGAGGGTGGGGGATTTATTTTAAAGGGTCGGGGTGGGTTTTAGGGTTGTTTTAGTGTGCCGGTTTTCCCGCCCTCCCCCTTCCCCTCCCCCTTCCCGCGATTTACGATTTTTGACGATAAATCGGGGGAATTCCTATTATATATCGCCTCTAACGATTTTTGACGATTTAAAATATATCGGACGATATTTTAAATTGTCAAAAAACGATTCACATCCCTAGTGCACATACTTACATGCAGGGCTGGTGCTTCCATTAAGCAAACTAAGCAGTCGCCTAGAGCGCCAGGATTTTGGGAGCAGTGTGAGATCCTGCCAGGGTGAGGTCTAGAGAGGTGCTGTACCAGAGCTAATTCTATCAAAGAAGGAAGCACAGTCCTGGAGGTTCAGCTATGGGTAGGAGGAAACGCTGTTCTGAAGATGCTGGCAGTAATAGATAAGTTGGGGGGAGGGTTTGAATATACCCAATGGTTCCCCTAGGGTGCCAAACAGGCATGCATCAGCCCTGCTTATATGTGATATACTGACTTATGTACACTGTTGAACATTATCCTCATAAACAACAGGTTACATTGCCTAATCATTCCCCAGTCACTTTGTCAAAGATTGGAGACAAGAGGCCTGGAGCAAGGAATTTCAAGTAGAGACTAAATAATGCATTGCTCAGTGACTCAGTTTTAATTAATAAAAATGCAAGATTCAAAAGAGACATATATGTTATTAATTATACTCCTCTACTTTAATGTTATGGGCACATTGAAAGCAGTTCCCATGGGAAAAGTATTCTTTTTTTTTTTCTGGGAAAAAGTAAGAACACTAAAATCTTAATTTGAAACTAGTATCAAAGTGCATACTGTAGAAGCCCAGACATCCTGAAGGAATTGATTGTTTCTAAGGAACAAATAAATGCAGTACTTATTAAAGAAATTAATTAGCATTGTGTGAGACTAGAAATATTTGCTATGAACAAAGGAATAAGGCAGACAGGAACTTAATTGCTTAGATCACATAGAAACAAAATCAAAAGCTAATAACTAAAATTAATAGAAAAAAATGGATATAAAAACAGATCGATTATGGATATGACCATGATGTTTACAAGCACCGAGTAAAAATAATAGCATTTTCTAAAGTATTAACTGTTCATGGTTTGGATGGGTGGGGAAGAGGAGAAAACCATGTTGAATCATCAGCTTTAATACATTATTCAAATTCTGATGCAAAAAAGAGGGATTTAAGTATATTGGGGTTGTAGCTATATAGAACAATAGAGAACTAAATTTTACTGATGGCTTTCATCTGATTGTGAGAGGAAAAAAAGATTATAAATAAGAAATTCTCTTTGTTCATTAACAGAAGTTTAAATTAGTAGAAGGGGTGGCAGAATGAAGCTAATTGTTTTGGGCTATTACACCTGGGCTTAAAATTAAACTAATCACGAGAGAGGCTTCGGGAATCAGGTATGAGAATACACAGAAAGAAGACATAGTCTAAGTCAGTGGTTCTGAACAGGTGTGTTGGAATATACTGGTGTGTCACGAGACCCTGGGAGGTGTTTCGCAGGGCCAGCAGATGGCTGCCTCCTTATCCTCCCTGGTGGGAGTTGGTTGACTTCTTACATTGGGTCTGATGGGAGGCTACTCTCACTTTCTTCTCTTCTTTTTGGCTTGGTGGGAGGCTTTTTCCTTCTTCACCCAGATTAGGGCGAGACATTACCAGCTCCTGCTGTTCTGGGCCTGATGGAAGGCAACATTTATCTTTCCCTGCTGAGTCTTGGAGTGATGCTGCTGCTGATCTCTTCACCCTATAGAGGGTGGGGGGAATGGAGGTTGGGTTGCAGGGAAGATGAAGGTGGAATGGAGAGGGAGTGTGGTGACTGCTGAGCAGGAAGGAGTGAGAAACAGGGGGTCAGGGAGATGGGCAGGCAGGGAGATGGGATGAAGGGAGTAGGGAGAGTCAAGAAAGGAAGAGAGGGTGCACAGGGAAGAGGATGTGAAGGCACCAGGAATGCTGGGCAGGGATATGAGTGTGAGCGGATGATTGGAAGGGAGTAATTGGGAAAAGTGAAGGATGATGGAGGCATGGAAGGCGAGTGACAGGGTGCAAGAGCCCTAATATGTCAGTTTGGGGAATGTTCATTTCTTCTATCTTTATAATTTGGTTAGTGAAGGAGGAAATGTAATTGATTCTAGCTCTCCAGATTTGCACTCCAGTTTCCATTCCAGTTTTTGTCTCCACAATTGTAATTTGTGGTCTTTTATTCTGTATTTAGTGAAGATCGGATCTGTATGTGTGGCTGAGTTGAGGTAGTTTACTAGTAGGCAGGAATTTGTATCAATCTTTGCTGCATCTTCTCATTCTCAACAGGACATGCATTCGTGCTGCACTGCTGCCTTTTCATAGGAAGGGCTATTGCTGTTTGAGTTCTTTGAATTAGTGTTGCAATGGTATGGAAGGCTTGCTACATGTGTGCTGGCTGAGTGTTTTGTATTTTACAATGCACCTGGTAATAAGGGAGTTTGTGTTTTTGTTACTGAGCTAGCACCAGAATCAGAATATCTTTTTTATATAGTGAATTGCATTTGAAATATCCTAGTTCTGCTCTGCACCCATTGCTTGGGGATGAGGGGTGGGGGTGCAGGTTCCAGTGGATATACATTCTATGTTTACATATAGCCCCATGATGGTCAAGTGTCTAGTGCATCACACCTGTAGGCATTATCTGCCAGGTGTGCCCCAACAGAAAAAAAGGTTGAGAACTACTGGTCTAGGAAATAACATGTCAGATCTTCAAGTTCAGATGGCTTAAATGGGCGGTTGCTATTGCAGATACCTGGTTTCCTATATATGAGATCCTTGTCATTCATGGTGATATTCTGTTCAGGAAGGATAAAGATGTTAGTAACAAAAAGGAATAATGTTTTTTGTAAAAAATAATATAAAAATGTAGGTGATATGGGGGAAGGTTATCAGGAAGGGAAGCTGGTACTGCTATCTTCACTGGTATAATCTACAGACCTCCAAGTCTAGTGGAAGAACTGGATGACAATCTATTCAAAGATATATAAATGATACGAATAATGGAGGAGGTGGTGTTGATATGGGGATATAACTTACTTTCCAAATTTGAATTGCAGTATCCTGTCGTAGAATCAGTCAGAAGCAGAGTGATCCTACATTGCTTTCAAGATTCTCTCCTCATACAAATAGTAATGGAAAACATGAAGAAAAGGGCAAAACTGGACCTGGTATTTATGACATAGTGAAAGTATTTCTAACGTCTAGATCACTGCCCACCAAAGCATAAGTGATTATCAGTTGGTATAGTTTGGTTTAATGGCCAAGGGGGAAAGAAGTCACACAAAAGTCAAAGTTCTAGAGTTCAACAATAGTTAAATTATTTGGCTTTCAGAAAGAAGATGAAACCATAAAGGTAGATTTTAAAAGCATTGCCCATGCAAAAATGGCTCCATACATATGTGGGCAGCATGCGAGCAATGGAAATTTTAAGAAGCCTGGAAGTACGTGAGTATATATCTGTGCGCGCATCAAGAAAAAGGAGGCAGAAAAGAGGAGTGCCAGGGTGGGGCAGCTTTACTATTGGTCCTGATGAGGTGCAAGTCTAGAGATTTTGGGCCAGAGGGATCTTGAAGAGGGAGAGGGAGAGGGAGACTCTTTCAGAGAGACAATCTGACACTATATCTCCCACTATAAGAGGGGCACTTTCAACTCAGGGTGAGTTTTGGGGTGGGGGCAGTGTTACATTGGTCTGCCTAGGGCACAAGGGTCTGTAGACCCTCGTAAACACTCCCCCCTCCCCCAACCCACCCTACATTGAAAGTGCCCCTCTTATAGTGGGAGATATATAGAGTGTCAGATTCTTACTCTAAAAGAGTCTCTCTCTCTCTCATCACTTTTGAGTACGCACATAAAAGCTCCACACATGCAGTAAGGATATTTTAAATGGTTCTTGCACACATGATACAAAACTGAGTGTATTTTTGCTTGTGTGTTTATGGGTGCATGTGCACTTCTTTTAAAATTTACATGATTCATTCTGCAGATTTGTGAGTGAATAAATGCTGTTAATATGGGATGGCTTTTGTTTTCCGATTTTGTTAGATGGGATGTTTTGTTTGATTCTCATTTCTGTGCTTAATTACTGCTGAAACCTTTCAGATTTTGTAATAGTTGTTTTATATGTTTTATTTTTCATATGATCGCATTTATGTTTTTATTTTGTTCACTACTTTGAACATTCCTTTTTATCTCAATGGCAACATAGCAAACTTTTAAATAAATAAATACATAAAATTGGAATGCAGCTTAAGGAGGCACAGCTGAAGTGGAAGAACAGTGGTCTAAACTGAAAAGAGTTATAGTAAAAGCAAGCAGCATATTTATGTTAAGAAAGTAAATAAAGTAAAAAGAAAACAGTTTAATATGGTTTTCAAAAAAAGATGGCTGTAAAAATATGGGCAAAAAAGCTTAGCATTTAAAACACACAAAGAATCTCAGAAAGAAGAGCACAGGAAAGACTATCTGGTTAAAATGAAAGAGGCAGGAAAAGTAATCAAGATGAGAAAGGCCCAAGAGGAAGACAGAATAGCTAAAATGATAACTCAAGGTGACAAGACTTTTTAAAAGTGTGTCAGTGAAGAGGAAAAGGGCAGAACCAGGAATGTAAAACTAAGAGGAGCAAAAAAAGAATGTGTGGAAAGAAACAAGGAAATAGCAGAAATGCTAAACAAATACTTGTTTTGGTGTTCCTTGAAGGATTTGAAGAGGACCACCAATTGTTGGCAGGGGAATGTATGGTAGTAAGAAAGATGCTGCATCATTTACAGAAGAAAGGGATTGCAGGGAATGAGCAAAACTGTAGGTGAACAAAGCCAGAGGGACAGACAGAATGAATGCTGGGAGTTTCCCCAGTAATGGTAATTATTTAGATCATAATGGGATGTTAGAATCAAATTAGCAGCTGGGTCTGTCTGGCAGACTGCATGTTTTGTAATTAACTAGAATTCTTAGCAGAAACTCAAACATTCATATAGCCAGGCCAGGTGTTGCTGGTTATTTAGATTATTGCAGAGTTCTGGTTTAGACATTGAAAAATTGAGGTGCTGAAGGAAACTAACTGGGGATTTTATATGCACTTCTACCTCAGATGGTGGAGTACAAAGAAGGAAGACAAAACAGTATCCTAGATAAGGAGAAATCTTGCTGATAGACACACTTTGTTGCTAGAGCTGAGATGTATCCTTGGAAGTGGGACCAGAATAACTGGACAGACAGGATGGTCTTTTTCTGCCATCATTTACTGTGTTACTATGTTACTTTAGTCCAATGCTTCTCAACCCAGATCTCAGGGCACACATAAGTAGTCAGGTTTTCAACATATATGCAAATGTATATCAAGCATATTCATTGTGGATATCCTGAAAACCTGACAGGCTAGGTGTGCCCTGAGGACTGGGTTGAGAAGCAATGCTTTAGTCTAGAGGCTACATTTAGCTTTAGGGCAGGGCTTCCCAAACCTGTCCTGGGGACCCCATAGCCAGTCGGGTTTTCAGGATATCCACAATGAATATGAATGATATAAATTTGCATATACTGAGGACCCCAGAGCTGACTGGCTATGGGGTCCCCAGGACAGGTTTGGGAAACCCTGACTTAGGGGATCTGTTAATAGAATGACTATCTTTCATTAAATATTTGTGTATTCTTATTATTTGTTAATAAAAACTCAATGGTAAACAAGTAACTCACAAAGACATCTAAACAGTAGACAAACTAAAGTTTAAAATTTACTATCCTTGTTTATATTCATATCTACAGATAAAAAAAAGACAGTAAAATGCCAACATGTAGACATTTCATTGACTTATCAATGAGTAGTTTTGTCTGAAAAGAAAAAAGTCAGTGCACTACTACTGATAAACATTTGCTGTTCTGATAAAGAAAGAACTAAAGATTAGGTGTCTCTAAAGACTTGATACCTATTACTTTTCTGTCATTGTGTCTAGCAAAAACATTGCAGCATCTTAAGAAAGGTTATCCAAACTTTCTGAACTCAAGAGTAGGTGCAGATGAAGTATCTTTCAGAAATAATATAAATTAACCTGTGCTTTAGATAACTCCTAATCAAAAATAGAGTAAGAAGGTCAATGTGAAAGTGCTTTTTTGCATATGTGAGTGTATGAAGGTCTTAGTTTATCTCTACCTTAGAGGTACCTGCAGTTAACATTTTAATGCTTCCAAAGCAGATACTAAATGCCCATGAGCAGAGATAAAGAAATAAGCTGTGCTTAGTGATTTTTAGACTAAAAAGTGACAATGCAGTTTTCCAGTTATGTCCTTAGTTTCTAAATTTCTCTTTAGGTTTCCACATCAACTTATGTTCTGTTATCAGACCTGATAGTCTTTAATTTAGTCTGTTAATTAAAAGAGCTAATACTGATAAACAGATCATACCTTCAGTATTTTATATAAACACAGCCTTGACTAAATAAACTGTTATTTCATTGTTACAAGGTAAGAAATTATCACATGGGAAATGGTTTGCTTTAAGATGATTCATTTTTGATCAATGTTTGATTCTCAAAATGTTGCATATTCTGGTTTTAAAAACAGACATTTAAAAGCTACTGAAATATGTTTCTCTATTAATTTCCGATATCAATCACAAACTAAATAGGCTCTATTACACTTTCTGTGTTCCGGGTACCCCACTTGTAAACAAAGTATTAAATAATAGGTACACCTTATCATCTATTATAAATTAATTGGAGATTAGCTACTATATATTTTTGTGGGACCTCTCCTCCCAGGGTCATGGTATTTTTACCAGACTCTTATTTGTGGTCTGTGGTCCATTTTACTTTATATTTTTTTAAGTATTTTTATCCATTTATATCACCACACTTTTACCCTTAAAAACTATTATTAAACATTTGTTAAATTTTTGTCAAAAAACTAATGAAACTTTCAAACCACAGTCCAATTTGAAAAAAGTCACTTTAGCTTGGTTGCGGGAAACGCTGTATTCTGCAAAAGTACTTATCTGCATCACCCAACGCGATCGCGTTTCGGACCCCCTCTCTTAAGGTCCTGCTTCAGGGGAGAAACATTTCCATTTTTTCTGTGACAAAAAATTGGTAGGTAGAGTTGTTATCCCAACGTAGACCGCCGTTGTCTACGTTGGGATAACAACGTAGACGTTGGGGTAACAACGGCGGTCTACGTTGGGATCGCGGCTACAACTAGCAGAAGGATTGAATATAGTTATTGAACTCTACCTACCGATTTTTTGTCACAGAAAAAAGGGTCCATCAAGCAGGAACAACCATAAGAACAGCCAAGGTCAGTTTGGAGGCTGAGCCATTGGCCTTGCAGGGAGCTGGTTGGGGCCAACATAATGCCTAGCATGCAGTCAGCCATGGCGTAAGAGATACAGGGATAACATCTTTTGTCCCTGAGCCTAATTACTGGGCATGCCAGAGGATTATGTGGTTAGCAGGTATCACCTCAGCTTTCAGGCTATCCTGGAATTATAAGAAGAAATCCGAGGGGATGAGGATCCAGTCACGGAGAGGTCCCATGCTGTGTCAGGCCTGACCAAACTATTGGCCACTCTGTATTTCATAGCAATCGTCCCCTTCAAAATGACAGTAGGGGGTCATAGGGGGAATGTTCCAAACCACTTTTTTCTGCTTTCTGGACCAGGTCATAACAACTGTATTTGACCACATTAATCGCTACATAGCATTTCCTCAGGACAGGGTGGACTTGATGGACTTGAAGAGAGGCTTTAATGCCATAGCTAACTTTACCAACGTTCTGGGACCTATCAACTGCACTCACATAGCCATCATCACTGCATGAACTGGTGGACTAATTAGTTTTAATTTACATACACATGTTTTAAAATTGGCTGACATATATATAAATCTGGACTTGCACATATAAGTCTTCCATTACTTTCATGCATAAATTAAATGCATGTATAGTTTTAAAATAGGTTAGAAAAGTCTGCATGTTCAATGCATTTATATTCATGGTTTCAAATGCATTGCATTAATTTATGTGTAAGACTACATATGCTTTTTAAACAAGCAACTCCATCAACATGTAAGTGGTCTGTGACGCTCGAATGTGCATCCTCAATGTGGTAGCCAGGTACCTGGGAGCTACCCATGATTCCTTTATACTTAGGAAACTGGGCCTCTATGAAATTTTTAAGTATTCGGGGTTGTCCTCAATCAACGGGTCTTAAGGCACTAACTACTATTGGTCATTCATCCACCATTATTCAACACTGACCACCCCACTCACTGCTATGACTTGAAAGGGAGCCAATCCCTCCCAGTGATCATCTGAAGCCATGACAACCTTCCAAGAACTCAAGCAGGCATTCCTATGAGATCCATGTCACCCAGATCCCTGACGACCTTTCATCGTCAGTGGACACTTCAGACGTCAGTGTTGGTGCAGTCCTCAACCATTATTCAGCCAATCACATCTTGCACCCATGCTCATTCTTTTCCCGAAATTTCTCTCCGGCGGAACGTAATTATGGAATCGGGGACAAGGAATTACTGGTGATTAAACTGGCCTTCGAGGAGTGGCGTCCCTGGCTTGAGGGAGCGCAGCACCAAATCACAGTATACACTGACCACAAGAACTTCAAGTACTTACACCATGCTCAACGCCTTAATCACAGGCAGGCCTGCTGGTCTCTTTTTATACTCAGTTCAATTTCCTCTTGCAATACCGGCCAACCAATAAGAACACCCATTCGTTCACTACGGAAGATGTTCCAGATGTTCCACGGCACATCATCAACCCAACTAGAGTTCTCCTCTACGCCACACACACAGTGCCATCAAGGACCCGACCACTCAGAAGGAAGATCCTCCACTGGTCACATGATTCCATGCTCACAGGCCATCCCGGACAAGCTAGACCTCTTTCTTCTTGTTGCGTCCTGTCTCAGATGGCTTCGACCTTTGTGCCTCACCTTTCTTCCTTCTCTCTTCTCAAGCCTTGGGAAGTTGGCTGCTACTGCATCTTCATGTCGCTCTCCCCGGCATCACTGGATCGGCAACAGTGACGGCGTTCGCCATGTTTTTCCTAAGGGCCTCCTAGGGTGCGCGCACGCACGCCACCCATGTCTTTATCCACATCATGGCAGGAACCTCGGGGGCGTCCCCTCCGAGTGACGTCAGCACATCCTGGTATTTAGCCTGCTCTTCGTTTGCTAACAAACTGAGTTAGCAAGGATTGGAATTGCTCTGGTGTAAGCTACTCTGCCACTTCCAGCTGCCGCAGGAGACTCTCTCTGCCCTTCGGGGTAATTCTACTTAACTCCTCAGGGGCCCTTCTCCTTTCTTTCAGGTACCTATCCTGGGATACCAGGTACTCGCTCCTCGAGGGCCTTCTCTCCCTAATCTGGTGCCTGCCACTCTACAACTTCTGCCTGCCAGGACTTCCTAAGATACAGCTTCTGTTTCAGTGAGTACTAACCTATCAGTCTATCTCACCTACATTTTCAGCACTCTACATCTGGGACTTGTTCCTGTTCACTGCGCTGTCTTCACCTACTCAAGAGTGAGATGGGTCCTCTCTGCTGAGGATCCCTGGACTACTACTGCTAGAGCTACCTTCCACTGCTGTCCACTTCCTGGGCAGCGCCACCGTGCTGCACAATAAAATACAACTTCTCTGTTTGTGTGTATAGAGTCTAGCCTGGTACTGCAGTTCCTCACAGGGCTCCTCCCCATGGGAGTGGCCATCACTGCAGTACCCAAGAATCCACTCCAACACCTCATAGCCACAACACCTCTCTCAGAGATTCTACTGGTGGCCAACCATGAAAAAAGGCACTCAAGCATATGTAGAATCATGCCCCACTTGCGCCCAGGAGAAGCTGCTGGCAGGCCGCTTGGGGGCTCCTTCAACCTCTTCCTGCACCTAGTGAGCCATGGACACATATAGCCATGGATTTCATTATGGATTTACCCCCATCCAGTGGCAAGAACACCATATGGGTCACCGTGAACCACTTTTCAAAGATGGCTCACTTTGTGGCGTTACCTGGTCTACCTTCAGCCCCGGAGTTAGTGAAATTGTTCATTTTCCACATCTTTCAACTCCACGGACTCCCGAGACATATACTCTCTGATTGAGGGGATCAATTTACGGTGAAGTTCTTGAGGTCATTATGCAAAATATTTGATATATCCTTGGACCTCACATCAGCCTACCATCCGCAGGCTAGTGGATAGAATGAGAGGAAGAACTGTACCCTAAAGCAGTTTCTCTGGGCATATGTGAACTCTTGGCAGAATGACTGGTCCGACTTACTACCCTGGGCCGAGTTTGCCATAAACTCCCACCAGTCTGCTTCTACTGGATCTTCTCCCTTCCAAATAGTATATGGACACCAGCCTCTGCCTCCTCTTCCAGTACCCCTGTCTGTGTTGTCACCAGCAGCACAGGCTTCTGCACAAGAGTTACACCAATTTTGGGAACACACTAAACAAATTCTACAACAAGCTGGTCAGAAAACAAAGAATTTATATGATGCCCATCATCGGGCAGCTCCTCAGTTGAACCCCAGAAACAAAGTGTGGCTCGGCACCCGCTTATCTGTCTGAAACTGCCCTCAGCTCGCTTCGCTCCCAGACACATCAGGCCTTTTCCCATACATCGCCGGCTGGGCCTGGTCACTTATAGCCTTCATCTACTAACTTCGCTCAAGATCCATAACGCCTTGGTCCGACCCAGTATGGCATGTTCTTATGTTCTTGTGGTTAAATGGGGGTACGTTAACATTGGTTTTGTAAAAGGAAGTCTTGCTTAAAAATGCATAAGATTTTTTTTTAAGGTATAAGTAAGCATGTGGATGGAAGTGAGCCAGTTGATATAGTGTATTTGGATTTTCAAAAGCCAGTAAGAAGGAAGGAATTAAAATGCCAAGGTTTTGGCTGTGATTTGGCCCAATGAATAATAATGGTTATCATTGCATGATCTGATACAATGATGTTCCTATGGTGGCAGATAACATTTGTGGCAGGAGGATATTAGAGACCACAAAATAATAGGGATGTGCAGAGGGACGCCATACGTTACATTTGGGATTCGGATTCGTCGGGGAACAGATACGCTGCATTCGGCCATATGGCACCCCAATGCATTAATATGGCGATTTATATTCGTGTCCCAGCTAAAATTAAAATTAACTATAACCCCCCTCCCTCATGCCCCCCCCCAAGACTTACCAAAACTCCCAGGTGGTCCAGCGGGGGGTCCGGGAGCTGACGGTCGGCCCCTGTGACATAGTGAGGGCAAAGGCGATTGGCGCCATTTTGAGTAATGGCATCCGACGGCCGGAGTGCAGGAGGTCGCTTCTGGACCCCCACCGGACTTTTGGCAAGTCTGGTGGGGGTCAGAAGGCCCCCCCAAGCTTACCAAAAGTCCTGGGGGTCCAACAGGGGTCCCGGAGCGATCTCCTGCCCTTGGGCCATCGGCTGCCAGTAATCAAAATGGCGCCAATAGCCTTTGCCCATACTATGTCACAGGGGCTACTGGTGCCATTGATCAGCCCCTGTCACATGGTAGGAGTACAAGATGGCGCCGATGGCCATGTGACAAGGGCTGACGAATGGCACCGATAGCCCCTGTGACATAGTAGGTCAAAGGCTATCGGTGCCATGATGAAACCGGCACCGAGGATATGAGAGTGCAGGGGATGGCTCCTGGACCCCCCGCTGGACCACCAGGGAATTTATTTTATTTTATTTTATATTTATGCAATTTACAATAATTTCAAGAACAAAATCTTGTACAGAAAAAGAGAATACCATTCTGTCAATACAGATACTGTATTTATACACAGTATCATCGAACAATAACCCAAAGAAAATAATTTATAGTATATCTTCTTTTGAGATCCACAACATAGTGGGGGGTGGATCTTAACCAAACCTAAAGGATAAATAGTACAAGACTATATAAAGATATATCCAGATAACAACAGCGACACTATTACTTATGAGGGACTAGGAGCCTCTATACGAGGTGCTTCGGCTATTACAGGAATCTTTCCCACTAAGAATTGAGTTAACTGGGGTGGATCAAAGAAAACATAAGTATTTTGTGAATATTTGACCACGCATTTGCATGGAAATTTAAGGAAATATCTTGCCCCAATTAGTAAAACCTGAGGTCTTAAAAGTAGGAATGCTTTCCTCTTCTTCTGTGTCTCACGGGAAAGATCAGGGAAGGCTGTAACTAAAAGTCCAAGAAATCTTTCATTCCTATGTTTTATACTCAATCTTAATAACCTTTCCCTGTCTATCTCTGAGGCAAAAATCACTATCAGAGTTGCAGGAAAAGCCATTTCTGTATCAGATGTTTCCAAAATTGCAGTTATATTAAGAGGTTGATCATTCATAGGTGCCAAAGTCTCCAACTCTGCTCCTTGATTTACTGCTTCTGCTCTAGACTTCGATAAATAAAATATCTTCATGATCGAAGGAGTTTGATCTTCTGAAATTTTTAATATTTCAAACATATATTTATTAAAAACTTCCCTCGGAGATCTCATTGGTAATTGAGGAAAGTTTATATATCATAAATTTTGATTTTTTTGCATAATTCTCTAGATTTTCTATCTTTTGAACAATAGTCTTATTATCCTTCATCAACATTGATTGCGTTTGCTGAATCATTTTTAACTCAGTCTGAATAGTAGCAGTCTGTTCCAAATCCACATTTGACTTCTCAAACACTTCCAATTTCTTTTCATGCCTTCTTACTTGTTCCGTTACTAGTGTTAACTGTTGTAATATATTAGTTCTCATCTCATTTATGGCTTCCCACAATGTTTCGAAGAAAAAAACAAGCGGTCTTACCATTGATGGTATTTCTATCATGGAGAAAGAAACAGCAACTACTGAAGCTTCTCCTCCTAAAGCTCCTCTTTCATCACCGCCTTGCCCCAGCACTTCAAAGGGGCTAGATGCTGCCGTCGGCACTGCTCCAGACCTCGCAGAGAAAATATCCTGCACACTTTGGTCGCAGGTTTCTTTCCCTGGATATAGTGCGTCTCTCCCAGCAGCTGGCTTAAGCGGTGGAGTCCTCTCCATGGGACTCAAAGGTGATATTGAGCCTGGCAAAGAGGGGAGTTCACATTCCCCTCCCCCACTCTGCAACAGCTGGTCTCCCGCTACTCTGGCGCTGCATGTGACATGGGTGTCCATCGGGCCGGTCAGAGCACTCGCCAAAGGCTCTGTGGGGTAAGGAGTCCTCGGCTTGCACTTCCTTCCCATAATCAAAGTAAAATTTTTCGCAGGAAAATAAGTTACTTTTCAGTTAAACGAGGACACTCACTCACAACTTCTCATCTGGTGGCCATCATAGTCAATGAGATGCTGTAGAGTATCCATGGATATGACAAGACTAATTACTTAATTATGTGATACAGTATCATAGCATCATAACATAGTAACATAGCAATAACAGCAGAAAAAGTTCAAATGGCCCATCCAGTCTGTCCAGCAAGTTTCTTATGGCAGCAACTGATGCTCTATGTAGGTTACCCACAAGCCTTGTGTTATGGGTAGTACTGCCACTCCGTACCAGTTACCACCAAGCTTTATGTTAAGGGTAGTAATAATTAGAATCAAAATCAAGAAAGTATCAAACCCCTAAGTGTCAAAACCATAACAAAATTCTGTTGGCAACATTTTTACATGATGAGCTTCTTGATAATTTAGACAATGCTGCTTGAACGTGCTTTGCTTTTGGACTTGGCAGTAGAAGCAGTCCTGTGCTTTTTTCCCTACTGTCTGTGTGTCAGTACCCTGGACCATAAAGTTTGGGGCTCAGCCTTGGTTGTCATCTGAATACAATTCCCCTTTTTCCCCCTGTCATTGAAGCAGAGAGCAATGTTGCAGTTGTGTCAAAAGTATAAAGGCTAATTTGCTAAGGGTAGTAATCCCCATCCATTCTGTTAAGGTTAGTAACTGCCACTCCATGCAGGTTACCACCTTGCACCCTTTTT
Organism: Rhinatrema bivittatum; assembly: GCF_901001135.1. Taxonomy (NCBI): domain Eukaryota; kingdom Metazoa; phylum Chordata; class Amphibia; order Gymnophiona; family Rhinatrematidae; genus Rhinatrema; species Rhinatrema bivittatum. The sequence goes on from NC_042619.1 coordinate 162,591,823, forward strand.
TTCATTTCCAACCTCTAGCCTTTAGCAATCTGCAGTGTTTTGTCCAGGATGTAGTCTATTTGAACTTGCAGAGTGATTTTCTATCCAGAATTAAATCAAACGGGAGATTAAAGTCTCCCCCAGTGATAACATAAACTTTACCAGCTTCAGAAATAATCATGGCATTTTAAAAGAATTAGGAGAATCCAGATTGGAGGCACAAACATTGATCAAGACCATCTAATCATAATTAAAAGCTATTAAGGACTTCACTCATTTACCTTCAATGTATGACCCATTTAAAAGTACCCAAATATCAAAAGTCTTCTTATAAAGAATTGCAGCCCCATTTTTCTTATGTAACACAGGAGAGTACACCATAATATTCCAACCAAAAGAAGATAACATCAAGGATTCTTTAAATGACAAATGTGTTTTTTGAATAAAGAGGATATCTGCCTTTTTTTTTTTTTTTTACAGTAAAGTAGCACCTTTCTTTTAATAAGATTGTTGACATTTAAAGATAAAAACTTCAAATCAATACCTATGTATCAAGCAGTAATAGAGAAAAAAAAGAAAGATAATTACAAAAAGGCATAAATGATTGCATGTCTGCAAAGCTCACTTGATGTGTCCATAATATAAATGAGATAAATACCAGAAAGAGACAAACCCTCATATATAAGGTAATCCCAGACGAAATCTGTAAACCAACTAGAAATTGGATACATACCAACCCAAACACCCCCAAAAACATTCCTGCAGAATGAAAACCATCCCAAAACTGAGGAAACACCAGGAGATAAGCAGCAATCCTCTTACACATCAAAAGTAAAGTGTATCCACCCAAAGTACTGCAAGATCATCTGTGCTAGCAAGAGGTATCTTAAGAGTAAGGATCAAATATTAAACAGCCAATCCCATTCTCTAACAAATATTATGAAGAGGAATGTAAGCCACAAAATATAGCCATAAGTATCCAGCAGCAGACTAGATACTAAATTGATGATTTTGTGATAATGAAACCAAGGGGATTCCATCATAAATGAACAACTTCAAAAAATATAAATCAAGCTTCAAATCAAGGAGCAAGCAAGATTGGAAATAAAAGAAGAATAATGAGAGTACCTGTAGCTTGCATTGATGTTATTATACTCTTACCTAAAGCCATGTGGCAAGAAGAAGGTATGTGCACTCACGTTCAGTACACAGGTACAGCTTCATGCATAACTTAAAATAAACAAATCAGCAGCCTATTAAAGAGAAAAGTCAATATTAGTAGAGATACAAATGAATATCAACAGCTCTAGAGAACATCAGTAAACTGGAGTAGAACCTCCACTAACAAGAGTGTAAAAAAGAAAGTATACACTATGCCCATGCAATTAGCGGAGCACAAACAAATATGAATACCTCAGCGGTATCATACAAAGAATAAACAATCTACATAGTTAACAAAGTTGATAAGAAAAAAAAACAACCAGCAAACAAAATATTTAAATAACTGGCTACAAACATTAATATCACAATTAATTATATTGTAGCATTAGTGAAGGGAGGAACTGCGACAGATGAATAAACTACATAGTACAGACAAAACAGAAAATGGTGAGAAAACAGCATGAAGAACAAAAGGATACTAATGACAACACAAATATTTTGCAGTAACACATCTAAGCACTCACCAACTCATGCTCTCAAGAAGGGCAGCTTCAGAGAGACAGGCATGCACATTAGGGATCAGGCATTTAATTACAACTTTATACACTACATCCAATAAAGAAGTAACAGCTCGTTGAAAAAAAATCAAGTCATATTACTTAATGTAATATGTAAATTCATATAGTGTAAACCAGCAAGCATGGCCAAAGAACCACAGAATTACTTCAAACCAGCAGACAGTTTTTAAGTGACAATATTGCCAGCTCGTGAGCTATTGAGACATGAGCACTGACAATCAACACAATATTCTCTTGACTTCCATAAATAAATTCCTTATTTCGTCCAAGTACTTTTGCAATTCAGCAGGGTTGTCAATAATTTTTGTAGTGCTATTAAAAGTAACTCTTATCTGCACAGGATAGAGAAGGCTGAAACTAGCATTATGAGACTTAAACTGACTCCGCAGTACCAAGAATTGTTTGCAGTAATAGACCGTTATTTTGTTCAAATTTAGAATGATAAAAATCGTCTTTCCCTCATATTTTAGTGGAGTTTTAAGTTTGGTCCTCGAAGAATCATTAGTTTGAGGCTAATGTAAGTCAGAATACAAATGGCTAGGGGTTTTACACCCAAAGTTTGTCGCAAAGGAGATCTATGCACCTGCTCAAACTCGTGGCATAGCAAATTTCAGATCCAGAAGGTTTGCAAGGAATGATTGCAAAAAAGCAGAAATATTGTGTTAGGCACTCTCTGTTCAGGGAACATTGCTCAAAGGGTAGCGCAGGATGGCAGGATAGGACATAGGGTGGTCTTCTACCTAGCTAAGCTCCTTCCCTTCAGGTTGTGCCTTTGGAGGCTAGGGTCCAGTATGGGTTCAGTGTGGCGGCAGATCATGGGAAGTCTGAGAATAAGCTGGAACAGGCAAGGCAATGAGCAGTCTGTGTTAGGCAAAGATGTGGACAGGTTGAACCAAGCAAGGCTATGGACAGGCTGGACCAAGTAAGGTAGGGTCTGTGAGCAAACACAGGACAGGCACAGGGACAAAACACTAGGGATGTGAATCATTTTACGATGATTAAAATTATCGTCCGATAATTTTAATATTGTCTTAAACCGTTATGAAACACAATACAATAGAGATTCTAACGATTTATCGTTATAAATCGTTAGAATCGTGAGCCGGCACACTAAAACCCGCTAAAACCCACCCCCGACCCTTTAAATTAAATCCCCCACCCTCCCGAACCCCCCCCCCCCCCCAAATAACTTAAATTACCTGGTGGTCCAGCGGCGGTCCGGAACGGCAGCGGTCCGGAACGGGCTCCTGCTATTGAATCTTGTTGTCTTCAGCCGGCACCATTTTCCAAAATGGCGCCGAAAAATGGCGGCGGCCATAGACCAACAGGATTCGACGGCAGGAGGTCCTTCCGGACCCCCGCTGGACTTTTGGCAAGTCTTGTGGGGGTCAGGAGGCCCCCCCCAAGCTGGCCAAAAGTTCCTGGAGGTCCAGCGGGGGTCAGGGAGCAATTTCCCGCCGCGAATCGTTTTCCGTACGGGTGGGTTTTAGCGGGTTTTAACGATTTTAGCGGGTTTTAACGATTTTAACGATTTATCACGATATTTTACCCCCCCCCAAACGGCAACAATACGATTCCCTCCCCCTCCCAGCCGAAATTGATCGTTAAGACGATCGAGGACACGATTCACATCTCTACAAAACACAACAACACCAGACTAGGACAGGGCAGGACAGAGACAGGAAAGGACTGAAACAAGATAGAACAGAGGCTGAGCAAGGCAACACAGAACACAGAATGAATATGCCCGAAGGCAGCTAGGCATATAGGCCATATGCCTAGCTGCCTGTAGGCCACTAGGTAATAGACTGAGGCCAGATAGGCCACAAAACAGACAAGTCAAAGAGTAAGAAGGCACGATGACTGAAGGGCAAGGCAAACCAAGGAGCAAGAAGTCCGCATGGCCACAAGGCAAGGCAAGCCTAGGAGCAGAAGTCCCAAAGGCCACAAAGCAGGACTAAGAGCAAAAGGCCTCAAGGCCACAAGGCAGGACTAAGAGCAGAAGGCCTCAAGGCCACAAGGCAAAGTTAGAGGAAAAGTAGCGAGACAGACAGAGGTCAGGACAAGGAGCCAAAGGTAACTCCATGAACTGACAAGGTAGCTATGGAAGGGCTGAATTACTTTGGGCAGAGACCAGGGCATGGCGAGAATAGAGAGGAGAAGCTTGATCTACTTGTAGAATATACTCATTGAGGTCCCCTGGAGGTAGGAGACTGCAAGACAGGCTGAGTCATGAGACCAAGGAAGTGATGGTAAGGAAAGATCTGAGCAGGGCTCACCAGAGACTTCTGCTTGTAGGGAGGCATCATAATAATGGTACAGTGAAGCTGCATAGCAGCTGAAATTATAACAGGTTGGTACCCTCAGAGCTCCAGGAATATATAAAATCCAAAAGTTTTTACACCTACTACCTGTAATTCATATCATAAAGAGATGTTTCCAGTTTAGTAATTTGTCTCAATTGAAAGTAGGGATGTGCAGAGCAAAAGTTTATGTTCATAAGTCCATAAGTCGAAAGGGGGTCCCATTTGCGGTCAATATGGACATATGGAGAATTCCATAAGTTGAGTCTATGTCCATATGTGCAAATAAAAATTTAAACCCCTCACCCTCCTTAATCCCCCCCCCCAAGACTTACCAAAACTCCCTGGTGGTCCAGCGGGGTCAGGACGCCATGTCTGAACTCCTTTGCGAGGAGCACGTGACGTCGGCGTCACGTGATTCCCCGCGGTTTCGCTCCGGGACCCTCGTTCGACCCAAAAGGAACTTTTGGCCAGCTTGGGGGGCTGGCCCCCCCAAGCTGGCCATGGTGGCAGCTGCCACCATGGAATGCTGCCTGGTATCTGATGGCTCCCTGGATGCATCCCCCACCAGCTTTTGCTGCACCACTACCTTGGATTGTGCCAGTCCATGCCAGAGTTCTTTATGCCCTGTTGACAGCTCCCTCTCTTGCTCTACCTCCACCCATGATAGTTCCTCCTCCTCACCTGTGAATACTACCCATACTGATGTCAACTCCAGCAACACCACCACCACTAAAGAGAGAGGCTACCCCCTACTCCAAGGATGCAGGTGGGATCATCACCATCCACTGCAGCATCTCCCGCCACACTGCAGTCTGTATCTGAATTTTCAAATGCATGCTCCTCAGCTCCTGTTGCATGCTCTTTATCTCCTCCTGTACCACATTTTTCAAGCCCTGGATGTCCAGCCTAAAACCTGATGTCTTCTTCACCACTCTAGGTGGTTAGTATAGTTAGTGTAGCTGGGTTCAAAAAAGGTTTGGATAAGTTCTTGGAAGAGAAGTCCATTAATGGCTATTAATCAATTATACTTAGGGAATAGCCACTGCTATTAATTGCATCAGTAGCATGGGTTCTTCTTAGTGTTTGGGTAATTGCCAGGTTCTTGTGGCCTGGTTTTGGCCTCTGTTGGAAACAGGATGCTGGGCTTGATGGACCCTTGGTCTGACCCAGCATGGCAATTTCTTATGTTCTAGTATTGAGTTACAGCATCTGCCTCTGTGTTGGAGTGGGCTGCACCTCCTCTTCCCTACCTGAGGAGATGTCCTCCTTCCCCCTCATGAAATGCAAGCTGTCAGATGCCAGGTGTGCATGGCTGCATATCTGTTGGCTGTGTCTTCTCCTCCATGACAGCATGGCAATTGTCTGCAAATATGTACTCATCTACCGGGCCCTACTTCTCCTCACTATTCTCTTTGGGGTTGTGGGCAGCATCCATGAATACTGCTTGCCTGTTGCAGGCCACTGGGTACTGGTCCGGGAGCATCAGATTCCCTTCCTGTCTACTTCCTTGCAAAATGAAAAAAGGTATTCTACTAAGAGAGAAAGAAAAAATTTTAAGAGAAAATATTTCAGCTACCAAATATCTACTGGAATGGCCTAGAAGGAAAGTGGTACCTGTCCTGAAGACCTGATCTGTTTTGGGGTCAGGAAATGAAATTAAATGTTTTCTTATTCATATAGGGGTAGATTTTTTAAAAAAGCGCGATCGCGTACTTTTGTTTGCGCAGCAGGCGCAAACAAAAGTACGCAGGATTTTATAAGATACGCGCATAGCCGTGCGTATCCTCTAAAATCCTGGATCGGCGCGCGCAAGGCTGCCGATTTTGGGCAGCCTGCGCGCGCCAAGCCGCGCAGCCTGCCTCCGTTCCCTCCGAGGCCGCTCCGAAATCGGAGCGGCCTCAGAGGGAACTTCCTTTCGCCCTCCCCTCACCTTCTCCTCCCTTCCCCTACCTAACCCACCCCCCCAGCCCTATCTAAACCCCCCCCTTACCTTTGTCCCTAGATTTATGCCTGCAAGAAGCAGACGTAAATCTACGCGTCCCGTCCCCGAAATGTCGCGTCATCCGGTCCCGCCCCCGACACGCCCCCTTCGAAAAACCCCGGGGACCTACGCTCTGGCGGCCTATGCAAAATAGGCGCGCCGGCGCGCAAGGCCCTGCTCTCGTAAATCCGGGCGGATTTACGAGAGCAGGGCTTTTAAAATCCGCCCAATATTTTTGGAATTAGATACCGTTGGAACACTATTCAGAAGTGTTTCATATTTAGGCAGTCATTTCATTGCCATCAGTCATTAAAGTATTTTATTTTCAACAATACACAGGTGTGGAGATAGCCTTTTTGGAGAATTTAACTAGTGATCAGGAAGAGTCCCTGTGAGACAAAAACCTTATGGCCTTGAAATAACTCTGCTGTTCCCCCTTTGTGGGAACCCTTGGAGGTCATGGTGCCTTGTGTGGTCCATGACCCTCCCCATGTGCTCCCATGCTCAGGACCTGAACTGGATGGATGCTACTTATGTTTCTGTATGGTAATAGACATTATAGCCATTACATACTAGCACTTTATATGCCTTACCTGGATAAACTGCTCACTTTGATGGACTTCTTGACACAAGGTGTCTTTCTCTTTCACACTACTCAGAGCAGCCTCCAAAATGGTGTTGATGACCATACATTCTGCTGTGGAGAAGCTGATCTGACTTATATGCCCCTCTGCCATCATCAAAGCCTGCTTCTGCTTCAACTGGCATCAGGGGTCTTGCCACTCATGACTCAGATCTTGCACTCTCCAATTGTTGTAGAAGGCCATATCCATTCTGTGACAGATTTTCCCCTGTGTCTGCTCTTTCCTGTATGAGCCCACTCTCCTGGACTCCTTCCCATACATGATATTCTGGGCCTTCATGACTTCTTGAACCAGAAGTTCCACTTCCCTTGGCTGGAAGTTAGACTTCCTAAGCAGACATGGTGTAATTTGGAAGACACACTGAGGGCAAGCCGATTATACCTTAATACACACAAAAAAAGCATGCATTTGCACATTTAAAGGGGCATGATTAATGCACGGACAATTCATGCATGATATTTTATAAAATAATTAGTAAAAGTTCACATGTAAGCTATATTTGCATATATTGACAGAAGATACACATGTTTTATCACAAAACAGTAATACTATATACATATATTTTCCATGTGTGTGTGTATATGGTTATTACATTTAAGGGTTTGCTGCAGGCTCCATGTCATCAGGGACAGTCAGAGCAGGTCCAGTGTTTATCCCTATAGGTTTCAATAGGGGTAACACCGGTCCAGCTTTGCCTGTCCCTGATGACCTGAAGCTTGTAGCTATAAGCTATATCTTGTAGATGTGTGGATGATTAACTCATCATCTAAATAATGGCTTTGTTAAATATTGGCCTTAGTTTTTATTCCTTATATCTGCTATATTTTCCATAATGAAAATGCCCTTCATTTTGCTATGAACAATCTTTTTAGAAAGTATATGTTGTTGTGATTTAGAAAACATCAGACAAAAATTTCTACAGGATCGTTGTAGCTATGTCTACCCTGCAAATTCTGTGAAGTGTAAATGATGTATGGATGGGAAGCAGCTGAGGGAAATTAGTTCTGACTAAACTTCAGGTGATAGCCAAACTCTGAAGGCTTGTTGAGACAGGGTCTTTCCTGATTACAGGTAGTGTAGATGAATGAAGGGGTGAGATCATAGAAAGAGCATGGACCACCCTGAGATCTCTCAGCTGGGAGTTTTTGTATGAGATCCCTCAAATTGGACATTCTAGAACACAGGGCAAACCAGTCTTCTAGCAGGCAGATCTCAATTGAAAGGTGGGTGTTTGAGAAACATGTGTGGGAAGATCACAAGGGATTTGCAGCTGGAAGCTGGGAGCCTTGTGGAAGTAAGCTGGGCCTGTGTGAACAGGGAGAAGTTTAGCCTTGGTGCAATAGATACATCAAACAACTACAGTATATTACTCCAGGTAGAACTTAATCTCTGAGGTGTTAGAAAGAAAGGGGTAGATTTTAAAAGAAGCACACACACATCCATGTGCATGCAGTTCCCAGTGCACGTGCATTGATACGCCAATTTTATAACATGCGCGCGCCTGCATGGGATTGCAGGTCCTGAGAAAATATCAAGATGTTGTCTAAGTAGACAACGATACATTGGTAGAGTAAATCATGCAGAATATCGTTCATCATGTTTTGAAAGACAGCTGGGGTGTTGCACAAGCAGAAGGGCATCACCAGGTATTCAAAGTGTTGCGATCCAGGGTCGTGCACCGGGATCTCCACTCACCACGCAGTCTGCTCTGTCCGCGGGAGCCCCCTCCGGCCCGCTAAACCCAAGACGCGGCCGCCCAGGCCTGAGATGTGGCCTACTGCGGCGTCCCCCCTGTGAGGGAGACGCCGCCGGCGATCCGCTGCTGACCCCACTCCCTAGGCACACACGTGTGCAGGGGCTCTCTATTTAAAGGGGCCAGTGTGGGAAAGCAGAGGACACCTCCCTGCTGACGTCAGACGCTGCCGGGTTATTTAAACCAGGCAGCCACAGCTAGCTAGTGCCTTGCAACGAGGTTTACTCTTTGGAGTAGCTAGTTGTTCTTCCTGCTTGCCGGTTCCTGTTTGTTCCTGATGTCTGATTCCTGGCTCCTGACCTTGCTTTGTTCTTCGACTCCAGCTTCTGCTTCCGTCCCTGGTTTTGGCATCCGATATCTGATTTCTGGCTCCTGACCTTGCTTTGTTCTTCGACTCTGGCTCCTGCTTCCATCCCTGGTTTTGGCATCCGATATCTGACGTCTGGCTCCCGACCTTGGCTTGTTCCTGGACTTCGGTTTCATCTCTTCCCACTGCCAAAGGTACTCGTTCATCCCCATCCGGAAGGTTCTCCTAAGCCCCAGCGGCTCGGGTCCTCATGGGCTCCTCCCGGGGGGACCACGGGCTTCCAAGGGTGAAGTGTCTCCTGACCTCCTGGGCGCCATCTCATCGTTGGATTACCTCGGCAGGCTGCTCTTCTGATCCTTGGTCGCATAGGTTCCACCTAAGACCAAGAGGCCCGGGTCCCTATGGGCTCCTCCTGGGGGGATCTCGGGCTTCCATTGGTGAAGCCGTCTTTGAATTCTCTCCTCAGCACCGCCTCCCGGCTGCGATGCCCACTGTGGGTATCCACAGCACAACACCTGCAGTCTCAGCTGGCCCAAGGGTCCACGAACATAACAGTTTGCTAGGCCATGGACCCGGCGGACCTCTCGACCTTGAAAGCCATCCCGGGAATTGCACAGAGGTTGCAACAGCAGCAAACTTGCCTCAACTCACTGGTGGCAACTGTGCACAGGTTAGCGGACCAGGTAGAAGGAGCCGCCGCTTCCGGTTCCCCTGTACTAGTAGCCATCCCTAATACGCCTTCTACGCCAATACAGATGCCAGCACCTTCACGGTACTCAGGGGACGTGAAAATGTGTCACGGATTCTTGAACCAATGTTATATCTGCTTCAACCTATTACCAGCGCAGTTTCCCACTGACCAGATCAAAACGAGCTACATTATATCCCTCTTGGATGGGGGCCATTTGCTCGGGCCTCTTCCCTATGGGAGTGCCAGGATCCTCGCTTAGCCAACTTAGTTCAGTTCGTTACTTCTTTCCGAAGGATCTTTGATAAGCCCTCCCGCAGACCCACGGCTGCGTCTGAATTACTCCAGCTATGGCAGGGTAACCGTCCCTTGGCGGAGTATGCCGTAGAGTTTCAGACCCTGGCTGCTGAGCTGAACTGGAGAAGCGATAGCCTGCATGGCATATTCCTGGAGGGGCTCTCTCCACGACTTCAGGATGAGTTGATGGCCAGGGATCTCCCGGACGACTTGAATGATCTTATTGACCTGGCTGGCCGCATAGACCGCCCCATCCAATGCCGGTTCTGGGAGAGGAGACCCACTCGAGAACTCGGGGGCTCCGGAACCACACCTCCCCGAACCAGGCATTCTCCTCCTGCCTCCCCGGGGCTACACAATGCAGAACCCATGCAGATGATCCAGGGTACTATTTCCCAAGAGGAGAGGAGAAGGCGCCGGGCCCAGGGCCTGTGTTTTATTGCGGAGCAAGGGGCATTTCCTTGCCCGCTGTCATGAGCATCCGGGAAAAGCTCGGACCTAGAGAAGGTCGGGGAGTTAACTCTAGGTAACACCACCTCTGCCTCCCCGTGTACTGTTCCAGTAACCTTGATTCACCTGGAGTCCACCTAGCCCTGGTGGACTCCACAGCCAGAGGAACTTTATCCTTCGGGACCTGGTAGAGCAACTCCCGCTTGGGGTCCAACCTCAGAAACCCCCCTTACATGTGTCTTCGATTCAGGGGACCCCGCTTCCAGGAACCATTTCCACTCGTTCTCAGCCACTAATGCTCCGCACCGGTCTCCTGCACCTCGAGGAGATCTCGTTCCTCATCCTGGAGAAATCCATACATCCAGTCTTGTTAGGCCTGCCATGGCTTCGGAAGCACTCTCCCGTGATCAGTTGGGACTCCCTCCAGATTATGTTCTGGGGGCCGACCTGCTTTAATGAATGTCTGTCTGCCCGGCCTCGATTGCTGATACCATTCTTGACATCACCACTAGCGCTACCACCCCAGTACCACGCCTTCCAAGATGTATTCTCAAAAGAGAAGGCCGAGCTACTCCCTGAGCACCGGCCCTTTGATTGTGCTATCAACCTGATCCCCAGCACCACGCCACCTCGAGGAAGGGTCTACCCGCTATCACTCCTGGAGACCCAGGCCATGTCCGCCTATATCAAAGAAAACTTGGATCGAGGGTTCATCAGACCATCCAACTCCCCGGCCAGAGCTGGGTTCTTCTTCATAGGTAAGAAGGATGGGTCCCTCAGACCCTGTATTGATTACCACGGTCTGAACAAGCATTACGCAGCATGACCGCTACCCGCTACCCTTGATCCCAGAACTATTGGATCGGCTACAAGAAGCCAAGGTCTTCACAAAATTGGATCTCCGGGGGGCATATAATCTGGTGAGAATTCGGCCTGGGGATGAGTGGAAGACCGCATTCAACACAAGAGATGGCCATTACGAATATCTTGTCATGCCCTTCGGCCTCTGCAATGCGCCGGCTGTGTTTCAGAACCTCATGAACAAGGTACTCAAGGAAATGCTGCATACCTCAGTGATTGTTTACCTTGATGACGTCTTATTATATTCCAAGGTCTTAGAAGCACATCGCCAAGATGTCCGTCAAGTAATTAAGAAACTGTGAGAGAATCAGCTTTATGCCAAATTGGAGAAATGCCAATTTAAATGAGAATCATTACCCTTTCTGGGGTACATTGTATCATCCACAGGGTTCCATATGGACCCAGAGAAGGTTGCCGCCATCAAGAATTGGCCTCAACCTGTGGGAGTCAATGCGCTGCAGTGGTTCCTCAGCTTTGCCAACTTCTACCGGCAATTTATTCCCCACTATTCCAGCATGGTGGCCCCACTGGCAGCCCTTACGAGGAAGTGGGCCAATGATAAGAATTGGTCGGCCACAGCCATACGAGCCTTTCAGGATCTGAAGAATGCCTTCTTCCAAGACACTTGCCTCTGGCACCCGGACCCTCAATACCAATTCATCGTGGAGGTTGACGCCTCCGACATGGCAGTCGGCGCCATCTTAAGCCAGTTGTCCAAGAGTGGTAAAGCCCTGCTATGCTCCTATTTCTCATGCAAATTATCCCCTGCAGAGAGAAACTACAGCATAGGAGACAAAGAACTATTGGCCATCAAGCTAGCATTCCAGGAATGGCGCCAGTGGTTGGAGGGAGCCCAGTACCCAGTGGTCATCTAAACCGACCATAAAAATCTAGAGTACCTGTGCCGTGCCCAGCACCTTAATCCACGGTAGGCGCACTGGCCCTCTTTTTCAGCCAATTCAATTTTCCCCTCCACTACAGACCGACAGCTAAGAACGTCCGAGCGGATGCCCTTTCCCAAATGACAGAGACTGACGATACCATCGACCCGCCTCAATACATCCTGGACTCAGCCAAGGTTCTTTTAGCTGCATCCAAGCTGGCCCCTGCAGGTAAGACAGCAGTGCCCGCTCATTCACGGAGAAAGGTGTTAGCATGGGCCCACGATTCCCTGACCTCAGGGCACCCAGGTACTGCCCGGACACTAGAACTTCTAACTGAGTTCTACTGGTGGCCGCAGGTCAAGAGAGATATCCGGCTCTATGTCCAGTCATGTCCTACCTGTGCCCAGCAGAAACCCTTGCAGGGTCGTCCCTAGGGTCTCCTTCAGACGCTACCCATACCTACTGAGCCCTGGACCCACCTGTCCACGGACTTTATCGTGGAATTGCCACCCTCTGACGGGAAGACCATGATCTGGGTCACGGTCGACCGATTCTCAAAGATGGCTCACTTCGTACCTCTCACTAAACTACCTACAGCTCCTGAGTTGGCCAATCTCTTTACCCAGTATATCTTCTGACTGCACAGGCTTCCTTTGCACATCGCTTCAGACCGTGGTCCTCAGTTTACGGCGAAATATTGGAAGGCCCTTTGCAAGAAGTTCAGAGTGCAATTGGATCTGACTAACGCCTTTCACCCTCAGGGCAACGGCCAAGCCAAACGTACCAACCGAACTCTAAAAGCCTTCATCCGGGCCTTCGTCGGGGGATCTCCAAAATGATTGGGTCACCTTGTTACCCTGGGCAGAGTTTTCATATAACCACCTTAAACACTCTGCAACCAACTGGTCCCCTTTTCAATTGGTCTACGGGAAGACTCCCAGACCTCCATTACTGTTGCCTCTGATGGTGCCGTCTCCTGCAGTACAACTTATGGCCCGTCAAATGCGCCACCTCTGGCGCTCCACCCAGGAAAAGCTTCGTCTGACAGCTGCCAAATCTAAAGATTATGCTGACAGGTCCCGACGACCGGCACCGGTCTTCCAACCAGGGAGTAAGGTATGGTTAAGTACCAAGAATATTCAGCTACGCAACCCCTCCATGTGGTTGGCGCTCCACTATATCAGCCCCTTCACTGTGGCAGAATGTATTGCGGCAGTATCCTACCGGCTACGATTGCCATCCACCCTGAGGATCCATAATGTGTTTCATGTGTCCCTGCTCAAGCCAGTGGTCCTCTCCCCATTTCAGACCAAGCCTCCGGAACCAACCACCTCTACCGCCAAACAGGGTGAGACGTATACCATGAAAGACGTCCTGGATGTCCGATTCCACCGTCGTTGGTGGGAGTATCTCCTTTCCTGGGAGGGTTACGGCCCTGAAGAGAATTCCTGGTAACCAGCCACCAACATCTTGGACAAAGGCTTTCTCCGCAAGTTTCATGTGGATCACCCAGGTAAACCCTGGCCTCCAGGAAGGGGGCGTAGGAGGGGGGATACTGTTGTGATCCTGGGTTGTGCCCCGGGATCTCCACTCACCACCCAGTCCGCTCTGTCCGCAGGAGCCCCTCCGGCATGCTGAACCCAAGACGCAGCCACCCAGGCCTGAGACATGGCCTACTGTGGCGTCCCCCCTGTGAGGGAAGCGCCACCGGCGATCCGCTGCTGGTCCCACACCCTAGGCGGGCACGCGCACAGGGGCTCTCTATTTAAAGGGGCCAGCACGGGATAACAGAGGACGCCTCCCTGCTGACATCAGACGCTGCCAGGTTATTTAAACCCAGCAGCCACAGCTAGCCAGTGCCTTGCAACGAGGTTTACTCTTCGGAGTAGCTAGTTGTGCTTCCTGCTTCCCGGTTCCTGCTTGTTCCTGACGTCTGATTCCTGGCTTCTGACCTTGCTTCTTTCTTCGACTCTGGTTCCTACTTCTGTCCCTGGTTTTGGCATCTGATATCTGACTTCTGGCTCCCGACCTTGGCTTGTTCCTGGACTTTGGTTTCATCTCTTCCCACTGCTGCAGGTACTTGTTCATCCCCATCCAGAGGGTTCTCCTAAGCCCCAGCGGCTCAGGTCCTCACGGTCTCCTCCTGGGGGGACCACGGACTTCCAAGGGTGAAGTCTCTCCTGACCTCCTGGGCACCATCTCATCATTGGATTACCTCAGCAGGCTGCTCTTCTGATCCTTGGTCGCATAGGATCCACCTAAGACCAAGAGGCTCGGGTCCCTACGGGCTCCTCCTGGGGGGACCTCGGGCTGCCAGTGGTGAAGCCATCTTCGAAGTATCTCCTCAGTGCCACCTCCTGGCTGTGACGCCCACTGTGGGTATCCACAGCACGACACCTGCAGTCTCAGCCGGCCCAAGGGTTCATGAACATAACATAAAGTGTCCATCCCGGGTATTAAAAGCCGTCTTCCATTCATCGCCAGAGCGGATGCAAACTAAATTATATGCTCCTTTGAGGTCAAGCTTGGAGAATATCTTGGCTCCCTGTAACCTATCAAATAGCTCCAAGATGAGTGGTAAAGGGTAGCGGTCCTTTATGGTGATCTCATTCAGACCTCTGTAGTCAATGCACGGACGTAACGTTCCGTCCTTTTTCCCCACGAAGAAAAATCCTGCACCGGCAAGAGACTTAGAAGGTCTCATGAAGCCTTACTGAAGATTCTCCTGGATGTATTCCGACATCACCTTATTCTCCACTACGGAGACGGGGTAGGCCCTTCCTTTGGTTGGTTCCATATCTGGCTTCAAATTAATTGTGTAGTCCAATGGAGCAGTAGCAACTTGCACACACCTTCTGATCTTTCCCCAGTACAGCAGCAAATGGCCGCTGTACCGGTCGCCTCTAGCCCTGCTCCTCCTTGCCCCCAGACCACCCCTTTTCATCCCCCCAGACCACCCCTTTAACTGGGTCTAGCACTTCAGTGCACAGCATGGGTTACACACGTGGCCGGGCCACTTTGAAGATGCACGCAGCACACACAAGGCCCGGCCATGTGAGTAACCCCCATATTTTGCACACACGGGGGATTTAAAATTTGGCTGTGAGTGAAAAAGTACTTCCTACAATTTGTTTTAAATTTACTGGTTGTTGGTTTCATGGAGTATCTCCTTGTTTTATCATTTTAGAAAAGGGTAAATAATCATTCTTTATTTACCTGTCCCACCCCACTTATGATTTTATAAACTATCTATATGGCTAGGGAGGTGAGAGGATTTGGGTTGGGGGGCTGGGGTAAAGAAGAAAGCACAGAGACTGTAATAGTTGTAGAAAGCACAGGGTAGAAAGGCAGTTGGCCAGCTGCTTGAACCAAAAATCCCTAAACGTTATAACACACTCTTTCTGCACTTGGGCGCAATGTAAAAAAAAAACTTTTTCTAGGGTCGGGGGTGGAGTATAGGGTTAAAAGGCCTCTTCTCGGTCACCTCTTAATTAGCTCTATAATTTTAATATAGGAAGTTACGGTAAAGATATATGGGAACATATTTCCAGATAACTTTAAAACCAAACTAGCAATATTCAAACATAGCCTGTTAAATGTCAGTTATCCAGCTACATAATCCTAGATAACTCTATTCAAGGATATTCATATGATCTTTTATGCCACTGAATATTCCTGATTTCTTATTGGCTAACTTTAGCCAGATAAGTTATCCTTTTTCAAATTTTTTGAATATTGGCTTCAAAAAAAGAAAAAAAAAATCATAAAGGAAACCAAACAGAGATATACCTATGTGATGAAATTATGATAATATTAATTTAAATATAAAAAAGATGTATTATAAAAACAAAGAGATATGTAAACAGAAGAAACATGTTGAGCCAAAATTAGAAAATGAAAATATACAATATACAATACTTTCATTTATTTGTTTTATAAAGCCCTTAGTATGTGAAACAAGCTTTATCTAGAAGATTTTCTGATTTATTGATTGAATTTGACCTTGTCATTAATATAGCTGGAAGCAAATTATTTTTGTTTGCATTCTTTTTTTTTTTTTTTATATTGCTTTTGTATAGAAAATCCAGTTTCTCTTTCCATTTAAATATGAGAGGAAACAAGAAAAAGCTCTAGGACTTCCCTGAGCTTCAAGCTAAGTTTCATTGTTTCCCAGCAACCTTATTCTTACTTAACCATTACAGATGTTACAATAGCAAACTTAAGATTCACATTTAATTTAAGAAGACGTGTCATTCTTTCTTTATCTTAAATCTGAAGATCAAATGTCTTAGATATAAATCATCTGCATGCTTTAATAGCTACTTTACAGCTGTGCCTGATCCTATTATTAATTAACTCCGTTCTTTCTTAGTGCAAAATGAAGGAGACAATCAAGTGATACATCACATAAACAATTAAAAGCTGTCCGTGTAGTTTTAAGCTACTGAAATGATGAAAAGCCCTTGCAAAATGTGACTGTCCTTGAATTACTTTCATTATTAACCAATAGACAGTTTGACAAATGTAAGTCCTGGTTAGTCATTTGCCACGATATGTGCAAAGTTATATCTGAGGCATATTTATCTTTATTATTGTTGGGTAACCAGGGCTGACATAGGATTGATTACATGAGCACAATGGTGGAACATGGATAACATTAACAGCGTTTTCATGCCCCATTGTTTTCTTCTTCCCCAAAAGATAAATGCTGCAAACTCAGAGATGGTAAAACATATCTCATTAATTGAAATTTACTGAATATTAAATTAATCTTAAGTCAATATCTGCCAGCCTTGTTCATTTCATGCATTCATTAATGTTATAATGGGCTTAACAATGTCATCTATGGTTACATATCTTGTCCAATAATAGCAGTAAACATGGAGATTTGGAAAAAGTGAAGAGTTTGAAAAGTTTCTGCAGAAATATTTCTTCACTCATTATTAAATGAGGAGTTTGAGAAATACTCTATTTTAATCAATAGAACCATTAGTTTTGTATTAGCAATAACAAAATGCAAAGTTCAACAGTGTTTTGAATACTAAAAATGCACAACAAAACAGGTTTTCTATAGAGTAGTAGCATTCACATTCATAAGAAAACTGTAATGTAAATACATCAATAAGCAATTTTAAATTAACTTGATGACCCTTTATACAGCTTATTTAAATGACTTGATTGAGAGGATATAACTAAATTCTAGACATGATTAAATAGCTAAATTCTTATAAAAATGGTAACACTTATGTAAAATGTGTGTTTTCACACAAATTATAAAGGGTGGGGACTCTGAAAAAGTTATTCATGTTATAACTTTAAATACAAGAATTGTGTTTTGATATAAGATGGTTTGTTAAAACCATTTCAGATTAACTCCAGATCCATGCAAAAATTAAAATCACATAGATGCTTAACTTGTGCCAACAACAGTAGATTTATATTATCACTAGTACTGTGGTTCTACTGTAAGTAGATTATTTACAGGGAGAAGAGCTATGAGTTCCAACCCCACCTCCCTTTACGTATGTACATATTATTTACCAAAGACACTCCTGTCCATTTCTTAGAAAAACTACCTGTTGTGGGAGTCTCAGTTTAGTGGACCCTTGGGCCGACCTGCTGGAGACTGTGAATAGATGGTCAATGTCTCTAATGAATAGCAGGTCAGGAGGCAGATGTTCAGGTGGGACTTAGATACTCTTCACCCTGGAACTGGGTTCAGGTTCTGGAACCAGGCAGAAACTGTAGCAAGACTTGGGTACTGGAACCAGGCAGGAACTGTAGCAAGACTTGGGTACTGGAACCAGGCATGAACTGTAGCAAGACTTGGGTACTGGAAACAAGCAGGGACTGTAACAGGTAAACAGGAACCAAGCCGGTACTGTAGCTGGCAGGCAGGAACCAAGCAGGCACCGTAGCAAGCAGACAGGAACAAAGCAGGCACTGTAGCAGGCAGGCAGGAACCAAGCAGGTACTGTAGCAGGAACGGAGCGACGAAGCCAAGCGGGTCACTCCGGGGCATAGCGCAACAGGAAACCGGGAAACTAACCCGTTGCAAGGCAAGGACTGGATGGCTGTGTCCAGCTTATCAAGGCCGCGGCGTCTGATGTCAGGAACTAAGCGGAGTCACCACTGGCGGGAAACGGGCTAGAAAGGCGCCCAAGTGGCACGCGCATGCATCTAGGAGCAGGGCGTCTTCAGGCACCTTCGCGGCGGTGAAGCCCCAGCGGGGACACCGCCAAACAGGCCGCAAGCCAGGGCTCCGGAGGCAGGAGCAGGTCTGGGAACAAGGAGGTAAGGGCCTGGTTGCGGTGCTTGCGGCCAGGACCGCAACTCTACCCAAATGTCTGAAGAAAAACAAATCTCCTTTTTTTAAAGAGGGCTAAGCTTAATACTTTTCATCAGGAAATAAACAGGCAACTAGGGACACAGAATATAATAAAAGCAATAGTTATAAAAGCATATTTGATATCCGGTGCTTATCAAATAAAAATTAATTCATTAATGTTAAACTCACATCTCTTTAGCACTGACTTATGTTCTCTACCTTACTAACCCCTGGGGTAGGAAATAGAGCCCAGGTGCTTACCATGCAGCTGGCAGCAGCTCATGCTCTTGGGGGTTGGTTGGGAGCTCTCTTTCTTCACAGGTCTCAGGCACAGAGTCAGAGATGACAGTTCAACTCTTGAGTCTTTTAGACCTTGTATCAGCAAGTTACCTCAGCCCAGGATGCACGGGGGCAAAGCAGGGGAAAAACAATAGCACTCAGATGGGCCAATCCTTCTTTTCAGATGGGTCTTGATTGGCTGATCCTGATAATTACTATAATTACTATGTGATAATTACTATAACAGTATGAAAAACAATCACATATAAGTGAGAATTTTATGACGTATTAAACCCAGTTCCATATATTTATAGTGATCCTGAGTACTGGCACCCTGCTATTTTTCAAGAGCTCACCTATGCATAATTCAGTAGCTCATGCATAGTCAGGTGAATGTATAATTAAGACTTTTAGAAGGTCATTTATCAATTTGCGTTAGGGCCTTAATGCTAGCGTTAAGGTCCTTACGCATACGCTGTTTATCGCATCGCATGTTAGTATGCAAATTTCACATTTGCTATGCAAGTAGGAGGAGTTTGGGCAGAGTTCATGCTAATGAGCAGTTCCTAACATCAAATGTGATAGAGTAACAGACAGCAATGCAGTTTTTAATGTCAGAAATAACTGCACCTGCAGAGTTTCCTTATGGCAATGTAAAGTTTTCCTCTGCAATTAGCTATGCATAGCCCAAATAGGCCATTTTTGCTGATGTCAGAGGGTCCATCTTAGCCTCTTGTCCTGTTAGCAAGAATCTGAGTTAGGTACTCTATTTTTTAACATTAAATCTTAGCTACCAAACTTGATTTATTTGTACTTATTCAAAAACGTATTTACCGCATTATACAAATAAAGTTGTTGATCATTTCTGAAGCTTTACTAGATTACTCCTTATATTTTCCATTCTTCCTGAGTGTCTGACTTGTTGAAGATTTTGGCATCATCCAGTATTCAAAAAGAAAGTGAATCTCTGAACGCATCAGTCAGAAGGGCAAATCTGTGAAAATCCTAACTGCACTGCAACAAAAAGAATTGAAATAATAAAATATAGAGATTCTAGTCTCATAGGAGGAAACAAAATGTGGTAAAATGTCAGTATTGTAGACCTGTTTTTGCTTGGCATGACTAGGCCCAATAAAGTATGCTTATTATATGAATACCTACTTTTGTGTGTATATTATTCTTCTACTGTACTCATTGCTGCTGGAAAAGGGTTCAGAACCTAGATTATTAATATCACTACTTTTATTATTATTACATCATGCAGCAGTGACTGTTTCTGTTTGGCATGTTTGTGTGTTTTATTTTCTTGTTGTATGTGCCATTTGGTCTAAATGTAAGGCAGTGTATATTTTTCTCCTATTGTCCTTCTTTGTTCGTGTGTGTGTGTGTGTCTGCTGTGCTTTTGTTTCCTTTCTCTTTTAAGCACTTTCTTTTGTTTTATGCTATAGAAAGGCATGAACTTTTTCTCTGTTTTCTTAGTAGTGTGTGTCATGTTTGCTTGTCTCATTATTTTCTCTTCAATGCATTTGACCTATCCATTCTTTTTTCCTGCTCATAAATGTAACTGTTGCACCTTATATCTTTCCACTTCTTTGGTTTTAACCTGACTACCTAAAACATTCAGCAGTCTCTTCAAAGGGCCTGTCTTCTAGTGTAGGTGTGCTATGGAAATGTCAATATTATTTTTATATACAGTGAACAATAGCCACACAAGATGACGGTCCTGAGACCACCGCCTTTTAGACATCACACAGCACCAGTCTCAGGGCTGCTGGTGCCATTTTTTAAAGGATTCTAGTGGGGCAGGAGCAAGTGGGCATCGCTCCTGCCTCTTTCTTGGTTATAGACCCTATTGAAAGGGTAAGTAGGATCTGGGGAGGTCCTCAGCCCTGGCAAATAACTTGACAAAGGGTGGAGATTTACAGAGAGGCCCTAGCTAGGCTTGGCTGAGCCCAGCTGGTATGCCTCAGCCCTGGTTGGTAGGAGAGACTGCATTTGTTTTTTTTGTTTTTGTTTTTCATGGAAAATAGTACATGCTATTTTTTTATTTTTTTTTTAACAACATACACTATTTTCCAAAACAAAAACATCCAAAACTATTCAGAGTTTTCAAAGGAAAATGGGCTGTGTAAAATGAATACACATACCTATCATATATTTAGGTGGAGAAAAACCAAACAATTGAGAGTATAGGAGGGATCTACCTCTTAGATACCCTGAATATATAGTTTTAAAACCTTTTTTTTAATAAGTGACCAATTGTTCAACATCCCTTTTTATAACACTGGGCAACAATGAAAGTGTTACTGACCTAAAAAGGTCCTACTCTGTAGTATCTTGATGTGCTGAACATGAATATGACCATGAAAAGTTTTTATTGGCTCTCGTTTTGAAGATATTTAATATAGTTCACTTTCTATGTTTAGTCATGTAAATTTATCCAGTAGGATTGTAAATAAGCCTAGAACAATGTAATATTGCATCATATTGCATACTACCATCATGCACACATCATCCAGAGTTTATCACATCATTTTCTGATGCAATGCAGTTCTACTGCCATGCTGCTGCTGAATAAGCTGACATCAGCAGTGTACTATATGAAGCACAGTCAGAAAGGGTGAGCATTTGAAATATTCATGCTGGCTGACTACTGCTGGACACTCCGCAGAGATGCTCCCGAACAGGTGTACAAGAGACAAGCAAAGAAATCTAAGATGTAGTCTATGACTTCATTTTTCAAACGGTATTAACCGTAGGTCTCTTACTATTGGCATACAATTCAAGATGTAATTATATTATTGCATATTACAAAAAAACTAGAGCCAATTTTGCATTTTCACAGTCACATTCATGTTTAGCACATGGAAATTTATAAGAATTGACTAATTTCATTTCAGTAACATGACTTTTGTGAAAATTTGTTGCCCAGTGTAATTGTAGATATTCATGAAAACCCAATATTTGGCTATTATTCACTTAGTGGAGGCAATAACACCAGGGGTGGATGAATCACAATATGAATTTCCACAGAACAAGTTTGATCTATCCCCAGTTGTAACAGTGGTTATAGAGCTGTGAAATGAGAGATTCTTGTAACCAAAGAAAGTTATTGGTATCAGACAGAAATGAAGACACCACAACTGATCTGCTGAATTTTTGAACAGTTAATCATATGCATGGAGCTTAAGTGTTACAGTTACCCCAGAGGCAGTCTCAGAAATCAGTAGAGAAAATAAAAATAGAAGGTTAAATGGAAGAACTTGTTTTAAATCTAATTTGACATTCAATATGTACTTTAAATTGCAACTGAATATGCAAACCAATTATAAAAATAATGCACATTTTAATAACTGCAATTTTATAACCACTATGATCTAAAAATACAGAAAATAGTTCTGTGATTTTGCAAAGGGAGAGGAATTCTCGTGAAAGAGCCATAGCAACATCAGTAGCTAACAAAGGCATACACAGAGGCTTGCACATATCAAAGCAAACATAATTACAACACTGATTTTCTTCTTTGTAATAACATAGACCAAATCTAATTAATGCATTAATAGTGAGGTCGATATTCAGCACCACTTAGCCAGATATGTAAGAACTGGTTGGTTTATGTGGCAGCAGCTGAATATCTAGCCATATTTGGCAGCCACCACTTATCTGGATAAGTACTTAGTCACATAAGCTGCTTTTGCATGAGGTATTAATAGAGATGTGAATCGTGTGCCAGATCGTCTTAACGATCAGATTCGGCTGGGGGGGGGGGGGGGGGAATCTGATTGTTAAGAAATGTGAATTGGAATCGTTTCCGATTCCAATTCACATCGCTAATTTTTTTTTTAGGGAGGCCCGCGCCGCTAAAAAAAAAAAACCAACCCACCCGACCCTTTAAATCGACCCCACCCTCCCCACCCCCCAAAACCTTTTAAAATTACCTGGTGGTCCAGGGGGGCCTCGGGGAGAGATGCAGGGGGGCCTCGGGGAGAGGAGAGATCCAGGGGGACCTCGGGGAGAGATTTCCAGTTCCCAGGCATCAGCTGTTCTAAAAAAAAAATGGCGCCGATGCCCCTTTGCCCTTACCATGTGACAGGGTATCCATGCCATTGGCCGGCCCCTGTCACATGGTAGGAGCACTGGATGGCCAGCGCCATCTTTAAAGATGGCGCCGGCCATCTTTACTCATCAGCCCCTATTATAGAGTATAGTATAATAGGGGCTGATGAGTAAAGATGGCCGGAGCCATCTTTACTCATCAGCCCCTATTATAGAGTATAGTATAGTATAAGGGGCATCGGCTTTTAGAAAGAGAAGGAGGAAAACAAATGAAAGCTAAGTAAGCACCAAGTAACCAGTTTTTTGTTTCCTTTAAAAAACTCCAATTACATTATAGAAGTATTAACGTTAGATTTGAACCGTATAGCAGTTTTTGCAACCAACGTATAAGATTTAATTAACACATAGTTCCCTTATCGAAAATATGTTAACTTTCAATGATGGCACATGTATAAATTATCTATACCAAGTTACTTTTATCTATTTGGTAGGGGTGTGCATTCGTTCCCTACAAATTTGTAATCTGCAACATATAGGGCCATATTTGTTGTATTCGTGGGGAAGCGAAATGTATCGCGATTCCCGACGAATACAACAAATCTTTGCTGAATTATTCGGCCGTCTAAAGGAGCCAATTTAAACAAACCCCCCACCCTCCTGACCCCCCCCAAGACTTACCAAAACTCCCTGGTGGTCCAGCGGGGGGGTCCGGGAGCCATCTCCTGCACTCACACCCTTGGCTGCTGGTTTCAAAATGGCGCTGATAGCCTTTGACCTACTATGTCACAGAGGCTACCGGTGCCATTGGTCAGCCCCTGTCACATGGTAGGAGCAATGGATGTCCGGTGCCATCTTGTGCTCCTACCATGTGACAGGGGCTGACCAATGGCACCGGTAGCCCCTGTGACAT
Organism: Rhinatrema bivittatum; assembly: GCF_901001135.1. NCBI lineage: Eukaryota > Metazoa > Chordata > Amphibia > Gymnophiona > Rhinatrematidae > Rhinatrema > Rhinatrema bivittatum. Next base: position 162,615,285 of record NC_042619.1, read on the forward strand.
AGTAAGGGCAAAAGCTATTGGTGCCATTTTGATTACTGGCAGCCGATGGCCCGAGTGCAGGAGGTCACTCCCAGACCCCTGCTGGACTTTTGGCAAGTCTTGTGGGGGTCAGGAGGGCCCCCAAGACTTGCCAAAAGTCCCTGGTAGTCTCCTCCACTTGGGCCGTCGGCTCCCAGTAATCAAAATGGTGCCGATAGCCATCCATTGCTCCTACCATGTGACAGGGGCTGACCAATGGAACCGGTAGCCCCTGTGACATAGTAGGTCAAAAGCTATTGGCGCCATTTTGAAACCAGCAGCCAAGGGTGTGAGTGCAGAAGATGGCTCCCGGACCCCCTGCTGGACCACCAGGGAGTTTTGGTAATTCTTGGTGGGATCAGGAGGGTGTGGGGTTGTAGGTAATTTAATTTTAGCCAGGAAACGAATAAGGATTAACGTATAAACATATCGGGGGCCCCCCTTGCAAATGCAACGTATCTGCTCCCCGACGAATTCGAATCCCGAATGCAACGTATGGCGTCCCTCTGCACATCCCTACTATTTGGTGCCTTTTTTTAAACCATTGTGATGGTGAGCCAACTTAACGATGGTATAGAAGAGTTTCTAAATAAATAAACAAACAAATAAATAAATAAATATCTATGTTAAGCCTTTTTCAGTGGAAGAGACTTTCTTGAACATGGGACTCTGATTTCATGTTCCAAAATAGTAGATTCAGGATCAACATCTAGAAATATTTTTTCATGAAATGCATGATGGATATGTGGAATATTCTCCCAGAGTAGGTGGTGGTAGCTGAAACAATTATGTATTTTACAAGGGAATGTTATAAGCCCGGAGACTCTTCAGTTGGAAAATAAGTGAACAGATACCAGAAGCAACAATTAGTAGTAAATGTTTAAGAGGTAGACATTCACAAGTTGTCTGGCTAGGAAAGTTAGCCAGATAAACATATCCAGCTAATTTAGGTGGGATATTCAGAGATGTAGCCATACCACTGAATGTACTTTAATAACTGAGTTAGCCAGATAATACCATCTCAATTGCCATGCCATTTTTTTAAGATGGTGCCGGCCATCCATTGTTCCTAACATGTGACAGAGGCCAGCCAATGGCACCGATAGCCCTGTCACATGGAAAGGGCAAAGGGCCATCAGCGCCATTTTGATTAGTGGCAGCCGACGACCCGAGAGAGGGAGATCTTTCCCGGGACCCCGCTGGACTACCAGGGACTTTCAGTAAGTCTTGGGGGGGGGGGGGGGGGGTGTTTCAAGAGGGTGGGGATTGCAATTAATTAAATTTGAAGGGTTGGGATGGGTTTGGTTTTTTTTTTTTAATCTGAATGGTTGGGGTGGGTTTCTAGCATCGTTTCAGGGGCAGATGAAATAAATTTGGCCCGAACTGCGGGAAAATGAAATTTCCTGCTGCGGGTCAATAACAAAGGCCAAACTGAAAGGTTCGGCCGAATCACATCTCTACCTTTTAGTAGCTCACTGGTCAGTTGCTCACCATACCCTACATGAAATAAAGTTTGTTAGAAGCACTGCATCCATCCCCACATGGTGGGAATTTTTCTGAACTTCTTGCCTACCACGAGCAACGTTGGATTTTCACCTTCAACTCCATAGTACCAACTGACTTAAATAAAGATATAAAATGGATCAATTGCTATTAGAATGTGATTGTTCTATTTTAACATTTTTCCATAAATTTTGCTGATACTTTATGGTTAGTTCTTCAAAACCTGTGCCCATGTTTTCAACAAACCTTTTTTTTTTCCAACACATGTTCAAGCAGTCTGGTTTTGGCCCTCATTTTCATAGTAGTATAAAAAAATTTTTAAACCATTGACATAATTCCTGTACCTATGAATTGTTTTAACACACCTAGTCCCGATCTCCATCACAACTCACAACTCATCATAAATCAGCTGCACAGCATCATATATTAATATTCACCAACAGGCTTCATCCCCTATATGATTTCAACATCTTCTACCTCACTGTTTCACTCCTATGTCAATGCTCCGCCCACATGTTGTCACCAGTTGAACAGTGCTATTTGTGTGCTTTTTAAGACCACTCAGTACATTACCTGTTCACACGAAATCTTACCCTTGGACTGCTATTGAAAATTCATGTTAAGTGCTGAAGCAGGTTGGTTCCACATCCTGTTTCTTCATGGGTTTTACAAACAGTACAGCTCTTTTTACTGCTGGTCTTATTCTGCATGGGTTTTGCAAACAGTATAGCTCTTTTTTGTGCCGGTCTTATTCATTTGTTTTAGGCCTTGTTCCAAACTTTGAAACTCGTGCTTTTTAACAGCATCAAGTTATCTTCAGCCTACCCTTTCTTTAAGGCTCCTACTTATTTTATTTACCACATAATGGCCTGATTTTAAAAGGGCCACGTGCATAAAAAAAAACGGGTTACGCACATTGCTGGGTGTTGTGCACACCACACACATTTTAGAATGGAGCCAGCTATGTGTGTAACCCCCATAACATGAGGAAGTGCCGGGCCCTTCAAAAGGGGTAGGCCGGGACAACGCCATTAGCCACTGTCCTGGGGAAGCACACACCAGCAGCTTGCCCCATGTGGAGATTACTTCTGCTCCCTGGGAGGAGCAAGTATTAAAATAAAAAAATTAGGGACAGGTAGGGTTAGATTAGGAGTCATGGAGGAGAGGAGAAGAGAAGGAAGGTTAGAGTTAGGGATAGGAAAGTTCCCTCCCAGTCCGCTCCTTAATTGGAGTGGTCTGGGAGGAATCTGGGGGAGGCCCAATTGTGTCGCCGCGCATATTTTTCTAAAATGCCCCCTGTGCGAGTAAGTCATTGGCTGCCCACACATGCGCTTGCACATTTTAAAATCCAGCGTGCATATGTACATGGCAATCAGTTTTTATAACATGCACGTGCCAGCGCATGCATGATATTAAATTGGCGCATCCATGTGTGTGTGCCAGGAACCGTGCACACATGGACTCGCACATGAGGGTCTTAAAATCGACTCCTGAGATTTTAGCTCGCATCTTAACTGTAAAGTACAATTTTCTTATTTGATACTTTATTCAGACATCCTCTCAGGAACAACTGTGCCAAAGGACCGCAATTGGAAATTTATATTAAAAACAGAAGTAGGTTGGTTCAATATCTTATCTCTTCATAAATTTTGCAAGAAGCATAGTTTTTCTTACTCACTGGTTTCTTTATTTCAGACTTCACTCCTTACTTCTAACTCATCCTCCTTAGCTGCGAGTAGGTAGCTCTCTATAACAGCAACAGGTCAGGTATTTTTCCTATAGCAATTTCCTCTAGCTCGCTTCTTCATCCTCCAAGTACAATGCTGGTTTAATATGTACATTTTTTCAGATCGCCGCTACACACATTTTTAACGCCTCTTAGCATCACTTCTAACCTCATGTCCAATAGTAACATATCATCTCTTTTATCATTTTGTGCACCTAATCCATGATACTTCCTGCAGCCTTTTATAACTTGCTATTTGCAATATTTTATCCTAGAATTCTCAACTAATTATTCACATCTTGATAAACAGCGACCACATAACTTCAGCAAGTGGTATGCATTTTATTAATTACTTTTTATTCAGCTGATTGTAAGTATGCACCTATCGAAGAAAATTTGAGCACACATTTATCCCGTTTGTCAGACCTATCAGCACGTTGAATTTCAACCTGTATTTTATGTGTGACAATGCAATATGTATATTCTATTTTATATATATATATATATATATACACACACACACACATATACATACATACACACACACACATACACATATACATATACATATACAGGGTGGACCATGGAAAAGTAGCCCGCCTCCAATACCAGTTATTTGAGGCAGGCTACTTTTCCAAGGGCCACCCTGTATATATATGTTAACTTTTTTGCAGACAATTTATTATTTCTTATATTACGATATGGTATGTATAATACAAACTTTCACCTGCATCAGCCATTTTTATCTGCAATTTAACTGTGGATTTGTTTATTAATTCATCTTTTAAAAATTTATAATTTTTAATATTAATTTATTTGTATATACCAACATTTGAGCTAGTATATCATATTGGTTTACAAAAAATAAACAGAGTTGCTTACAGTAGAATCTTCACAATGTTTCTTAAAATAAGATAAAAACAGATTAGTTGAAAATTCAAGTAAAGATAAAATTATTTAGTGTTACATACATTCTTATCTAGAGTAATCGTAGGTAAAAAGGTAGATAAAATATCAACTTCAACACTATAATCAAGCGATATTAAAAACAGATCGTATCACATGATATCAACGCTCTTCCCGATGAAGCCACGGCGAAACACGGACCCATGTTGGGGAACAAAGGACATTATAGATATTGTTTTGTAGAGTCACCAGATTGTCACTTATTAACCGGGTCATTCATTAAAATGCGATAATGAAGGAAAGGGGAGGGGTTTGGGAGGGTTAATAAAATGTTGATGCTGGTACCACTGCAAGAGATAATGTTTTACACATTATCGCCAGCAGTATCACTGGAAATAACACCTTTTGTTATGGCGCTATGGGGACAATAGCGGGCAGTGCGGCCACAAACGCAGCAGATGAGAATGTACCACTGCATTGCAGCTGATAGCTCAGTATTGCCTCGCCCTTTTTTATTCATGACTCATCATGATGAATCCCGGGGTAAATTTGTTAAACATCATCTGGAAATTGTCATTCATTCATCTCTAATTGAGTTTTACAGATCTTTGAACTGTTTGCAACACACCCCTTGGCTTTTGACTTAAATTTGTTGCATGGTATTTGCTCGGTTCATTAATCATTTGAGTCTCTTGTTTACACGGAGCAGTGTGATATTTGATAAATACTAGATTATAAAGGTTGCCTGTAGATTCAATATTCAGCTGTATTGGGTGGGTAAGGGGAAAGTAATAGGGGGTGGTGAAAATAATTATAAATGTTTTGTTTTTGTATTAGGTAGTGGCTTGTCAACCTTGGACGTGTGGGGAGTTCATGCATTTCAGAGGACTCATAATCAAACTGTTGTTTAAGATTCAATTTCAACATGACTGTATAGGGAGTCAACTGAAAATGTATATACTATGCACTTTTGTGTGGTGTGCAAAAGAACCATGGGGTAGATTTTCAAAAAACGCGAATAGGCGTACTTTTGCTGGCGCATCAGGCGCAAGTAAAAGTACGCTGGATTTTAGTAGATACACGCGGAGCCGCGCGTATCCACTAAAATCCTGGATCGGCGCACGCAAGGCTATGAATTCTGTATAGCCGGCGCGCGCCGAGCCGCGCAGCCTACCCCCGTTCCCTCCAAGGTCGCTCCGAAATCGGAGCGGCCTTGGAGGGAATCCTCTAACGCCCTCCCCTCACCTTCCCCTCCCTTCCTCTACCTAACCCACCCGCCCGGCCCTGTCTACATCCCCCCCTTACCTTTCTCCGGGGATTTATGCCTCCCGGAGGGAGAAGTAAATCCCCGTGCGCCAGCGGGCCGCTAGCGCGCCGGGACGTGATCTGGGGGCGGGTCCGGAGGGCACGGCCACGCCCCCGGGCCGCCCCAGGCTGTAGCCACGCCCCCGGGCCCGCCCCCGGAACGCTCCCGACACGCCCCAAAAACGCCGCGCGGTTCGGGCCCGCCCCCGACACGCCCCCTCCGAAAACCCCGGGACTTACGCGAGTCCCGGGGCTCTGCGCGCGCCGGTAGGCCTATGTAAAATAGGCTTACCGGCGCGCAGGGCCCTGCTCGCCTAAATCCGCCCGGATTTGGGCGGATTTAGGCGAGCAGGGCTCTGAAAATCCGCCCCCAAATGTGCTCAGAATTTGACTTTATTAAAAAAAAATGGTTTGAACATAAAAATGAGTGGCTTCTAATTGGCAATTGATTGTTGCTGTACCAACCAATTTTAATGAATGTCCTACACATGGGATATACAGTGCATATTTACTTTACTCCAGCAGTTTTTGCTGCATGCCATTATAGCTATATTACGTTAGCTGCGTTGTCGTGTACCTGTCCTCTACACTTGCTAAAGTTTACATTATATTCATTGACTAAATATTCCAAAAACTGTGCTTGCCATACTGTCACTGTTATGACTTTCTAATGGTAGAAAAGTAAAAAAATACTCAACTGGTAAGCAGTCAGATGGTTAAATAGATCAGCACATCCCACACCCCTAAACAGAGACAATGAAAATAACTAACATAGCTTCTGAATTCATATACCCTGATCCCCCACGCCACACCTGTTGCAACCACATCACACACCCATATTTACACAAGTAGCTCATTTAAAACAAATTGAATAAAATTCTTATTCACTCAGCGCTTAGATAAGTTTCGAAATTAATTGCCAGAGGATTTGGTTACAGCAGTTAGTATAACTGGATTTAAAAAAGGTTTGGATAAGTTCCTACAGCATAAATCTAGGAATTGCTATGATGGTAATTAATAAGCAATAGTAGCTTGTGATCTATCTACTGTTTGGGTACTTGCCAGGTACTTGTGACTTAGATTGACCACTGTTAGAAACAGAGTACTGGGCTTGATAGACCCTTGGTCTGTCTCAGTATGGCATATCTTATGTTCTTATGTATGTTCTTATGTTCATACAGCCATACCCAGAAAAATCACCATCCTCACAACTCTTCTTATATACACACAATCCTGTACCCCTAAAATAAAAACACAATGCACTAACTCAAACCTACACATCTACCTCAGCACCCACACCCACATTTACAAATTCCCACTTACACTCCACCCCACTTATGCACATACATTCATACTCCCAAAACAGAGAGGTCCTACACATAAACTCCCAGACATCCAACATATAAGCAACTAGGGATGTGAATCGTTTTAGGACGATTAAAATTATCGTCCGATAATTTTAATATCGTCTTAAACCGTTATGGAACACAATACAATAGAGATTCTAACGATTTATCGTTATAAATCGTTAGAATCGTGAGCCGGCACACTAAAACCCCCTAAAACCCACCCCCGACCCTTTAAATTAAATCCCCCACCCTCCCGAACCCCCCCCAAATGAGTTAAATAACCTGCGGGTCCAGCGGCGGTCCGGAACGGCAGCGGTCCGGAACGGGCTCCTGCTCCTGAATCTTGTTGTCTTCAGCCGGCGCCATTTTCCAAAATGGCGCCGAAAAATGGCGGCGGCCATAGACGAACACGATTGGATGGCAGGAGGTCCTTCCGGACCCCCGCTGGACTTTTGGCAAGTCTCGTGGGGGTCAGGAGGCCCCCCACAAGCTGGCCAAAAGTTCCTGGAGGTCCAGCGGGGGTCAGGGAGCGATTTCCCACCGCGAATCGTTTTCGTACGGAAAATGGCGCCGGCAGGAGATCGACTGCAGGAGGTTGTTCAGCGAGGCGCCGGAACCCTCGCTGAACGACCTCCTGCAGTCGATCTCCTGCCGGCGCCATTTTCCGTATGAAAACGATTCGCGGCGGGAAATCGCTCCCTGACCCCCGCTGGACCTCCAGGAACTTTTGGCCAGCTTGTGGGGGGCCTCCTGACCCCCACGAGACTTGCCAAAAGTCCAGCGGGGGTCCGGAAGTACCTCCTGCCGTCCAATCGTGTTCGTCTATGGCCGCCGCCATTTTTCGGCGCCATTTTGGAAAATGGCACCGGCTGAAGACAACAAGATTCAGGAGCAGGAGCCCGTTCCGGACCGCTGCCGTTCCGGACCGCCGCTGGACCCGCAGGTTATTTAACTCATTTGGGGGGGTTCGGGAGGGTGGGGGATTTAATTTAAAGGGTCGGGGGTGGGTTTTAGGGGGTTTTAATGTGCCGGTTTTGCGATTTTTAGATTTTTAGATTTTTCACGATTTTTCACGATTTTTCACGATATTTTACCCCCCCAAACGGCAACAATACGATTCCCTCCCCCTCCCAGCCGAAATCGATCGTTAAGACGATCGAGGACACGATTCACATCCCTATAAGCAACCCCTTCCTGAAATACATATAACTGCCAAACACAAGCCACACCCTCCCATAATCCCATCAAATTATATCCACTACTTCTAATTACCCCAAAAAAGCACATACCTCTCAACTCCATATACTAATAACACCTGCAACAAACCCCTTCCACCTACACAATGCTATACTCAGCCAAACACACACATTCCTTTATATAACCTCTCCATACCCACACTACATACAATCTTATAACCCTTACCGCATTCACACTCCCATATCTCCAAACACATCTCCAAATCATTCACAACTCCCTTACATATATACCCCCTCCAAGAGCCATGCACACTCACATACCATCACACATACCCCCTCCCTCACAGTACTACACAAACCCCAATTTATACATCCTAACTGTAGTCTTTTCTGAGAAAAAATTATATGTTGTATCATCGACTTCAGTATATGAGCCAAAAACAAATGCAAAGAAGAGAATTTTAGATATATTGCTGGCTGGGGCATATATTTAATAATAAACAGTATATGACAGTGTGTGTACCTATATTTTTTTTCAGAAGACAAAGAATCCTAGGTAGGAGATTCAGATCATATGTTAAAAGGTTTTTAACTAGATAAGAAAGGGGGGGGGGTGAGAGAAGGAAGCCAAATAATATGCAAGGCAAGAGATAAAGAAGAGGCATTGTGGATCATTTTAGAAAGAAGACATGGCACTTTCATTTACCAAGTTCTACTGACCTTGGATTCAGGACAAAGAACTAGACAGAGATGTGGTCTAAAAGGAGGGAATGAAAGGGGAGATTTGTTGGGAGATTTGAACCTGGCAGATATGCAATAGCATGTCCTACCTGCAGAATCAGTTAGAAGTACAGAGAATGATCCCAGATTGTCTTCAGAAGGTTCTTCTCAAACAAATGGAAATGCAACCCAGGAGGTAAGGAATATATTGATCTTGATATGTATGAATTTCCAAGTAGGCACCCACCTGAGCACTTCTGGGCTCCCAATGCTGGGGCTCCCAAAGCTACTCTAACTGTAAATTCTGATTCTCACTAAAGTTGTTCAAATGCCTCTGCTCCATTTAAATTTGTTGTAATCTGCCTTTTGACCATTCATGAAAAAAGGGGGAATATCAAATGTCAATAAGTAAACAAAGAAAACTAGAGATCATCAAATAATATGGCCAAATATAATAGCAAAGCCGTAGAAGGTTCACACTGAGGTCAAAAACATGGATTTTAAAACAGACAATGGACGAAATTATAAGAAAGAATAACAAATATTTATGTTACAAAAATAAATAAAATTAAGGAATCAACACTTTTTAAAAGAAGTAACTAACAAAATGGGGGCAAAATGATTAGTATTAAAAGCATACAAAGAGTTTCAGAAAGTGGAACATAGGTAAAATGATATTGTAAAGCTGAAAAAGGTGGGAAAAGTAGGATGGCAAATGTGTGATCAGTAATGTACCAAGTGGAAGTGTAAGGGTAGGGAGGGGAGGCGATGACTCACAGATACATGCTTTTGTGGGTCGGTGAGGGCCAGGCCAGCAGCTGAGTTCAGTGGGTTCACATTAACCATAAATGACCAGTGATCCCTCCTACTGCTCAGGGAGATCATCCCATACCTGAGGCCCAAGGGAATTCTACTATGTCTATTATTGGGCAACCCACCCCCAACAACATCTTCATCCCAAATGCAGTGCCCATCCACATGATTCTTGTAAGCTGCTGATTGCAACCAATAAAATCAGACAGGAAGCTCAAGGAACTGGAAACACTTGTTGCCACAGCTAGCAAGAGACAAGATCCCCCACCTTGAATGCCCCTACTGCCATAATGAAGAAGAAGAAGAACTGTTCCTCTAATAATCTAGAATGTATCCCATTTATCTCCATTGCCTTATCTTCTTTGAGGTCTAATCCAGAAAATCTATGCAGCTAAAATAAGCTTTTATTTGCATATTTTTTAAAAAATACATAGTTAAAATAAAATAAATTATTCAGTTCTAAAAAGCTATACACGTATATAAAACTGATACATGTATAAAAGGTCAAGATTTATTACACTCATCAATTAGCATTTATTATGAAACTATGTAACTGGACTTTAATGGCACTTTTATAGAACATATTACCATATACAATTCCCAACATTACGAATTGTGCCTTCCTGTAAACCGTTGTGATGGTATATAACTTAACGACGGTATAGAAAGTTTTTTAAATAAATAAATACATCTAGGCTTTAAAAATCTCTCCCCTTTGTCCAAATAACTTTGTTCACACAAAACTGTTGTGTGGCCAAAGTTACCTGGACAAAAATGGTTGCACAATAGGAGGCATGTTGATGGTGGACTGAATATTGAAACAGCATGGAGGAGTAGCCTAGTGGTGGTTAGAACAGTGAGCTGCAAACCAGAGTTTAAATCCCACTGCCACTCCTTGTAAGCTTGAGCAAGTCACTTTACCTTCTACAGAAGGGACCCCCAAATCCCCACTGCCCCCTCTTTCCAATATAAAAATAGACCAGCGGGGCACCCCTCAAACTTCTCCTAACCCCCCAAAGGACAAAAATAATGGTGGTGGCCTAGTGGCACCCCACAACCCCCCAAACCTCACTGCCTCAAAACAGGGATAAGAAAAATAGTAGAGGGTCCAGGGTACACCCTAGCCATGGGACCGATCAGTGCCATTTTCCAAAATGGCACTGACAAGAACAGGGCAAGGTCCAAGGAACAGACCCTTTACCATTGCTATTATCCCTGTTTTGCGGTAATAAATCTTGGGGGGGGGGGGGGGAGGGAGTCCAGGGAGGATAGAAGGTGATACTGGGCCACTACCATTAATTTTATCCTTTTGGAGGAATAGGGAGGTTTGATGGTGGTCCTACAGCCTATTTCTATATTGGAAAGGGGAGCTGAGGGCTGACTAATTGGGAGGGGGGGGTTTGAGCATAAAGGCAATGGGTGGCCTGGGGGGCTGTTGTTGCGTGGATACTTTTGTTTTTATGTATTTATTTTTTTGGCTAGGTCACCTTGATTGGTAGCCCTAGACTGAGAAATTGGGTTTAATATGAGCCCTGGTGTTTTTTTTTAGCAGCTTTCTAATTGGTGCCATGTTGGGCTGCTGGGCCCTTTAATTCTACTGCAGGATCAATGGAACTAGCATTAGGATGTAATAGGTGTGGGAATCTAGGCAAAATATTCAAAATATCACCATGATAGGGTTATATCGCCTGATATATATCATTTATTGTATGATATATGCTATTTAATGTGCATTTTGGCCCTGTTGCGGCTTGATGAATCTCCCTATTAGATTGTAAGCCCTCTGGGGTAGATTTTATAAATGTACGCACGGGCGTACTTTTGTTCATGCACCAGGCGCGAACAAAAGTACGCTGGATTTTATAAGATACGCGCGTAGCCGCGCGTATCTTATAAAATCCGGGGTCGGCGCGCACAAGGGGGTGCACATTTGTGCAACCTGCGCGCACCGAGCCCAGCACGCACTGCCTGTTCCCTCCGAGGCCGCTCCGAAATCGGAGCGGCCTCGGATGAAAACAGTGAGGAACTACAATATCAGGTCATAATCTATCCAGCCCAGCTTTTCTAAGACCCTAATAAAAACCCCAAAAGTTTCAAATCAGGGCTCCCAACCCTCCCAGCTCCAACTTTATTTAAAAATGCTTATAGCATGTAACATCTTGATCTGAGTGGGTAACTTTAAAAGTTCCCCTCCCCCCCCCCCCCCCCCCACACAGTGCTATTGTCCCGCTTTCTGCTTTGACTTGAATTTAAATTAGGAATTATATCCAAGGGATGATCACATCCCTCCTCCCTCTCAGCCTCCTGGCATATACACACACAAAATATAAAATAGCTGCATCCCTGTGTGTAGGCAGACACACGCTCTCATGTTCGCACATGTGAGCCTGTGCACCAGTTTGAAAGTTACCATCAAATATCAATTAGAAACAAGCTGAGGAAAAGAGAAAATAATATCTTAATCATTCCATCAGGAAATCTTTATCATCAGGACTAGGTACAATCAGGCAACTCTAGAGCAGACCTCAGATGTTTTGGGTCAAAAAACATATATCTAACATTGTCAATTCTAAGAAAGGGGTTGATTTTAAAAGGTGCATGGTTCTTGATTGGCCACTGTTGGAAACAGGATGCTGGGCTTGATAGACACTTGGTCTGACCCTGTATGGCATGTTCTTATGTTCTTATGTCCATTTGCATGCGGTTCCCGGCACGTGCACATGGACGCGCCAATTTTATAACATGCGGGTGTCTGGGCGCACACGTTATAAAATACTTTTTCCCCGCACACATGCTCGCTGGATTTTCATGTCCACGCACACATGTGTGGGTGGGTGGCCTGCTCCAATAAAGGAGCGGACTGGGAGGGAACTTCCTTACCCTTAACCCTATCCTTCCTCCCTCTTCCCCTTTCCTCCCCGACTTCTAAACTAACCCTACCCCCATTGTTTTTTATTTTTGTACTTACTGCTCCTCCAGAGCAGAAGTAAACTCCGCGCGTCGGCCAGCTGGCAGTGCACGTTTCCCAGGCCCACATCCCAGGACAGCGCCATTAAACTCAAACAAAATTACTAAAGTAGCACTTTGAACCACTTCTTCTAATGAGGTCTGAAGAAATGCTGTCAGACCCAAACTATCTACAGCAACATGTAATTATTCCAGACCTCCTCTTGATGCTTTTTAAAGTGGGGATAATACCCTTTACTAAGTGGAGGGATTGCATTATCGAATATATGTAAAACATCAACTAAATATTTCTTAAAGAGTTCCTTTGTGAGAAATAGATCAGGCACATGGAGTTTCTAATATTCAAATATCTCAACCTATTCTTAGAACAATTAACCAAGAGCCAGCTGAGTTATCTTAACAAATGATAATTCTAAATAATATAGGGAGATAGAGAAAAAAGTTGAAAGTGTAAAGGCACAGTTCAAACTTGTGAAGAGAACGGTGTCAGCAAGCCTGGAAAATTATTACACCTTTTGACAAGACCTGTTCTGGTTAAGGATTGGCTACCCGGTCCCCTCTATCATCCATCCAATGAGTTTAGAAACAGCAGACTTGTATATTGTTCAATATTTTTAAGGGATGTGCAATTATTTTTCCCGAATTAGGCAATTTCAATGAGTGGAGTTAGTGTGCACTAAACTGAAAATCAGGGCCCCGCCCAAAAAAAACCCGAACTGCGGGAAAAATGAAATTTTTCACGGGGGGGGGGCCCGAAACGAAGCCCAACATGAAATTCAGTCCCGAAGCACATCTCTATATTTTTTTCTTGTTTTAAAAAAATCTGGAAACTGCTCACAGTCCAAACAGTGATAATTGTCTTAATGCCAAAATAATCACAAACAATAATACAGAAAATTCAAAATGCTCAAACACATAAAGGTGAATTTTAAAAGCCTAATGCATGCTGAAATTAGGGGATACATGAATATGTCGGGCCAGCCCGCACCAAGCAGATTTTAAAAGCCAGTTGGATATGCGTGTACTTGCCACTGTGCGCATAAATGAAAATTTCAAAAAAGGGGTGGGGCCTCCATGTGGTCTGGACAAGGCATGGACGTTCCTAGATTCAAACTTGAACTTTGTGCATAAATACTTACACTCACCGGTGCACGCTGGAGTTCCCTGCTGCCTAACTTTACTTCTGCTGTGGTTGACGTGTAAGTTGTAAAACAAAACATTCTAGGCAGATCAGCAGGGTTTTAAAGGTTGAGGCTAACAGGGGAGAAAGGAGGCTATTAAACTAGTGGAGTTTGGAAGTCCTATCCCTTATCTGGGTGAACTGGGAATGAACTGGGGGAAACTGGTCATGGCGTTGACACATGTGTCTTTTAAAATCCTCCCTCTTATAAAGTAGAATCAGCTTTTACTCACAGGTGGACGTCCATTTAAAACTGTGTGCACATATTCGTGTGGTCAGACTATTTTATAACATAAGCATATATGCATGTACATTATAAAATGGCTGTGTCCCTGGCCACTGGCCAACGAACATACGCACTCTGCATCAGGGGGAACAATCAAAATACTTGTCTAGATAACATGCTCATAGCAGGACCCTCGGTCTCAATAAGTTGAAAAGGATTTCTATGGTCTGTCTGAACAATGCCAACTTAAAATCACCCTAAAATGACAGATCCAGTATTGTTAGTGTCAATTACATTGTTATGTCTTTTCATGTCATTTTCAAAATGAAATGATAGGAAAAATCACAAAATTTAGTGGTTTTCTCTCTCACTTTTATTGTGCATTATTCCAAATAGTGTGCACTATTTCTGAAACCTAAAAAATGAAAAAAATAGAGAAAACCCAAAACAGTATGGAAATTTACCCCCAAATGATTTGGGCTTCTCACTCTTACTTTTGAATATGAATGTCTTTTAGTTTTTCTAGCTCCTTGAAGAGCCTTCTGAAATTGTTTGAGATCTATATATTTTCCATTCCTATTTCTGGCCTATTCCAAGCCCTTCTTCAGTGAACTTGGAACAGAAATATTTACTTAGGAATTTCTCTTTCTATTTATCAGCCTTCCCTTAATCTCTTATTTACAATCTACTTTTGCACTGTCTCCTGTCATTAACATACCTTAAAATGTCTCGTTCAAATCTACTCATTATTTTATAGACCTCTATCAGATCTCCCCTCAGTCATCTCCAAGCTGAAGATCCTTAATCTCTTTAGCCTTTTACCATAGGGGAATCCTTCCATCCCCTTTATCATTTTGGTTGCCCTTCTCTGTACATTTTCTAATTTTGCTATATCTATTTTGAGATGTGGTGATCTGAATTGCACACTATATTCAGGATATGGTCACATTATGATATTCTGTGTTTTATTCTTCATTTATTTCCTAATAATTAACATTCTATTTGTTTTCTTGGCTGCCACTGCACTCTGGGCAGAGGATGTTAACATATCTCCATGATGATGCCTAGATCTTTTTCCTGGGGGCTGACTGCCAATGTGGTACCTTGAATCGTGTAGCTATAATTTAGGTTCCTCTTCCCTATGTGCATCACTTTTCACTGGTGCAGATGAAATGCCATCTGCCATTTGGATGCCAAGTCTCCCAGTCTTGTAGAGTCCTCTGCAATTATTCACAGTCATTTTTTTATTTAATATCTTTGAATAATTTTATATTATCAGCAAATTTTTCCCATTTCTAGGTCATATATTAAACAGCAGTGGTCCCAGTACAGATCCCTGGGCACTCCAATAATCACCTTTCTACAGTGAGAAAATTGACCAATTAACCCTACTTTCTGTTTTCTTTTAACCAGTTATCAATCCACAGTAGAAATTGCCTCCTATTCCATGACTTTTTGTTATGTTCATGGACCCTTGGGCTGGTTAGGACAGAAGACGAAGTGCTGTAGAAGTCTACTTTAGTTGTCCCAACCAGGAGGCGGTTCGGAGGTTCGAAGCAGGCTGAGACCCAGGACTTATGGTGGAGCCCTATGCGACCAAGGACTCGGTACCCCGTGGACAGACGGATGAAGAGGGAGCTTGATTGAAAAGTCTTCACCCTGGAAACCAGCGCTCTCCCGGGAGAAGCCCTTAAGAGCCTGGTCGCTGGGACTTAGGAGATTCACCCTGGAAGCCGAAGTCCCCCCAGGGGGAGCCCGTAGGGACCCGGCCGCTGGGACTTAGGCGACTCCTGAAGGAGAGGGTGGTCCGGTTGCAGGCGCCTCCTGCAGGTCGTGGTTCCGGACGGCTGGCGCCTCCAGCAGGTCGTAGGTAATCCCGAAGTCAGTCCCGGAGTCGAAGTCCAAGGGAGGTCCGCAGCCAGTCCAGGGGTCAGTATCCAGAGAGGTTCACAGCCGGTCCACGGGTCAAAGCCAGAACACGATCCAGAGCCAGTCCAAGGGGTCAGAGCCAGAAGAATCAACAGCAAGGGGAGCAGGCAGAAGCAGGACGAAGATAATCAGGAACGCAGCAACCACAGGCAACACCCAGGAACCTATTGCAAGGCATTGGAGGATCCTAGAAGCAGGACTCATATACCTGCAGGCGTCTGACGTCATCCCCAGCTGTCCTGCTGATTTTCCCGCGCTGGCCCCTTTAAGGGGAGCTTCTCCCCGCGCACGCGTGTCAGGGGGCGGGGCCAGCCATGCCGAGTCGTCGACGTCTCTCCCGAGGAGGGAGAGACGTGCTGGAGGGCTTGCAGGCCCGAGGAAGCTCTGAAACGGCCTGGGCCACCCCCGAGGTAGGTGGAGGGACCGGGGCACAGCCCGGGACCGCAACACTTTTTCATTTCTTCAAGAGTCTTTCGTGTGGTACTTTGTCAAATGCTTTCTGAAAGTGCAGATATACTAGATCATTTGGCTCACTTTTAATCATGTTTATTCATACCTTCAAAAAATGCAGCAAATTAGTGAGGCAAGACTTTCATTGGTTAAGCCCATATATGGCTTATCCCATTAAACTATGACTATCTATATGTTCAGCAATTTTGTTTTTTATAAGATTTTGTATACATTTTCCTAGCACTTATGTCAGGCTCACCAGTCAGTAGTTTCCTGGATCACCTCTGGAACCCTTTATAAAAATGAGCTAAATTGGCCCTCTCCAATCTTCAGGAATCATAGCTAATTTTAATAATAGATAACAGATTAATAATAATACTAGATCTGCAATTTTAATTTTCAGTTCTTTCAGTATTTTGGGATGTATACCATCCGGTCCAAGTAAATTGCTACTCTAGTTTTTCAACTTTCTCTATTAAACCTTCCAGGTTCACTGAGATTTATTTAATTTCCTCTGAATAATCACCTTTAAATATCACTGCTGGCATGGGCATCTGCCTTATATCTTCCTCAGCAAATACTGAAGCAAAGAAATAATTTAATCTTTATTATATCCTTGTCCTCTGATAGGGCATCTTTTACCTCTCGATTATACAATAGTCCAACTGATTCCCACACAGGCTTTTTACTTTGAGTATACCTGAAAAAGTTTTTAATATGAATTTTTGCTTCTTCAGCAGCTTTGTTTCAAATTCCGTCTTAGCCTTCCTTATCAATGCTTTGCATCTAACTTGCCAGTGCTTATGCTGTTTCCTATTCTTTTCATTTGGATCCCTTTTTCCATTTATTGAAAGATGTTCTTTTTGCTATAATAGCCTCTCTCACCTCATCTTTAAACCATGCCAGCAGCCATTTGACCTTCCTTCCACCTTTTTAAATAAGTAGAATACATCCTCCCTATATTTATTACTGTTGACCTTCTGAAGACAAAATATATATTTGAGTAAATTATGGGCTAAGTAAGTTCTCTTTCTTTTCATATACATGTCTTTTCTATGAAATAGTAAACCATGATTGTGAACCTTTTCCCCCTCATAATTTGTACTGTAACACTATAGAAAGCTTGGATGCTTAACATTCTTTATACTGTATTGGTGACCCTTGGCAAAGTCACTAATTCAATTGTCTCACTATGATCCTAACATTCCATCCTCAACACATTTGTTCCTTTTCAGAATCTGTATCACACTAATGGAAATAAAAATGGTTTCAGCTCCATTGTGTTACAGTGCAAGAAGGCCAAGAAAGAAGAACTCTGTTATTCAGCACATCTCACTTCAATGAAAAGGCTTATTGAACAGCTAGTGAAGTGAGGACTAGATTAAATAACTCACTGTCAGGTACCAGCTGTCATAAGAGATTAGATACAGTAGTTGAGCACATAACACTGTTAATTTGATTCGGCATTTCTATTCATTTTTGGTTTACAATTCAAAAGTTTCCAGTTCAACTGGCACTGAATGGGCAAAGTTACCACTGGGAAATTCTCTAAAATAAATAGAATGAACATTGAAACATTCAATATTGTACACTATAAACATACATAGCTCCTTCAAAAGGTTTTTTTTGGCTGTGGTAATATTAAAGGCTAATGTTTACCTTTTGATGTTTTTATAAATTCACTTTATTTGTTATTTTTGCTTCCTGTTTATGAAAGGTGTTATCAAACACTGAAACAATCATTAAAAACACTGACACTGTTTATACAATGTTGCACTTGGTTGTTGATAGAGGTTCAGCATCAACGTAAAGATTCTTAAACAGTAAGAACATAAGAACATGCCATACTGGGTCAGACCAAGGTCCATCAAGCCCAGCATCCTGTTTCCAACAGTGGCTAATCCAGGCCATAAGAACCTGGCAAGTACCCAAAAACTAAGGGGGTTATTTTCCAAGGGCTTAACGCTCGCGATATGGGCGTATCGCGTGCGATAAGATCGTGAACCGCAATAAGAGCTGTTATCACGGTGTGTGAATGCAAATTTTAAATTTAGTATTCAGGGGCGGAGTTGGGGCGGAACATATGTAAAGTAGGGAGGACTTACCGCAAACCACGAAACGTCTGCGCTGTTAGCGCGGCTCCTAACGAGGCCAATAACTACACCTCTTTCAATTGCGATAGAATGTATTGCTGCGTGTAGCACGCCCCGCGATATTATCGCGGGGCACGAAAATGGTTAAACCCAATCCCCACACACCTACAAAGCTATTGCTACCCAATAAAAAGGCTTATTCTTAGTAGGTCTATGTTCCCAACACCATATACACATCCCCTATGCATGGGGCAGGCTCACTCCATGGCTGAGCAGGCCCAACGCAGAAGCCGTGACTTTGGTCACCGTCACCGCAGGTATAGGCAGCGGATCTATCATCCACGAACCTCATTGCTGGGTATGCCAGAGGATGTTGTGATCACCAGGTATCGCCTCAGCTCTCATGCCATCCTGGAAATATATGAAGACATATGAGGTGCCCTTGAGCCTTGAACCCGAAAGAGCTGTGCTGTCCCTGGCCTCACCAAACTCTTGGCCACCCTGCACTTCATAGCAAGTGGCTCCTTCCAATCCACAGAAGCTGTTGTGGGTGGGATGTCACAGAGCACCTTTTCACGGTGTCTGGACCAGGTCATTGAAGTAATTATAGCCCACATGCCTCGATACATAGCTTTTCCGCGCAACAGACAGGACCTGATGGACCTCAAGCGCGTTTCTACGCCCTTGCCTGCTTTCCTAATGTCATTGGAGCTATTGACTGCACACATGTGGCCATCATTCCACCCCATCAGATGGAGGCAGCCTACCACAACAGAAAGCATTTCCACTCCCTCAACGTGCAAGTGGTGTGTGATGCTGGAATGCGGATCCTCTCAGTGATGTCCAGCTTCCCAGGATCAGCGCACGATTCCTTCATACTCAGGCAATCATCTCTGTTTCGCAAATTCAAAGATGGCCTGTACGGTGATGGCTGGCTTATAGGTAAGAAATACGTTTCCATACATCGACCATGTTTGCAATGTTTTCCTCTGCAATGGCACACAAATGTGATGTATACGCCTGTCTGGATGGAGTGATATGTCCCCATCACAACAGGCCACAGTGGCTCATGAGCCATTCCACCTTAACTGGTGGAATGGCTCATGCACCCATCCAGTTGCCATGGACTGCCAAGCACGAGGTACACAGCAGCCCCAGTATGGCCTGTACGTGGCATGGCTTGCTCACTGCACTGCACTAGTTGACAGCCTATACATATTAGGTATAGCCATGGTTAATGGCATTGTCAAAGGTGATTCTACAACTGTGATGTAAAGGCAGCTCACTTCCACAGGTGTTCCTGACATCGTGACGTTCATGAAACATCTCATGATCACTTCTAGACAGTTGTGCACATTCAGGGGCAGGCAGATTAGACCATGTCTGTTATTGGGAATGCGTACCTACATAAAAGATTAGGTTGAGCTGATATGTCCGTACACAATGACTAGAGTGCATGATGCATACGATCCGAACACAGGGATATCATCTTTAAGGACTGTGATGTTATGGACCTACCACATACACCCCGATGACATAAATGTCACTGTTTAGGGGCCCTTCACATGCTATACTCCCTATTAGCAGCACACCTGCTGTGGGACAAAGCAAGCATGGAGGCCCACAACTAGGGTGCTAGGAAAAAGAATGGCCTGCCTCGTCCCATCCGGTTCTACTGCATGTATTGAGCACATATACCCATGTGACACAAACATCATTATTTGTAATGGCTTGCCTATTTCATTGCTACAGGAGACTCAGGGTATGGATGCAGGCCCTGGCTTATGACCCCAATCCTCCGCCCAGCCACGGCGCAACATATGGCCTATAATGAGGCCTTACGTGCTACATGCTCGGTCATCGAACATAACTTTGGCCTTCTGAAGAACCGCTTCCGATGTTTGGACAAGACTGTGGGAGCGTTACTGTATGCTCCCCCCAAGGTTGCAAGGATAATCCTGCTTTGCTGTGTGTTCCATAATGTGGCTCTTCGGCATGGAATACCTATGGCTATAGATCCAGATCTCAGACCTGATCCCCCATGTGTGCGTGCACGACTACATGAGAACACAGTCAGTGGCAGCCAGCTTCGCCAACACCTTATACAGACACACTTTTAAGGAAGGCATGGGACAGAACCATGCCCCAGCAGGGCAGTTCGGCCACTGATGGCTTACGACATAGTTTAAAGTGCAGACCTATTTTTGAGTCTGCTTCTTGCCTGACTTGCTAGGTCTGTCCACCCAACAACTGCTTGGGGGTGGTGCTCTACATCTGAGGGTATAGCCCATTACAGGTGCCTAAGGGCTGTCTCGAGGCACTGCTGAGGTGCTCCAAGTGTGTTACTTAATCAGTGGCATTGGATTAAGCACTTGCTACATACTGACGTGCCACCAAGGAGGACAGTACTGTACACGCTTGTCCTCATGAGACACAACACACTCACAGGCCTCACCGGATTTGCTTATACCTTACAACAATCGTACCTGTAATGGCCCTTACCTCTGTCTGTCCCTAATGCCATCACTGTGACATGCATATAGGGACTTCATTTACGGCCATTAGGACCAATGAACCCTACATATGTCACTCCTTCCTTATGGGTGAGCCCTCAATATTACAGCCATGTGCGTCTTGCAGAAACGCTAACGACCCTTCAGTCTGCAAGTGGTATCAGTGAGGGCCTAGGCAGCACAGCCTCAATATACAGCAGGGAACACATACCAGCCCTACAACATCCAGATGCCACATGAATGGGTGACTGAGAAAATAAAAAACATCTGTCACTGCACAGACGTATCTGAAGGTCCCTTTTCACTGTAGCATCCCACATCCACACACCTCTGGGGTCATTGCAGCTGGCCGGAAGGAGAGCCATCTATGTTGTTGCATGCACATGGTTGTGCCAGCTGTATGCTGCTAAAAGGAATCATTGTGAAGGAAAGGAGATGCATGTACAGTTAGCTCTCCCACACTGATATGGCAGTATGTAGCCCACTGTGCAGTCATGGGGACAATAATACTGTGTAGCAGCCTCCATAACCACATATAGTACAGACATGAAACTACAGTCACAGTTTGTACAGTGCCAGCTCCCATGAGTCGGTGATTGTGTTTCACACACAGCCTTCACTATCTTCCCTGTAACTGAATATGCATGTACATGTGTTCTGGCCTACATATCCATGCATTACCACTTGACAATAATCGCTGCTCACATCATGTAGTTGGCTGTTACTGTGAAACCAGTGATGTGGAGGTCAATGGGCAGCCTGGTATAGCTGTCACAACAGTGCAGTTGGGGCTCCAAAGGCTGCAGCCACCATTCATCTTGTGTATGAATGCCAATTATGAGGTGCTCATGTGCACATTGGGATATGGTACATGTATATGGTATGTGAATAATAGTACAGTATGTTATGCCTGGGCTATCATGTCACCACTAACAGTACGAACTGTTTAGTGACAGTATAACTACTGATGGAACAGCAGCAGAGCTCAGCCTTGGTGTCTACGTAACACCTTGCATGCAAAGCCTACCAGAACCCGTTTCATGCCAGATATGGGACACCTTATCTGTTGCCGTTAGTGAACAACACAGTGTGCATGTGATGCAAGGAAATAGCCACCTGGCCATGCATGCACATGGTACGCGCACACACGTAGTCCGTCTGACTGTTCATGATATAGATGTCCCCTGTTGGAACACCCAGCCACCATTTAATGGAGGCCTGACATGCTCCTGTCATCACATGCCACCTGTAGAAACTATCAGCAGTACTGTCTGCAATGAGCCACCACATGGCAGTACACACCCACATGTCACTTCCTCCGTGCCAAAGGTGATGGACTGCCCATTCGCAGCCACCTCGCAGAAAGCCTTTTCTCCAGCAGCACTACTGATCGGTAGGCTGCCAAAGGGAGGATGCATGCATGTGTACAGTGCTCTATTGAGTGATAGATGGCCATTACTGAGGAGTGAGCCCTCAAAAGTGGACTGACAGGTGGATGTGACAGTGATGCAGTCCCCATCAATGTGGTGTCAGGTGCCCTTCAGATGTCTATAAGGTGCAGAAAGTAGCAGCCTGCAATCCAGACAAACATGGAGATCTGGGCACATAGCCAATGAGGCTGTCACGACTGTAACAGAGTGCCTCTTCACCCAGGCCCTCAGCAGATGGCCTGAGCAACCGGCCACAAATGGGTCAGAGTGGCCCAAGTAACAGATCTGGGTGTGGCTGGTGCCACGTTCCCCACTGCAGTTGGTTCAATAGCACAGAAAGCATGCTGTGTACTGTGGAAGCACATCCGACCAGGCATTGGTACCCCGACAGTACGCTTCTGGTGAGCCGACACACAGTCATTCACGCTCCTCCAAACAGAGCCCATCATAACCGTGTTGCCTCTTCCAACGCCATCATCATAGCTGCCTTACTGCAGAGTATGATGACAAAGTAATGTCCACGGGTAAGCCATCACTAATGACAGATGATCACACAGCCATCCAGCACAAGTCCTGACATCAAAATAAAGGACGGCCATACCCATATGTGAATGTGTCCCTGGAGCATAAGGCTTTGGCTGATCCCGCATTACCCATGTGTCGTCCATATGGAGGTGGCAGAATACAAGAGGAGGCTGCACATGGTGGAATGTATGGATGAAGGGGGCCAGATATACGGCTATGCAGGTGAAGAGGTACATTGGTGTAAAGCCCACTCCCCTTTCCTAAAATGTGTAGTACTCCTGTGTGGCACCAAACAAGGGGTGGTATAGGAAGAATAGGTGATCAATGAGCGGCAAGAATAAATGTGTGCTAGGTGTCTGGATAGAGGGTACCGGCCATTCAGCACAACACATATGGACACCATATTCCAGGGCTCTTTGGAACAGCTGCACGTGGATGGGTGTCACTGACAATCCACTAGCTGACACACATAACTGTACAGCAACAGCTGTTTCCACTCTTGCTACTTGCAGTGATGATGACGACAGGGGTTCAGACAGGATGGCACACAACTGTCTTGCACTATCACAGTATTGGAACTATACTGTACAGTACAATGGTATGCTGGCCTGGAAGGTGAACAGTTGGGATGATGTTAGGTATGCACTCTAACCACACCCCCTATCTCCACCCAGTCCGCCCACAATATATGGAAAGCCATCCCAACCAGCTTCTGTAAATGCCACAGGTCGGTGTGTTTCCCTGCCATTATGACAATGTTGCTGGCCACAGCAGCAGCCAATACCAAGATGGCATATCGGGGTAAAGGGTGGTACCTAGCCTCGGCATTACACACCCTTCCTCTGCACCAACCGCTCTCAGGTTTGCCCCTCAACCATGATACCATGCCGATTTACACATACAGCCTTTATGTATGTAAAAAAAGGGACCATATCACCCCCATTCTCCAGCACCTACATTGGCTACCTATCAAATACAGAATTCACTTCAAAACCATTATGATGATTCACAAGGCCCTACATAACATCGCTCCTCTCAATTTAACTTTTCAACTGCAGCTTCACACCTCCAGAGACCGACAAGAAGTGCGTACAGAAATATGCTATTCGCCCAGCCAGCAAAATCCTCCCTGAGGAAACGCGCACTATCCACAGCTGGCCCCATACTCTGGAACGCGCTCCCTCTAGACCTTCGCCTCGAATCGTGCCACATTACTTTCAAAAAGAAACTAAAGACTTGGTTTTTTGCACAAGCTTTCCCAGGAATCTAAAAGCCGGAAGAAAACAATATCAGCCTGGCCTCTGACCCAACCCACCTTATGTACATTGTTTACTGTATTTTGTATATTTAGTTACCTCTATTTAGCTATTTATGCTTAATCTCTGTATCCTTTGCCAAGTTCCGCTGCCCCCCCCCCCCATATTATCTGTTATCTTGTTATCTTGTTGCAATGTAAACTGCCCACTGAGGCGTCAGTTTGAGTTCCTTGTAAACCGGTGTGATATGTATATTATACAGGAACATCGGTATATAAAAACTAAAAATAAATAAATAAATAAATGTACTGTACCTTATAAGGGTGCACCCTTCTGGCAGCAGGCCACATGCCTGCACCCGGAGACGTCCTCCACAAGGGGATATCAGGAGGGCCAAACTAGCCAATGAGCCCCTGGCATTCTAGCCTACAGTGTGGTGATACCTGCCACTTGGCCAAGCACATATGCATCTTTAGCAATTGTGCTACATGCAGCCCCACAGTTATGTGGTCCAGGAGCTCCATTAGCTGGATGCGTATACGTTAAACAGGCAGGACGATACTTGCCCTATTCTTGGACATGCCAACCTGTCCTTCATGAGGTGGAATGTGTCAGGGAAGCAGGCTGTGCCTAAGGGTGCCCACAAACAGCATTGCAGTGTTCAGTGTTGCACCTGGACTGTGTAGTATTACATACACAGGCCACACAGTGGGCTGGACATCTAGGCAACACCTTACAGCATGTATGGCAAGAGGTAAAAGGATCTGAGATTACCCATGTCCACTTACACTGGCAGACCATCTGTCAAGGATTGTGTCCTCCACGGCCACACACACATACTCATAAAGGAGTACAGAAGTGTGGGACACACGGTGATACATATAGCATCACATGTTGGGACTATGGCAAAGCGTGACAGTATATATATTGTCGAGACCCCTTTAGCTTGCTGCCCAACTATGTATTCCACAGGAGCTGCGGGACAGTGGTTATCCCAGTCAGTGCTAACTGAGCTGTGTGCAGCAATAGAGGGAATATGGGCCAGATATGGCCCGGCATGTCCCTTCAATTGAGATAGATGCACCTATATTGCTCCATTGAGAGGGTATGCATCACATTCACATGATGTCCCTCAAGAAAGGCTTGCAGGTACAGGAGCTTCAAGACGGAGTATGTAGATGAACAGGGGTGAGGTGGGTATATTATGTGATGGTGTCACAGGTCATACAGTGTGTGCAAACACTACTATTCTGCTGATACTGATGTGTGAGCACCCTTCGTTACCTGTAACCTTTTGAACAGCACACCTGTAGGGAGGAATGTCCACTGGGATTCTGCTGCATGTGACTGTTTGTTGTTGTGTTAATAGTCATTAATGTATACCTAATAGTTTACAACACTGACAGATATGTGTCAGTGGACTGTACTTGTGCTCCAAACAACATGCACTATCAACAATGTCATAAAATATTGGTGAGTGGCTCGTATATCAGTGTCTGGCGATGTAATATTCGTCAAGAGGCTACTGGACTGTGTACTACACAGTGTTGCCCATCAGACTGTGTTCACATGTTGGACGTGGCCAACATTATAAAGGGTGCATTCACACACCACAGCTGGGAGACGGCACCGGATGGATGCGCGTCACAACGGATGTTGCCCACATCTTGCAACCTTTATCCTTTTCTGCCCATCCAATTAATATACTGGTAGTTAACAGTGACTGCACACCAGCAGTGACCACTTCTGTGTGCACATGGACACCGGATAGACACCTCAGGCCTATTGAACATTCCTTACACAGGTTTCACCATGT